>NW_024884387.1:0-21799 GCF_019232065.1 Centrocercus urophasianus | reverse complement strand
AACAAAGAAAAATCATCCATCTACTCCCAGAAAAGGCAATACTTTTTCAGAGGAAATATGGTTGATATACCTATTCGTTGTCAGGAAATCACTACAAGTTACAAAGTAATACTATTATTATTTAGTATTATTTAGTATTTGTCCTCCAACATGGTCTTCCTGTCAGAGTCATAGAACAGAACCAGAAAACAAGCTATACAATGTAAAAGTTAGTCTCAGCAAAGACCATCTCTTCTCTCATGGAATTACTATTCACATATAAGGAGTTTTTACAAAGATCACAGTTTGACCTACAGCTCTGTTTGGAAACCTTCAACATTTCTTAAAAGAGATGTTGTCAGTCTAACACATCATGACCTGAAAAACAATGAGGATACTAAAGTAAACCACTGAATTCAGCCATCTGTGAGAATCAAGTTAGTCCTGTCTTCAAGTTCTTAGTAGTTTACTGGATGTTTAGGCATGAAAATATATTTCAGCCACTGTAGATGCCTAGTAATATGATGCTTACTGTTAATATAGAAAAAGTGGATCTCCAAGAAGGCCTGTATTATCTTCTAAAAGAGAATTGATGCTGCAGATAGTATAGAGTTATAGCATTAGATGCCTTTTTATAGACTCGGCAGCCTACACAGCCAATTGATTGCTCAATGAACTTGCTATTTAGCCATCTCGTTGGATAGGACCCATATCTTTGTAGGTTATATTCTATCTTTGGGACTGGACTCAATGACTAGGTTTTAAAAGTAACCAGGACTTGTGTAGATATCTATTAAGGGGAAATTAAAAATTACAGCTCTGAATCTGGATTTGAGTGTTACCCAATGAATATTTTGTTTTACCACCAAATGTTTGTAAAATTTAATCAGGGAAATAATGCAATAAAGGGTTTTGCTTCTTTGTTTGTTTGAAAAGAAAAATCATTTCAAGGTATTTTTTATGGTTTGTTTATTTTGTTATATCCCTCTCTGTAGCATGGAAAACACATTTCTATCTTTAAATGCTTCTGAAAATTAAAGAAAAAAAAAAAAAAGCTCGCTGAAGAAAAATTAATTATTTTAGAATTACACAAAAAATCATCAGTTCTCAGCCATTTAATATTAATGCTTAAGTAAAGGCACAACTGTTGCAACTGCAACCAGTCTGATCCTGCCAAGAACAAACAAGCAGTTCAGATAAAAAGGATAATATGAGAATTCACATAGAATCATAGAATCACAAAATAACTGAAGAGATCTTTTAGTTTAATACTATGCTTTAGCAGGAAAGCCTAGCATAGGTTGCCCAGAACCATGCCCTTGCAGCTTTTGATGACCTTCTAAGAAGGTGACTACTCAACATCTCAGGGCACGCCGTGTCAGATCTCAGCCTCTTACACAACAAAATAGAGCTTCCTGATATTTAGTTGGAACCCTTTGTGTTCCAGTCTGTACACATTGCCTCAGCAAATTCCATTCACTGAGATTCATTTGTCTGTAATAGACTGTGTTGGAACTTACTCTGCATAAATTAAGCATCTAATTTGTGCCTAATTTTCAGTCATTTGACATGTCTTTGAAGACCTCCAGGAAAAGATTCTAACTGCTCAACTTAGATATTTAATGATGGCAGAATCTCCTTATGGATGTTTTCAAATACCTTTATTCCTGTATTGTTATCTAAAGAACTGATTGCTCAGCACATGAGAACTGCACAGATCTGCAAACAAAATATGAATAAAGGAATGTTACTTGGCTTTCAAATTGTCCAGGATATTACTGTACTAGTTACAAAGTGCAGACCTTTCTTAGAAGATCTTACATGTTGGAGCTGAATTATTAGATCAAATTCCAGAAAACTGAATGCTATTATTTCAATTAATTTCATCACAGAATCACAGAATTGCAGAAGTTGGAAGGGACTTCAAGAGATCATCAAGTCAAACACCTCTACAAAAGCTGGTTCTCTAAGATAGGTTGCCTGGGTTGGTGTCCAGACAAGCCTTGAATATCTCCATTCAAGAAGATTCCAGAACCTCTCTGGGCAACTAGTTCCAGCACTCCATCACCATTATTGTAAAAAAGTTGTTGTGCATTGTATGGAACATTCAAGTTTTAGTCACTTCTGGAATCACCCCTAGATCTATAAGAATTTGGCAATATAGTTTGGTAACCTGTACGTTTAAATCAATTAAAATTAAATCACTTTCCTTCTCCAGATTTATGTACAGCATTTATTCCAGATTTGGAAAGAATAATCCTCTGTATTTATGTCTGACTGTTATGTATGACAGGCTGAACTGCTGTATGGTTCAAGCAACAATAAATTTAATTTATTTATTGATTGTAAGGCATTGCCAAGTGTACCATGGAGACAAATTTACGAAATAAATTAATGTTGTAATGTGTCCAGTTGATTTACAGACTTCAAGAAAGTTTTAGTTTGTACCTGTTCAGTTTCCATTAATGACCTGTGTGAGGGAATTGAGTGCAGCCTCAGTAAGTTTGCAGATGACACCAAATTGGGTAGAGGTGTTGATCTGCCTGAGGGCAGGAGGGCCCTACAGAGGGACCTGAACAGGCTGGATCTCTGAGCTCATACCAATGAGATGAAGTTCAACAGAATAAAACTTGCTGGATCCTGCACTTTGACCACAAAACCTTGGGCAATGCTACAGGCGTGGGGTTGAGTGGCTGGAAGACTATATGGAAGAAACAGACCTGGAGATGTTGGTCACTGTTTGACTGAACATGATAGAATCTTTTATTTTCATTCTGTTAGCACTATACATATTAGCAAATGCAATATAAATCCTCCCAAAAACATTTGCCTAATTGTTTTTCTTTATTATTTCATTAAAAAGGAAAATCATAGTTATCATACCTGAAACACAGAGAAGCTCTAGACAAATATATTTTCCAAAACTCAAATGCCCCTATTTTCCGGGATCCTTCCACCTATGAAGGTTTCTAGTGTCATTGTGGATGTTTAATTAACTCAAGTTTTGATTAATTGTCTTTAAGAACATCTTCAATGACCTTATACAGATGGAGCTTGATAGAGATCAATAGAGTTACTTCAGGATCTACAGAGATTTCTGCAAAAAACAATTTTTGCAGAATTTTTTTTAGAGATGTAATTGGTAAAGATTTGAAAATGGACACGACAGAGTTAATCAGGAACATTCATAAGATTATGTACCTTCATCTAACCCCAGGTTAAATACCCTCATATGCGCACATGTGCACACACATGCACAAAGGCACGCTGATCATGTAGATAGTCATATCTGTTTCTCGCACATGTGACAGTGATAAACAGGTTTCTGCTATGAACAGTTCAGCAGGTAATAAATCACTCTTGTAGGGCCTAGAGTGCAGAGGCGAATAGCCATGATGCAAGGAGATAATTCTGCATAATCAATGCAAACCTGCTTTAGTGGAACATGACAAAGTCTCACTGAAGCACATTTAGCTAGAACCTAAATGTTTAGGCAAAAGTGATGTGATGGAGGTGTCCCAGACAACAGCATGATTTCTGACATCCTCATACATCCTCATAACAGAGGATGTATGAAGGAAGCTTTGGATAAATTGTTAGGGAAAAAATGAAAGAACACTCTCTGCAGCAACCCAGAAGCTGTCTGTCAATATTCTTCAGGACTTCCAACTATTTAGTGGAGACTGGAAAATGCAGAACATGATCCCAAGTACCTATGGCAACTATAAATTTTAATTATCTCTCATACACTGAAGAATAGCCTCCTAAGAAAAATGCCCAGAACTTAAGTTTTTGGTCTTTTGTTCCTTTACTCTGTCCAATTTAAAACAGAATTTTTAAAGAAAACATGGCATTTTTATCATAAATTTCACACTAAAATGTACTTGTTTCAATTAAGTTTTTGTTATGTAAAACATCACAGATACTCAGTGCAATTTATGGGCAAAACTCAGCTCTATGAGTGAACCCAAATTATAATAAAATGGTTGGAGTACTATGATGTGAAAGATCAATGTCAGAATATTGTCCTGACTATATCAGATAAAGGAGAAAAAAACATTCATGCTCCATATGAGTGTTATAATAACCAAGGTAATTAAAAGAGTTCTCAATCATTCTTTTCCGTAAGGTTTGTTGTCATATATTTAATCCAGATAATTTGGTCTGCACAGGCATAGGAGAAAGACACTTTTCAGTACACATGGCTTTAATCCATCCAAAATTTGACTCACCTTTGCAATTGCTTTTGTCTTGCATTTGCCTCTTCAGGGACCATAAAGCAACTAAGTATCTTGTATTCAAGTTCAAAGAATATGAGAGTGAAATTTAGACTACTCTGTTTTGAGAAACTATGCCAACACACAGTAAACACTGACTGAAAGATGTACATCTCTGTGAGTTATTGGAAAGCTCACTTGTGAAGTCAAATATCTGGAAATATAACCTTTTTTTGCTTTGTTTTTGGAGAAGGAATACTGGTTTTATTGGGAGACAGGATATGAACAACGATTCTGAAAAATAATTGTTATGTGATAGGAAAGCTCTCTTGGATCTTCATCCAAAAAAAATAAGAGAGGAGAGGAGAGGAGAGGAGAGGAGAGGAAAACAACAACAAACAAACAACAAAAAAGACATTTTCACTCTTTCTAGCCTGTAAAACAAAACAGGTATTCAAAACACCTTTGTAGTGCAAAGTGCTGTATAGATTTCTTTAAGAAAATGCAAGCTATGATCTACATCTGGCAAATTGCCCTATTAGTGCAAGTTTTAAAAAAAAAAGGGTTGAAAGATGTAAATTGGAATGAAAGTTGCTTCCAAGAATCAATAGGTCCAGAAGAGTCTATTACAATAATATCATGATCCTGAGAGGACATCAGGGATAAGTTTGTTACTGTTAAATTAGGTGGCGCCATCTTTGCAAGAAAAACAGATATGTAATGCTTGCTGATTGAACTATAAAAATAATAATTACCTTTGTTGTAGGGCAAGGCAAAGTCACTCAGCAGAAGCTCTGATTTTATAAATTGAAGCCGTTATCATCAGAGCTCAAACTAGATTAGAAGTGAGCTTCTCAAATTACATTTGGATGATACCAAACATACACAAGGCTTTGAATGTTTTTAGTACATGACAAAAAACACTTCCTCTTCCCCCCTCCCTCACACAGGTGCTTTGTGTTCTTTATTCTTGCAGCATCTCTTTCACAATAGTACAAATTTCTTTAACCAGTCTTATTCCAGCTCCATTTTTTTTATTTTGCTGAAAAGATGTAGTTTACAAGCCAGAAGTAACTCAAGGAGCATATTGTTGCTTTAGTGCAGCTAGACTGTCTTCAAATCCTGCTGGTTTTAGGCTTTTTTTGAGGGATGCTACAATGACTTCAATCAATGGAAAGTGATGAGATATTCTCCTAACTCAAAACACAATTTTTCTTTAAATTGTATCAAAGATAAATTTAGAGTTTAAAAAGGTTTGATAATATGACATATTAAGCTGAAATGTTTTGCTATTTCTGGTTATTACTTTTTTAGGCAGACACAGATCAGACAGCAATTGCAAAGTTTTTCAAGAATATCTGAAGCTAGAGAAGAATTTGAAAAATATACTACTAAACATGTCATAGCTCATTTCTAGAATGTCTAGAATGCTCTAAATGTCACCACTTATAACCTACTCTTGAAACCTGAATTTAGAAAATTTTGTTTTGGTAGTGAAAGACAGGTAGACCACTTGTATGACCTTCTTCAAATCACTATTTTGCTACATCCTTTATCTGTAACATGAGTAAAATTGATTCATCTCTCACTGCTTTAATACTTATACTTAATATGAAGTTAACAAGACTTCACTTCAGGGTTCATGGACTGAGGGTTTTAGCCCAACATTCCTCAGTTAATTCTCTCTATAGTATTTTTGCGGAAATATTTTGTTTCATTCTAGTGTATAAATGCATATAGTAGCACTGGTCTAGATATAAATAAACCTGCATTTTCTATAAATAAGATAGAAATTTTGGTATTAATGAAGAAATGAGATGTTTTCATTCATGACATGTGCCTATAACTATACAAGAGAAACCTTTCAGTTATTTATGTACTACTGGTTTTCAGTAGTTCAACAGATATTAAAAATGGAGTGTGTTATCTTTTGACCTTCAAATTTCCTTTGTTAATTAGATCTTCAGAGTCACAATGTCACAAGAATTACTAGGAAAACATTAAAACAAATGAAAACACTTATTTTGACTTATATAAGCAAGTAAGATTTGGATGAAGACTAATATTTCCATGTGAAGGTCAATATATCACTTTGTAAATCTATATGTTTCCCAAGTAAATTCTTCGTCAAATAATGTCAAAGAAAAAAAAAAATCTGATAAATCATGTTGTAACATTTTTATTTTTAATTTTAAAGGTTTTAAAGGTGTCAAGGTTGTTATTTTTGTTTTGTTCTGTTTTGTTTTGTGTTGTTTTTCCGCTGAAAAAGTAATATTCAGCTTTCCTAATGAACTAATATTTGGCAAGGTCTAAAAGTTATCAGTATCAACATGATACTGATAAATATAAAAATTATATATAAAATAGGCAGGTCAAAGAAAAGGTACATTAGTCTGTGACTGTTGAACTGATTTCTGGTGCATGTAAAGAATTACCTTTTATTTGTTCACCAATGCACCTTCAAATACATCATCTAACCAGTCCATATCTTTGAAACCTTTTCAGAATTAATTATCTGCTGTTAATAGAGGGATAGAGACAATGACTGAGTGTTACTGAGTAAACCAATTGCAAAGGGAATTTATGAGTAATGAAATATGAGATTTTACAAAGGATTAATTACTTTTTTTTTCCTTGGGTCAGCATTATGCACAATACTGTGTTACCTTGTGGTGAAATATTAGTTCTGACTTGGAATCATTAATTTTCTTCTTAAAAGCATAAAAAAAATTCTGCATTTTAAATGCATTCAATAACAAAAGATTTTACACTGGAAGGCAAAATCATCAGATCTCTCTAATTTTATGAATAACTAGAAAGTGTAAAAACACTTAGGCAAACAAAATCTAGATTTTTCTTTTCTAGAAAGGAAAAATTTCCATATGTAAGAGATCTGGACCGACCAGGGCACTAGAGACATAGATAAAAGGCTGCTGAAAATTCTAAGTTTAGCGTGCAAAGATCTGTCAGCTGTTTCTGATTATACAAATTCACCCTAAAGTAAATGCTTGTGGAATGTCACACAGCACGTTTGGGGATCTTGAAAACATTCCTATCTGCAGCATAGGAAGTTCCACACAAATGTGTGCAAGAGCTTCTTTACGGTGAGGTGACGAAGTGCTGGCACAGGATGCCCAGGGAGGTTGTGGAGTCTCCTTCTCTGGAGATGTTCAAGACCTGCCAGGACGCCTACTTGAGCAACCTGGTGTGGGGAACCTGCTTTGGCAGGGGGTTGGACTCAGTGACCTCTGGGGGTCCCTTCCACCCCTACAATTCTGTGATTCTGTGATTCTGTGAAAGAAGGCCGGAGAACAGAGAACTGCCTATCTAATTTTCTTGGAAATCGTTTCTGTCTTGGAAAACAGTAACACTTAAAAAAGTGAGAATCATTTTGAAAGCCATCTTTTTAAGATTATAACAATTTAAAATAACTCAGTGTATCCATTAGAAGGAGGAGACACCATCCAAAGGGACTTGGATAAGCCCTTCTGCTAAGATTGGCCCTCAAAAATCCCTGAAGAGGGAGAGTCTGGAGAAAGGAAGAATTCCCCTTGGTTAAGAAGGTTCTGGTCATCTAGACAAATTAACACACATAAATCATGGTATCATACAATCACAGAATTGTTTGAGTTGAAAGGGACCTTCATGGGTCATCTAGTCCAACTCCCCTGAAATGAACAGGGGTGACTACAGAGAGATCATGCTGCTTATAGCCCTGTCCAGCCTGACCGTGAATGTCTTCAGGAATGAGGCATCCCCAACTTTCTGGGCAATCTATTGCAGTTACCCTTATTGTAAAATACTTTTTCCTTATATCCAATCTAAACCTCCCCCTTTTACTTTGAAACCATCTCTTTTGTCTTATCACAACATAATGTATTAAAGACTCTATCCTCTTCTTTCTTAAATCTCCCCTTTAGATACTGAAAGGCTGTTATCCAGTCACCCCAGAGCCTTCCCTTCTCCAGGCTCATCAGCCCCAACTCTCTGTCTGTCCTTATATGAAAGATGTTCCATTCCACGGATCATTTTTGTGACCCTCCTCTGGAAACACTCCAACAGGTCCATGTCTCCTTTACTGAGGACTCCACGTCTGAATGCAGCACTCTATGTAAGGTCTAACCAACCTCCTCAACTTGCTGACCACACTTATTTTGATGCAGAACAAGATTCGATTGGCTTTCTGGCTGTGAGGGCACACTGTTGGCTTATGTCCAGCTTGTCATTCAACTGTACTCCCAAGACCTTCTTGGAAAGCCTGTGTTCAATCCTTTTGTCCCCCAGATTGAAATGATTGTGAGAATTGCTATGACTCAGGTTAAATGGCCATGATGGATGCACTGGAAGGTAGCCAATGTCACTCCAGTCTTCAAAAAAAGCAAGAGGAGCTGGGAAGCTACTAAGTCAGCCTCACCTCCAGCTCTGGGAAGGTGATGGAGAAATTTGTTATTGATATCCTCTTCCAAGTAGTTGGAATAGAGTGACATTATCAGGAGTAGTCAGCATGGATTCACTAATTGGAAATCACACCACACCACCATAGTAGCTTTCTGATATCATCAGTATCTGACTAGACGGGAAGAGAACAGTAGCTGTTGTGTACCTTCACTTCTGCAAGGCATTTATGCCATCTCCTACAACACCCTTGTTATGAAACTTACAAAGTGTCGAATAGGTGAGTGGACAGTGAGGTGGATTGAGAATTGACTGACTGGTAGAATTTCAGATGATGTAATCAGAGACACAGAGTGTAGTTGGAGGCTTGTAGCTAGCAATGTTCTCCATGAAACAAGCTCAGGTCTTGTTTAACATATAAATCAGTGATATAGTCCACTTTCAGCAAGATTGCCACTGATACAAAGCAGAGTATCTGACATACCATAACACTGTGCTGTCATTCAGCAAAATAAATCTGAACAGAGTGAAGAGGTGAACAGAGAGGAATATGATTAATTTCAACATGAGACAGTGTAGAGCTCTGTACATGAAGAGGAACAACTGCACTCTTTAGCACAGGTTAGGAGATGAACTGTTGAAGAGCTCTGCAAAGAAAGACCTGGGTGTCTTGGTGGACAACAGATGGGCCTTGAGCCAGCCTTGGTGTTCAGGAAGGCCAATGGTATCATAAGTTGCATTAAAAAGGCAGGTCAAGTTATGTGATCCTCCTCCTCAACTCTGACCTCATGAGACCATATCTGGAATTCTGTGTTCAGCTCAGGGATCCTCAGTTCAAATAAGATAGGGATCTCCTAGAATGAGTCTAGTGAAGGGCCACGAAAGTGGCTAAAGGCCTGGAGCATCTCCCTTACAAAAAAGGCTAAGAGATCTTTGGTCTGGAAAAGAGAAGGCTGGGAGAACGTGTGCTTTTGACTAGAATTATTCAGGGAATTAAAATCTTTTTAGGTGAGATTTTAATTGAAAGTTGTATATTCTTATGTAAAGTTTTAGTTTTGGTCAATTAGTACATTCTGATTAAACACTAATTAGTACAAAGAAATAATTATAAATAATTGTAGTAAGACAGGTGTTGAACTAATTTAAAAAAAAAAAAAAAAAAAAAAAAAGAGAGAGAGAGAATAAGAAGAAAGTGAAAAACAGGAACAAACATACTTAGAACAAAATCAGAATGTTGAGAACAAAATTAATCAAGACACCGAAGGACGTGAGGAGAAGAAATTATTTAATTGCCAGTACACCACTGCTTCAAGTCTGGATAATAAACACAGGGAATTGGAATTGCTCATTTATGAGCATAAATTTGACCTACTTGGTATTACTGAAACCTCATGGGAAGGCATGATAAGAATTTTAAAGTGAGTGGCTATAACATTTTTAAGAACTATACAGTGGACAAGGGAGAAAAAAGAATGACACCAAACTCTAAAAAGAAAAAGAAAAAAAAAAAAAAAAAAATAAATTAATAAAAATGAAAGCTTATTCTAATTGCCAACAATTATGAATAAACATTTTAATAATATGTTCAGGAAAGAAAAAAAAAAAAAAAAAATCAGTGTCTACTGATGTCAGCAAACTACAATATAATGCAGGTTGTTTATCTTTCCAAACATCACATTGATAAAATTAAACAATGTCAGTTGGTTATTTACTTTCTAGACAACTTTAGAAGATTTCTTGGTCTGATATTTAAAAAAAAAAAAATTACTTAAGGACAACAAGAAAAATGTTATCTGTCTGCTTGGGCTAATGAAATAGTTTCTACCAGGTACAACTCTGGAAATGGGAAAATTATATGTATATTATATATTCATAATTTTTAATGTTTAGTATTGTATAAAAATATAGAAGTCCTAGCTGCTATATAATTAAAATTGAGAAAGTCTTAGTATTCAGTGAAAAGAACAGTTATCAAAATAAGTCATGAGCTGAAGGAATCTTAACAGTGATGTTTATCATATGGAGGCTGAATAATTTTCTGATAAAAAGTTAAATGTCTGATAATGAATACAATAAAAAATGGTAATAATTTCTGTCTTGTAGGTGGGAAAAAGACATATTTTGTTTTCAGGTCATTAGGTGATAAAACTTAAATACTTTGCATTTCAACAATAATTATAGATAAAGTACAGGGGGAGACCCCCAAAATCCCAGTAATTACATTTGAGAGTTTCAAAATTGCTTGGTGATATTTTCTCTCAAATCTAACAGATAACAGTGACTCTTATGACATAGAAAAGCCTCAAAGATCTGGAAAATAAATTAAGATACAGAAATATTTAGAAAGGAAAATGGGATGACCCTGATAAATGTCCTTTATGTCAGTTTAAAGTTAACCTAAGGCAAACAATAAAATGGCTAATATGAGACTTAATTAACAGAGACTTAAAAGGAGGTAATATAACTAGTATCAGACAAAATTGCTTTATATAAATAGACATTGTCTACAGAAATTTAATATCTTTTTGTAATGTACAACCAAATAATTATGATACCAGTTCTGGTGATTTAAGGTTTAAATTTCTGAAGATCCAAATTGATATTGAAACATTTTTGTTAAGAAATGAGAACAGTATGAAGTCAACATTAACTTCAAAGTATGCAGGGTCCCAAAGTGAAATGTATTCGAGGATTTCCTCAAAGAAATTGTTCTTTTGAGTGGAACATTGTCCCTGGTCATGTTTTCTTAATGTTTTCTTTGAAACAGAACATTTGCAAGTGAACACTGCATACACAAAAATATATACATATATATGTGTAAATGCACATTACAGATACAAAGCTATGCTTCTAAAAATCAAGAACATAAGCTATGCATAGAAAGCAGGGAAATAGATGTGGGAATGAGTGATACTGAAAACAACTTCATCATAGTGGTCAAAAGGATTAGTATGAACAATGAATACGCGAAAGGAAAACTACGCAAAGCCAGTTGCAATACTTCTTTATTTAACTTAGATACAGCAGACCATTAAAAAGATCTGTAAATTGGAAATAAAACAGAGAAGAGACATAAAACTAAGTGAAGAAAAATAGATAGATAGATAGATAGATAGATAGATAGATAGATAGATAAACAGAAAAATAAACAAACCTGCTTTTATTTCTAGGCTCAAAGAGCTTGATCTAGTTAGGTAAACAAGTAAATAGGAATAAATTAAGTTATAATTTGTCATAAGATAATTATCTAACTTTGATCACCATTTCCATCTGTTATCAAAGTGTAAGACTGTTTACATTATCATAGAGGTGTCTCAAGTGGTGACTCATCAGGCTCCAAGACTGTTGAGATGAATCTTGCTCCACAGGCAAGCAGTTCTCATTGCATTTATTACAAAGAGAAGCTAGCTCATAGCTTAGCTATAGCTAAGCCAACACTTAGAGTTAACCGAAATGACTCCTGATTTAAATGTCCTCACAGTGAGTAGAAGTTTGCTAACAAAAGAAAATTTTGCTTTGTTGCTACACATACAAAATTTAGTTTCTTATTTCTGAGCAAAGTTGTTTTCCACCCACCTGTAATATCTTAGCCATTTTTCCTAGTCACATATCTCTTGATGTGGCCCAGTATGTGGCTGACCTTCCGGGCTGCAAGAGTATGTTGCTGGCTCCTGCTGACTCTTTCATCAACCAACACCCCCAGATTTGTCTCCTCAGGTCTGCACTCAAACAATTCACCCAACCTGTATCTGTACCTCAGATTGCCCTACTCATGTGCAGAATCTTGCACTTGGCCTTGCTGAACTTCATGAGGTTGGCATTGTCCCACCTCTCAAGCCTGTCCAAGACCCTCGGGATGGCGTCCCTTACCACTGTTATGTCAACTGCACAACTCAGTTTGGTGTCTTTTGCAAACTTGCTAAGCGTGCACGCAATACCACTGTCCATGTAACCCATGAAGACATTAAATAGCACTGTGGACTTGTCACCGGTCTGTACTTGGACATTGTGCCATTGATCACAACTCTCTGAGTGCAACCATCCAGCCAACTTCTTATCCAGCAAGTGATCCATCCATCAAATCCATTTTTCTCCATTTTGGTAACCAGGATGTTGGGGGAGTGTCTTGCTCCAATTTATAGGAGGGAGATGAGGTTCTTTTAATATCTGTATACCCGGTGTGAGATTAAGAAACAGTGGTTCATATGTTGTTCTGATCAGATTATTACAAAACCTAATCAGGGAGATGGGGAAGGGAAGGAGGGTGATAGAAAAGATGGGAAAGAAGCAAGAGTTGCATAAAGCGGGGATAGTCACCAGCAGGATCCAGCAGTGGTCCTGTTGCATGGCGTTTGAAGATCCTAGGCAGATGCAGCAGGGGGCGAGGAGCAGCAGCGTGGCCGGCCTTGGGCAGCAAGCAGGTAGTGGAGGAAGTCGCAGAGCCAATCCTTGAGGAAGCAGCAGTGCTCAGGCAGCAGGCACAGGAGAGTTCGACAGCATGCAGAGGAATCTGATGGTCAGGAATCCTTGATCTTCTTCATGAGGAATCTGCTGCCAGAAACCTCTGTTCTGCTTCATGAGGAATCTGTTGCCAGAAAACCTATCCTCATGGTTTTTAGTTCCGCTTTTATCCTCCTTGTTCTCCAGCCTAAGTGACAAGGATGGGCCTTGAGCAAGAGTCATTGAGTACCCCCTGAGATGGCCATCATCCTGAGATAAGTCCACACAAAGGAGCACTTCACAGCTATTTAGCTGCAGCTCATCTCGCTCTCCTTGCCTCTGGCCTTGTCCATCTGCATCCCCCACATAAAGGATCTCACAACCTTTGCCCAGGACTTGCCTGGACTTGAAGAAGTCCATCTGTGTCCCCAGCAAGCTTTGAGACACAGACATTAACAGAATAATATCTTACACCACCCCGTGACTCAAAGGTTTTTTTAAAATGAGACACAGATGATCCACAATGGTGAGAAAAGGATAGCAAGCATAAGGGTAAAGGAGGGAAGGGGTCAAGGAATCAAATATATAATATAATCATTACAAAAGATTTCTCAGGCTGGGCCCTGATGTGCTTGACTTCCCCACCAGTAGAGGAGGTTACAAACTACATAGGTGATACAACACATTTTATAAAACACAGAATCAGACGGTTAACAAACATAAGAGTTGCAACAGCACACAGTATCAACTTGCCACAGACACCACTGGGTGACACCTTGGGAGTGGTGACACGAATGTTACATGATGAATAAAAAGTAGAAAGTGAAAAGAGACAACGATACATTTGGCAATAACCAATAACAAATAAATATAACAAATAGAGATACAATGTTACCACCCACAACAACACAAAACATAGTACTTTTGCAACTAAACTACAAAATGTAATCAAGAGGTATATTCAGTATTCTAACATGATCAAATTTTCAATATTTCTGTCACAAAACATTAGAATCCTTTCTGTGTTCAGTCAGGGTCCATAAGAGTATTCTGAAAAAATAAAATGAGACACCAACTTGCCCTTTTGGGCTTTGTTAATATGGTTAAAAAATGAGGGAGCAATCCAGCAAGTGTTAATTTTATATTCCTTCATTGGGTTGTCCTTGGCCTTCCAAGGATATTTGTTAAGGTATTCCATTAAGGTTAGGGAAACCAGCCTCAGGTTAGCTGAGCCAATCAACACAGGCTGGCCCAGGCGATAAGTGTTTGCCTTTGTTGTGAGCTTTCTAATGCATCTACCCCTCACCGCCCCACCCCGCTCATTTGGGAGGGGCGGAGACATTAGTTTTCTAATGGCTTGGATAGCTGTTCAGATTCCTTGATAGAGGCCCTAGGACCTGGGGTTTTGCTTTCCTCAAGATTCTAGAGCTTTTGTTCTGGCCACCAGTTAACTAATTTCTCTAATCTATCTGTTGTCAATCCATCCATCAAATTTCATGGAATACCCTTTTTCCAGCCCAGAGTCCAAAGTCCATTACGTTTATGAAAAATATTCTGCCTACCAGTTTTTACTGGCAATGAGACCCTTCCAGTCCCACTGAGCTTTGGGCTACATGGCCTGAGGGCAAGACTGGGTGCTGCAAGCCTTACACCTCTTGGCTCAGATTTACTGGGAAAAGAAACCACTATCCCATATTTTCTTCCATAGTTATTTAACTCTTGGGCTACCTCCCCCCACGTCCGTACTTTGCATCCTGACTGCATCCTGATGGTTGGGGGTTACAGTTTCTTCTAACACTGCCTGGGTTCTTTCTCCCTGTGACATAGCTTGTATCCTTGCTTGTAATTGTATGCCTATGGGTTTCAGTAATTCCGGAAGCCCTCTAATTAAAGGGGCCATCCTCTCAGGATCAACAGGCATCATCATGGGCAATTCATGATGTGGCTGCAGCTTTCTATCATACATCATTTGGAGACAAGCAGCCTTTTGAACGCTCTCTACTAATTGGTCAGTTGTTCCAGTAATGGCATGAGGGTCTCCCCTTTCTAAAGGGTTGAGACCACCTGCCCAATAGGCAGCCCTTTGCATTAATGACCAGGGAGCATGACTGTTACCAGTAGTTAAAAATATTCCAGCTCCCCAACAACCTTCTGCTTCCTTTTCTGTTAACCGAATCTGGTCACCACCAGTGAGACTCACTGTCCATACGTATTCTGTCTCTGATTCCTTCGGAGAGTGGCTAAAGTCCTTTTTCAACTTTGCTAACTTGGTGGCTGAGAACGGAATTTCCTTAAAATTCATTTCAGGATCTAGATCCTCGCTTGTTATCAAAGGTATATTCTGTTTTTATCAATGGGGCTATTGGGGTTTCTAATTTGTCTAGTCTTTCCTTTATTTCTTGAAGCTCCTCCTGAGGAAAAGTTTTTTCTTGAGGCAAACTATGTGTGACAGTATCGCTAGTATCCTTACATGTTAACATTTCCTTGAAAGCCATCTGCAACAAAGCTGAATTACGTTTCTCTCTTTCTAATTGTTCCTCGATATTAACTATTTGATTCTGCAGAGTTTTTACCAATTCTTGAGTAACTCTAACAGATTCCTGTAGTGCTTCTAAGGTTTGGAGTTCTGCCGAATGCTTTTCATTTCAGAACTCTACGACAGCTTTTAAAGCAGCCCCGAGTACAGCACAAATAAACGACTTTCCTTTTCCAGCTCGTGTACGAGCCTTGTTCTGTAAGACACTAATGCTTCGGACATTAAGAGTCCAAAACACTCTGCAAATTATGCCAATTTTGGCATGCCCAGTCCACCCCAATAAAGAGGGACGAGCACCATGCTTTTCTAAAAGGTTAAATAACACATCTTCACTTTTATGGTGGGAATTTTTTCAATACAATGAAAGACCTACACTAAGGGAGGTGGAGGTGCATGTATTCAAAAGCTCAGTTACTCCTTACCACTCCTCCCAGGGAGATACACCACACCTAAACAAATGCAAATGCTCCAGTCACTCCTCCCTTTCTCTAGGGGGAGCACAAAAAATGTGAAGCTAAAGCAACACTTTCTAGGTTTCAATAGAGTAAATAAAACTTCTTAGAGAGGCACACATGTTTAAGTAACAAAATATCACTTCCTAACTTTCCCAAGAGACGCACACAAAAAAGCAAAAAGATTCAAGTTTCGCACTTCAGTTACCAGATAACCAGAGAGGTCTTCCTGAGGAGGCACACACGTATTAAACAAAACGCAAGTATTCAAAATACGTCCCCGAGAGGTACACTCATAAAAGGTCCCAAGTTTTTACAACATAACTGTAGAGATGTCTTCCTGAGGAGGCACACAGTATTAAACAATATGCAAATAATCAAAATACGTCCCCAATAGGTACACACATAAAAGGTACAGTTTCAGAATATGGAGCGGTCTTCCTGGAGAAGGACTCATGTCTAAATTTTCAAAACTATCGCTCCTTGCAACTCCAGGAGGTGAACAAAGAAAAGTTTCAAGCTATATCTGGAATGACAATACTCTCACAGTGGGTATCCTGCCGACTACGCCAATAATAAAATGTCTTGCTCCAATTTATAGGAGGGAGATGAGGTTCTTTTAATATCTGTATACCCGGTGTGAGATTAAGAAACAGTGGTTCATATGTTGTTCCGACCAGTTTATTACAAAACCTAATCAGGGAGACGGGGAAGGGAAGGAGGGTGACAGAAAAGATTAGAAAGAAGCAAGAGTTACGTAAAGCGGGGATAGTCACCAGCAGGATCCAGCAGTGGTTCTGTTGCACGGCGTTTGAAGGTCCTAGGCAGATGCAGCGGGGGGCGAGGAGCAGCAGCGTGGCCGGCCTTGGGGAGCAAGCAGGTAGTGGAGGAAGTCGCAGAGCCAATCCTTGAGGAAGCAGCAGTGCTCAGGCAGCAGGCACAGGAGAGTTCGATAGCATGCAGGTGTCACCTCATGACGAATCTGATGGTCAGGAATCCTATGTTCTTCTTCATGAGGAATCTGCTGCCAGAAACCTCTGTTCTGCTTCATGAGGAATCTGTTGACATTAACAGAATAATATCTTACAATTACTGACGAGCTTTCTTAGGCGCCCTTTCCTCCAGGGCTTTGTCCAATGTCATCCTGTCAGGCAGTCCCCTGAAGAGGTTGAAATCTTCTCTCCTGAAGTCCAGAGTAGCAAGCTTGCTAAGCACCCTCTCTGAAAACTTAAGCACCTTGATCTCCAACATGTTGTAGTCACTGTAGGATACCTTTGAGATTCATGTTATTCAATAGCCCCTCCTCATTATTGAAGGCAAAGTCTAACATAACACCTTTTCTCATATATTCCTGTACCACTTGGAAGTGGAAATTATTGTCAACACATTCCAGGAAACACTTTGGTTGCTCGTGCTCTGCTATGTTGTCCTTCCAACAAATGCCAGGATGATTGAAATTCCTCATGAGGACCATGTTCTGTGAACATGAAGCTGCTCCTGTTTGTTCATAGAGGGTCACATCCACTTAGCCTTCCTATTTGGAGGGCTTGGGGCAGAACCCCATTCAATGTCTCCTCCTCTGCCTTCCCTTTAACCTTAACCCGTAATCTCACTGTCAGCTTTTCATCCATCTACAGGTGATGCTCTACGGTCATTGATGTAGAGGGCAACAACCCTTTCTCCCTTGCCTGTCTTATCTAATCAGGTGACACCTGTCTATTCCTCCATTTCAGTAGTGAGAGACATCCCACCACATCTCAATGATGCCAAAGACGTCATAGCCCTGTAGGCCTGCAACTCTTCTTGCTTGTTACATATGTTCCTTCATAAGAACTTCTAAGTGAAAAACTGGGAGTTTCTGCTTGTTTCTCTTACCCATAACATATCACTTATTTTAAATGAGTACTGATTTAGTTGATTTCTGTAGTTCATATTATCCAGTGTTATAACAATGATCTCACTTTACATCAGAAATCATTTCTCTGAGGTTGCATATTCAAGACAGTGGCATGTGTCATAAAAAGGCCTGATACTTTAGTGATTACATCCATTATGTCCAAAAATTCAGTTTTCTACCAGCCTTAGCCCAGATAGAGACTAATCAAATTAGTCCAATTACTCATGATTTTTCACATGGCTCATTAGCTGAAATTTCAGCCACAGATAATATCTCCTTGTTTTACACTGTTTCATCCTAAAAGTTGCAACATATTAACAATTTAAAAACTTATATAGTGGTATAGCAGGGATTTAACATCAGATCAAAACCTCCACAGTATTTCTTGTCTGATCTACTACACCTCCCTTCCATACTAAGGAATGCTATGAGTTGCCATAATTGGAGGATCTGTTCCAGAAATGGTGTTTTCAGACAATTTCCTTTTCTTAGTAACTATTAATAACAATTAATATTTTATGCTTTTTGTCTTTCCTTGTGATATTTGTAGGATTTGAATTATCACTCTGACTTCCAGACATTTTGTCATGGGTCCAGGGAAGGGCCACAAAGATTATCAAAGGGCTGGAGCACCTCTCCTGTATTGAAAGGCTGAGAGATTTTAGCTTCATTATATTGGTGAAGTGAAGGCTTCAGGGAGACCTCATTACAGCCTTCCAGTACTTGAATGGAGCTTATAACAGGAGAGAAACTGACTTTTTTACACGGTTTAATACTGATAGAACAAGGGGCAGTGGCTTTAAGGCAAAAGAGAGGCAATTTATGTTAGATGAGGAAGAAATAGTTTACTCAGAGGGTGGTGAGGCACTGAAAAAGTTTGCCCAGAGAAGCTGTACATGCCCCATCCCTGGAGGTATTCAGAGCCAGATTGGAAATGGCCTTGAGAAGCCTGATCTGATGGATGGAAACCCTGTCTACAGCAGCATGTTTGGAATCAGATAATCTTTGAAGTGTCTTCCAACCCAAGCACTTTTATAAATTTATGATTTTCTGTCAAATTTAATTGAAATTGGCAGAGGGTTCACTGACATTGTGGAGAAGTGGACTTATTCAGCATAACATGATGTGACCATGCAAATGGTCACACTTAGTGACACTTCATGAGTGCCTTAGGAAAGAAAGAAGGCATGCATTTATCTGATGCAGCATGAAAAAAAGACATCAGGATAAAAATATATCCATTCTGGAACAAATGCAAGTCTACATAAACTTTCCAAAAACTTAAAAGTAGTTATAAGAAGGCTCCTGAGAAAAGACAGGGAAGGTCTTGGAAATTCAAAATGCAAAATGTAGTCTTACTACGCTTGCTGAGTAAGTACTTTGGATAAAACCAGTGTTATTGTTCTTCTCCCTGTGGATTTTTCGTCCTGTGTCTAATGACATATTAAATAACCATACAATAGTTCTGATAGTGACTTTAAAATGATGCAACAGTATAATATTGTGAAGGATAATTAGTTTGTGGCTGTATTCAGTGATGAAGTGGCACTCCAGTTCTCCAAGGTTAAGCACCACTGTTGCAGATAATCTTTTTCTAACACAAGAGACACTTTTTACCTTCACCTGCAGGAATGTTTTCTTAGAATTACTCAAGGCCTCTCTTGAAAAAACATCTGTTTGCCCCATGTGCCAAAAGTATTGCTTCAAGGTTCTAGCACCTGAAAGTCATTGATTAGGGGGAAAAAGAAAAAAAAAAAAAAAAGCAATCAAACAACAACAAAAAAAAAACAGACCTCAATAGTAAATTTTCTTTTACAGTTTGGATTTTTAGGTTTTTTCTTTTTTTTATGAAAATTACACTTAAAATAGTGAAGAGGAAAGGGATGGTTTTGTCACTGGCAATCAGGGAGATGTAGATAATTGATCACTGTGTTTTAAAAATCTGGTATTGTATAACAAAAAAATCTTATGCATACTTTTGAAGCACTGATTTGTAACTATATGAGCTTTAAATAGAAATGCCCTTCTGAATCAAAAATAACTAGTCACCTCCCTCTGTAAGACAGTTGTGCTCATTCCACAGAGAGCCACAGCTGAAATTGTAGTACATTAAGGCACTTCCAGTTTAATAACTCTGTCTTCCTTAATAAAGTTCAAATACCTGTCCTTGATAGCTGTTGTTCATAGGATTTTTGGGTGTATAGCCAGAATATACTCAGAAGATAAATGCAAACTGCCGTGTGCTGTTATTGCAAATCTGTAGCACTTTTCGATTTCAAAATTATCTCTCTCTATTGCAGGCCTGTAACTGCTCAGACCACCATGCTGTGAGCAGGGACACCACTGCTATTTTGAAGGCTAGAGTCTGCTCCTCTATTACTTACTCTGCAGGCAAATATTCTCCAGTTTAGCAAGATACTGCTGATATCACATGCAGGAATAATAAGCTTAGGTGAGGTGGCTTATAGGTCAATTATTGTGTGCATCTAGAGGGGAGGTATATGTCTGACTATCTCCCTCAGTAATCATTAGGAAAATTAGTTTTTCTTGAAGCTCCTTCTTACTTAGATAAATATGTATAATCACACAATTTAGCATTTCTGTGTTTATCTCTTCTGTGTCTGTGGTGCTGCCCAATTCTTTCTGCAGATTTTGGTTAGCTTGGACACCATCTGACAGAACAGTATCAAATATTAATTGGTTTCTATGACATGGAAATATACAAAATGACTCTCAGTACATAAATAGATTAATAGATAGATAAATAGATAAATGGTAAATAAATAGTTCTGTGAAAGGAAAGACTGTTTTTGTTTTGTTTTATTTTAGAGAAAATAATGTTACCATTGCAATAGTTATTTTTAAGGGACATCCTGCATTTTAACGCTGATATTTATCCTTGCGTTTCAAACTGTTAATTAGCACTGATCACCCTCAATTCCAGATAATAGAGTAAGCCTCCTTTGCATTTCCAAACATAAAGGTGTTTGGAATTTTGCAATCTTCTTTATATTAATGCTTTCAGTCTTGAGAATGGAATGAAATCCACATAAATAAAGAGAAAATCTAAAGAAAGCACTTCTGGAAATTAAGATTTGTTGGAAGCATTTTTATAAATGTGGGCATGTCTCTGTGGATGGAACTCCCACACAAACCTTATAACATAAACCTTTATGGGTACAAAAGCTGTAAAACTGCATTAATACAGTGTAGTAGACAAGCTTAAATGTGTCTTTCCGAAGTACTAAGTTATTACACTGAGGAGATTTTGGGGTCAAATTTAGCTGACAGCCATTCAGCTGGGACAATTACTCAATCCCACTCAAGTCTTCCTTCCATGGAGA
This sequence comes from Centrocercus urophasianus, assembly GCF_019232065.1. Classification (NCBI taxonomy): domain Eukaryota; kingdom Metazoa; phylum Chordata; class Aves; order Galliformes; family Phasianidae; genus Centrocercus; species Centrocercus urophasianus. The sequence continues at coordinate 539 of NW_024884387.1, read as the reverse complement.
TATGGTCTTTGTGGTTGATCATTTTCACAGTGAAGGGGGTGCAGTGGAGGAGACACTGAACTCTTCTCCGGTGACAGTGGCAGGATGCAGGGAAACATTAGAAGCGATGTAATGAGAGAGTCAAAGTGGGCATTAGGAAAAGGTAATCTCAGAAGAGGATGCTGGGCATGGAACAGGCTCCCCAGGGCAGTGGTCATTGCCTCAAGCTGCCAGAGTTCAAGAAACATATGGACAAGTAACTTTGTACTATGATTTAAGTTTTGGGTAGTCCTATGCTAAGCCAGAAAGAGGACTCAATCCTTGTGAGTCTCTTCCAACTTGGGATATTCTCTGATTCAGTGAAGTATGAGGCAAAATAACAGTGTATGTGAAGATAGAATGAATATGTAATGTTTGAGAGTTGCTTGGCTTTGCAAAGACCCTTCAGTTCACAGAAAGCTTTAATTCCCAACAATATCCTACCCTGTTAATAGAGAGTTCTTTTAGCAGAGTCACCCTCTAAAATTGTTGCCCTGCCTGCCTAGCAGTTCAGATCAAAA
>NW_024884386.1:0-40214 GCF_019232065.1 Centrocercus urophasianus | reverse complement strand
AAAGTACATTTTCAAGGACAGATTAAAGAAGAACCTGTTCAGGGACTCAAGTATATTTACTAGTACAAAAACTTATAGCTTTGGAAAAAAGGGGCTTTATGAAAGAGACACAGTCATCAGAGTGTATAATGATATTTCTGTTCTGTGTGTTCGGATGCAAAAAAATTTCTAGTGCTTTGATTCCCACTCTCCCGTTTCAGCATGTACTGGTTCGTTAGTAACTAGCATAAATGTTATTTCTTGTCTAGAAGATAAATATATTCCTTAGAACAGCGGTGTCCAGCCTTTTGGCTTCTCTGGTCTGCGCTGGGTGAAGAATTGTCTTGGGCCACATTTAAAATACATAGGTTACACCAAAACTAGCGCCTCCTTTTACATCCATGGAAATGACAACAGCTACAAAGAGCACAATTACCCTGTTTGGTAGGGCACATTATCAGATACTTGTCAACACAGTCACCGCTATTACCTATGCATTTTTGCAGCAGTGATCAAGAGCCCGCGTGCCTCGCACATAAAAATCTGCACTAGTGGAGGTGACCTGCTGTTGCTACTACTGAAACACATCACCCACTGACTCACTGCATTTGCATCCACTGTTTGGTCTCCAGAAATGTTCAGCAAGTGTCAACAAATGTCAATGGTCACATTTTTTCTGCATGGAGTAATTTAATTGCACATTGTTGCTTTATATGCACTTCCATGTCGGACTCCATTCTGTCAGACTGTCTCTTTGTTGCTATCTGTCACATGGCAATAAAGCTTAACAGAATACTGGTGAAAATGGTCAGTCTCTACTTTCATTCCACCAATATCTGCCTCTGACTCAGTGGGCCAACATATTACAATGGGAGGCATTACTTTCAGAGCAGCCCTTGTATATAATATAGTTAATGTAGATAAGCAACAAAACTTACTTTTTATTTTTATTAAAACATAAAGAGAGAGCAACGAAGACATGAAACTAGTGGGCTACTTGATCTTGTTTTTGTCAACCTAACGTGTCAATGTCTGGTTCAAAGTGGATGCAATTCTGAGTGAGTTCTCAAGGTGCTCCTCAAAGAATTTTGATGAAATTTTCCTCTTCCTGTACTTCACCCTTGAAAACGGTTGTTCATAAATGTAGGTAGTGCCAAAAGCAATGACAGTAATAAGATGCGACTCTGAATTAAGGGATGTTTTTCTCTGGTAAGATAGGTTTTATGAAAATCTGGTAAAGAGACACAATCCAATTTTTTGGTTGAATATCCGATTGTAGCTATACATTTCAGAATGTCACACAATTCATTTCAGAATTTGCACAAAATGTATTTATATTAACTGAAAAGGAGTTGCAAATACACAAAAAGCCAAGATGTTTCCATCAATCCTGAAAGCTATTCTCAGATTCCCGTATCAAAATGCACAAGGCTGCATATTTTTCTTTGTTCACTGATCTGTGTTTAGTCAGTGTATCAAAATGCATAAAGTTATTTGCCATAACTTAACGCTGCTCCGCACTCTCCCCACATCCTGGTTTCAGCCCAAGGCAGTGCCAATCTCACCCTGATGTTTGGTTGTGACTGAGTCATTAATCTGCACCCAGGTCCTGGCTGGTCCACTCAGTGGGGAAAAGCCGCCCCTGTAAATGGTGTGGAGCAGGAGGTGGCCACAGTGAGGGTGTGAGAACCACCTCTGTGAAATTGCTCACTTCATTTCTGATGCAAAGTTAACACTATAAAGATTTGCCAACATTTTTTTTTTCCAGGAGAGCAAAAATTATCAATGCCACATCCCTCTTAGTAAAACCCAAAATGTGACTGGAGTTGTGCTAATACATTGGATACATTGGGTTCTTGTTTATTTCATCAACCTGCTTGTACTGCAAATTGCTGATTAGAACACCCCTCCTGTGGGCATATTTCTATTTGGATGCTCATCTGTATAAGACAATTATGGATTTTCAACTTGTGTTTTTAAAAGTGTATGGCAAACAGTGGAAACTGAAACACAGGATTGCATTTCCAAATGAATAGAGAGCTTGTTATTTATGATTCTGTGCTAGCTTAATTTTACTTGCAAAAAGATTTTTTTGTTTTTTTTGTTTTTGTTTTTGTTGTTTTTGTTTTTGTTTTTGTTTTTGTTTTACACTTAAGAATGTGTAGTTGACCTACATTTCAACTGGATGTGTTAACTTCTTTCATGTCAGCATTTTCACATCCACATTAAAGAAGCTACGGGGAAAGAAGTTGCTACCCTCCCTCTTTCCTGTAGTTTCCAGCTTTAAGGAGGGGCATAGGCAGACCTGTGATAAATCTCTATGGCTCACCCATTTAAAGGATAGATAAAAAGCAATTTAAAACATAACATTCTCCAGATTTCCTTTCCAAAGTTTTCGTTTCAGATGTATTCTTTAATAAAACTGAAACTTGTGTTCAGATGAACATTTTGGATACTCTGTTTGTGGAGTCAAAAATTAGGTTTAAGTCTGCTTGTATCTGCATTATATCTCTTATATGATAGAATGAAGATACCTAACTCATCTTTCTCTTTTTTCGTCCCACTAGTTAACGGTCTAATGATGCTTGGATTAGCAGGTGAGCTTTACTTCTAAAATCCAGACTTACAAATTTCTGTCTTGTTAATGCTAGCCATTTGAGAAGCGCTTTCAGTCTGTCTCATTTAAAAACTATCCAACTTTCCTGCTGTTTTTTTTTTTCAGAATTGATTTTTTCCACTGTGTGAACATAGAGTGTTTTAGTATTTTGTAAATGTCAATTGCAATAGAAACAGTAAAATTGTAGAGCTGTGCATAATTTTGAACTCCCTTTATTTAGATTTAGATAGTAACATGATGACACACTAGTTTCTATCAGATGTCTCTATCAGAGTTTCTTTTACAACACTGTAAAATACTGAAGTTCTAAAAAGAAACAACAAAATAAACCAAGGCCACAGAAAATCCATTTTAAGCACCTCACTGGGAAACAGCTGGAACAAATTTTCAGTGCAAATTACATAACGGAGAAGAACTTTGTATTCTGTTGCACTATAAATCAAGTGATAGTTGGCAGTTTAGATTACCCTGCCTGAGAAGTCCAATTTGCCTAACTTTTGTCTAAACATCAGTGTGAAATTTAAACTGACAGATCTACAACTTGTATATCTGGTTTTGGATTCTGCCCAGCTTTAATATTCATCTACACATCTAGTTTTGGAAAAGTATATCTTGTAACTGCTGCAAAATTACACTGCCCTTATTTAATAATTTTCACCATTTTTGTCAATGGTGATTAATTCTAGTTCTGATTTATTTTCATTTTTTCCCCTGACCTTGGCAAGGGTTTAGCGTCACCCATCAGAGCACTGCCTTTGAGTATAATGGTCAGATGTAAGGGGTTTATTCAGTTGGTCTCAATTAGTTGCACACACAGAGAAGTTTGTGGCCAGTATGAGATAATGGGGCTAGATGTAGCATGGACTATACAGTTATGGGCCTACTGCTGTTTGAAAGCATGTTTTCATGCTTCCAATAGATGCGATAGCTGTCTCACTTGATATATGGCATTAGTGAGTTGGTGACGGCCCTAGCTGAAGTCATTGGCCTGAACAGATGGAAGTCAGAAGGTGACAAATCCAGAATATACAAAGAGTGTGGTGGGACAAACCAGCCAAGACTGACGATGTGCTCCACAGTCTTCAAACTGTAGAAAGGTTATCTTCTTCACTGGCCTGATGCTGGTACTGCAAATCTCTAGCTTAGTCAGCACTGTGATGCAGCAGCCAGAGCTCACCTGGTTTGTCCGGGTTCCAGGATATGCAGAAGGATCATCCCCTTCCTATGCCACATGACAGCACACATCATTTTACCACCTGGGAGCTGTGTCTTGAACTTTTTGTTTGATAGGGAGTTCACATTGTCACTCCATGTACTGCTGTTTTGACTCTGGCTTGTAGTGGCTTATCTTTCATTGTGCTGTCGTCACTGTGGAAGCGTAGCACTCACCACCTCACTGTGCTGGTATTACTGTTTGGTCAGCATAAATGTTCAGCAAGTGTCAAAGAATGTCAGTGGGTGCAATTTTTTCTGCATGGAGGAATTCTATTCCACTCCTTTGCTTCAGACATCAGCTTGTCACACTGCTGCTCTGCTTCTGTCTGTTACGTGGCAACAAAATGTAATGGAATATTGGCCAGAAGCTCAACCTCTGCTTCCGTGACACCAATATCTGCCTCTGATGTTAGAGACCAACAGAATAAAACAGGAAACTTTCAGCATAGCCCTTGTGTTTCATTTGATGGCTATACTAACGAAAAATCTTATTAGCAACTATGAGATTCCAGTCAGAGCTAATCAGATGCTTCTTGCAAATGTTTCTAGTTCAGTGGGACGCATCTGTATAAGCTTAGAAAGTACTTTCTACACTATGAATAAACTCCAATTAGCTTTAAATTATAAATGCAGATGGGTTGCAGTAAGTTAGTAAAAGGAAAAGTTAAGATTTCAAAAGTATCTAGGCAGATTTCTCTGTATTAGATCTAATGGATAACAAGTTAGATAGTCATGTGCTGAGTGACATTTTATATAAATTTATGTAAATGCATATTTTATGTAAAATTGTTTAGAAATTTGAATGTTATGTCTACAACATTAATTGTCAAGCAGGAGGAGTTTGCAAATTATGCATTTATGGATCTTCTGTTTCAATACTTGATTTTATCTAGGTGTGCATCAACAGATTAATCTCTGCAATGAGTCTCTCATGTTAGAAAAGTTGCCTGTCTGTGGAAAGTTCTTTGAAGGGATGATGAAGAAAGTGGACTCCAGAAAATGGTGCAACCTGACAGAATTTATCATGTAAGTGTTAGTTTTGGTTTTGATACCTGTCACTGTAAAATAGTGATTGTTCTGAAAAAAAAGCACCTGACAACTTCAAATATCTTGAAAACACCAACTAAAAATGTGTGTGTTCTTTAGAACATAATAGGTTGAACATCTCTATTTTATGTCTCAAATATCACTGGCTAGGTTTGCTAACATAGGAACATACGAATTTCCTTATGATCACGAGGAAATACTTATTTACTCTGAGGGTGACAGAATGCTGAAACAAACTGCTCAGAGAGTCTGTAGAGTCTCCTCCTCCAGAGATATTCAAAACCCACCTGGACAACTTCCTGTGTAACTTACTCTATAAAAATTCTTCAGCGGGGGGGTGGGACTGGATGATCTCCAAAGGTCCTTTCCAACCTCTATGAGTCTGTGATATGGTGACATTTTGGCAATCTTGAGGAAAAAGTTCTTATTTATTTTACTTAAAATATCTTAAAATCAGTGAAAGAAGATTTTGCTTTAGCCTTTCACCTGCCTTTGTATTATCATTCAATTATGACACCAGTGAAAATTCATGATAGTACTTCATGAAAGAATAATTCCAATAAAACTTAATTCCAATAAAACTTTTTTTTTTTTTTTTTTTTTTAATTTAATTAAAAAAAAATTTTTTTTTTTTTTTTTTTTTTTTTTTTCCCCATTTCACAACACTTTTGTTTAGTGCTAGATGTCTTTTTCACCATATGGAAGGATTTACTATTGTGCCTAATGAATATAAAGCATTTGTGTTCCAGATAAATTGCAATCTTTCTGTATTTGTTTTGAAGTTGCAAAGTGCAAAGCTATAGCTCTTAAGTCTCCTCAGTATGGTCACGTGCACACGTTGCACCAAGCAATTTTATAAATGTGCATAATAGAGCACACTAATGAATACTAACCAGAGTATTAACAAGTATTAATCAACAATGGTATTGCTTTTACCTCAGACTGTTTTTTATATTATAATCTGTAAAAAATATATATAATAGAACATAATAATAATAAGTAATAATAAGATCAACTCAGAAGGAAAAAAAATGGATTTTCTTGCTTTAAGCTACATGTAGTATTAGTTATGTGGTAATCTGCTGATGGCATGAGAAATATGAATTATTAGTACCTGTTTTTTGTTCTGTATTTAAGATCTTCGTTCAGCAACAGAACTTTATTATATAATGATACTTTAAAAAAAGGACTAAGCACAGTTAATTGATGAGGCTCTGGCATTTCTGTTTACCCTTGTTGGAAAGTAGTACTTGTACAAGAAATGTGGGGTTCATAGAATCATGGGATGGTCAGGGTTGGAAGGCATCTTTAAGGTCATCTAGTTCCAGCCCCCCGCTACAGGCGGGGATATCTCACTGGACCAGATCACTAACAGCCGCATCAAACTTGGCCTTGAGTGCTTTCAGGGCATCCACAGCCACACTGGCAACATGTTCCAGTGTCTCACCACCCTGACGGTAAGAATTTCTTCCTGATATCTAGTCAAAATCTACTCTCTTATAGTTTATAGCCATTTCCCATTGTCCTGTCACTACATGTCCTTATCTAAAGTCTGTCCCCAGCTTTCCCGCAGGCCATTTTCTGGTACTGGAAGGCTGCTATGAGGTCCCACCGGAGCCTTCTGTTCCCCAGGCTGAAGAGGTCCAAATCTCTCATTCTGTCCCTGTGGATGAGGTGCTCAAGCCCTCAGGAGCCCTTAGGAGAAACCCTCCTAAAATATACAGTATCATTAATATGTAAATATAAAAACATTTTAATTGAAAATATTTTTCTTAAAATATTTTTTTAGAAAAAAGAGAGAGGAACAAAAAACATTAATCTAGTGAGAAATTTCATCTTGTTTTTGTGAAACTAACACATCGGTCTGGTTTGACAGCAATAGCTGCAATTCTTAGTGAGCTCTCAAGGTGCTCATTAGAGAATTTTGATGACATTTTACTCTTCTTATACTTTATCCTTGACAGTGGTATAAAATATACATACTGCCAAAAAATGATGACATGAGTAAGGTGTGACTGTGAAGAGAGGATATTTTTCTCTGTAAAGACAGGGATTATGGAAGTCCAGATTTTTTATTTGAATTGCAACTCTATATTCCATTTGCAAATTTGCAGGTCATGTATTTATATCAGGTGAAAATGGTCTTGAAAGTGTAAATTGATAATTTTTTTAAGGCAGTCTTGAAACTCCAAGTTGTGGGGTGCACTTTATATGCCCAATGGACAAGATGTCATCCAGAGAGACCTAGACAGGCTCGAGCAGTGAGCCCAAGAGAACCTGAGATTCAACAGATCTGAGTGCAAGGTCTTGCACCTGGGTTGAGGCAACCTCCACAACCGACACAAGCTGGAGGATGAAATGATTGAGCACAGCCCTGCCGAAAAGGACTTGGGAGTACTGGTGGATTGCAAACTGGACATGAGCCAGTAAGGTGACCTTGCAGCCCAGAAAGCCAACCGCACCCTGAGCTTCATCATAAAAAGCATGGCCAGCAGGTCAAGGAAGGTGATCCTGCCCCTCTATTCTGCACTGCTGAGACCTCACCTGAAGTTCTGCGTACAGATGTGGAGTCCTTAGAATAGGAGAAATATGGATCTTTTGGAGCACATCCAGATGAGGGATGTGCACAAAAATGATCCCAGGGATGGAACACCTCTCCTTTGAGGACAGGTTGAGAAAGCTGGGGCTGTTCAGCCTGAAGAAGAAAAGGCTCTGGGGAGATCTGATAGCAGCCTTCCAGTATCTAAAGAGGAGCTGTAAGAAAGAAGGGGACAGACTCTTTATCAAGGTCTTGGTGATAGGACAGCGGGAAATGGTTTCAAACTTAGCAGAGATTTAGTTTGGGTATAAGGAATTCTTTTACAGTGAGGGTGGTGAGGTGCAGGAACAGGTTGCCCAGAGATGTGGTGGAAGCCCTGTCCCTGGAGACATTCAAGGTCAGTTGGGCCAGGCTCCGAGCATCCTGCTCCAGCAGTGGATGTCCCTGTTCTTTGCCGGGGAGTTGGACCAGATAGACTGTCAAAAGTCCCTTCCAACACTAAGAATTCTATGATTCTACTTTCAAGTTCTTCTATGAAATCAGAAATCACGGCTGCATATTCTTCGCTGTTCAGCGCCTTGTCTTCAGCCAATATATCAAAATGTACACGATTATTTGCCACCACTTGAGTCAACACTGCACAGTACTGCCCTCATGCTCGGGTTTCTGTTAACACAGTGTTAATAATGCACCAATCTGGCTGTTGCTGAGAGATGGATTTGTGCCCTGGGCTGCTCCGTGGGGAAGAACTGCCACCTTTAAATCCAGGGAAGGAGGTCGGCCACATTGCAAGTCGTGCTGGACTGATTGTGGCCTGAGGGCCATGGGTTGGACACGCCTGACGTAGGCCATTTTCCATGAAGGCTTTTTTATTTGCATTCCCACTAGAATACCATTATTTACCTTTATTTGTTTTTGGAGTTAACTGTTTAGTTAGCAATGAGGAATCCTGTTCTAGGTCTGTGGCTTAAATATCATGTTGTTTTTCCTGCTTTTGAATTGGAGGGTTAGGATTTTTCAGTGTGTTTAGTGTTTTGGCTAGAAGAAGAACTCTGTTCCTACGGAACACAACATTTAATTAGACCGAAGTTTAGCAGAACATTACTGTGGCTTAATAGTGACCACTCTCACATTACTTTACTAGTAAAGCAGCTAATGGCCACACTTATCCAGATATGAAGAAGATGACTTGATTCAGGGCTCCTGGCAAGCTGTAAAATCCTGCTGCTCATACAGGTTTCTGTCTTCCAAGCTGCAACCATGCATCATTCTATAACTTAAAACTGACAGCATGGTATGTTTTTCTAAAAGCAAAACTTCTTCTGCATTGTGGAGATAAAAATAAAAAAACAAATAAACAAACAGACAAGCAGAAAAAAAAGAAAACACCCAATAGCACTTGAGAGTAGAAAACAGTACCAATTAGTAACGCCCACCTCAACAGTACTTTGTATAACATTAGGATGGACAGGCTTGTGAGACAGACCTTGTAAGAAGTCTGACATGTTTTGAAAATACCAATAAACCCTCCTATCCATGAGCAAAATGTGCTTTGATGTACAAAACCTGCTTTTTGTTTGTCAAGAACCATGTTCAGTTTTTTCAGTACATAGAGAGGTGGCCAGTGGTCACAGATGGATTGGTGGAGACAAGACTCTATAGGTGACTGCAAGCCTGGTGCCAAAAAAATTGTATTTAAATCTGAAATTTGTGTCCTGAGTTTACTCCGAAAGATGAGCTTCCTTAGGACACGAAAATACTATTGGCCTCTTAAGAACATTCCCAATTCCATTTAACAAACACTTGAGATTTCTTCTTTTTTGTTTTTTGTGACTGAGATGGACTTAAATATCTGGCCTATAGATAAATGGAATTATTTATTTTCTGACTCATTCTTACCTGCTATCAACGGTCTTTTATTTGATCATCATTTTAATGAGAAATTGCAGAAGGGAGAAACAGTAAGCATGAAAATCAAGTTTAAAGTAGTTGCAAAAGCATTATGAATCCTCAAATCTGTCTTAACTCCTCACCTTTATGACTTATTTAAGCATATCTCAAAAAGTATGATTTCAAGTTGACAGGATAAGTAAGTTCATGTGACATAAATTTCATATAATGAGCTCTGCTGGAACTGTGTAAAAATTAAAATTGGCAGAATCACCTGTAGAATCTAAGCAGGGTTTTGATCTCTGGATAAAAATTACAAGCTTGATACATTTTGAGGGAAATGAAGATCAAAGCAAGATAGAGTCTCACATCTGTCTTTTGTCTGATTTCTGGCACTGTGGTACTTGCTATGAAGTGTTCCTGAAGCTTCCTTTGTTGATAACCCGTGATGAGGGCTCTGCTGAAGCTTTTCAGGGAGGGTTCATAAGGCCTGTGTTCTGAGATCTGCATTCATGGAAACGGAGTGAGAGAGGAGGGGCGCATCTATGCAGGATTAGCTTGTAATTAAGTTCCCTTTAACCTGGGAACTGCTGTGCAGTCTTCAGCAAAATAAATGCAATTGGAATTTACATCCAAGAGCTGTCTAGGAACAAAGCCTGTTGCATGTACTCAGAGTTGGGGTACGGGTTATCTTGTATACCGGCTAAATATTTTGAGTTAATGACGGCAGTTAATGTATCACTCATTTGCAAATGAGCAGCTTCAGGTCTCAGTAACTGACAAATCTCCTTCAGGCCACTACACTTTTGTGTATGTCCTGAGATAACTGACCAGGTGTAACTTCATACTTTGCATTCTGTCCATGAGTTTGCCATGGACAACATTCTCCCTTCCTGGGTCCTTCAGTCGGGCAGAGAGGAAGAAGTAGAAAGAAGTTCAGCGTATACTTACTTTCTTACCGATCCTAGTGGACTTCGTGTTCTGTAGTCTGAGTAATCCCTGAAGGCTGAGCTTTTCTAGAGCTCTGTTTTCTCTGAAAAACATGCCAGTTTATGGCAACTGCCTGGTTTCCTAACTAAATAAGTCATACATAAGCATAGTCAGTGTGTGCACGTGAGTGTCAGTGTGCCAGTACCTCTTACTAGCAGTTGAACCCCTTAGCTGACTTAAACAACATTTGGAAGAGAAAAGTGATAAGCTTAAGACATAAGGTTCATACAGTTTTCACCAAAAACATGTAAAATATACTGTTTTTACTGAGGGAAAGGTTGTGAGAGAAGCTTAATTAATGGGGATTTCACAAAGAGAGAGTTATTTTCAGTACTGCAGTTACTGTTAACAGAGAGTAACAAGTTCAGTTTTCATTAAGCAGACTCCAGAAATCTTGATCCTTTGAGGCTTCATGTTCTCCTTGTACACCTTTTAAAAGTGTTAGTAAATAAGTAATAGTAAATAACAGTGTCCTCATGAGTGTTGTCTCTTGTATCAGTATCATCAAACAGCTTGAGGTAGGCTGAATGTCATGCTATCTGGGGTTACTTCTGAGAGTGCTCTGCAATTATTGTCTGTGCTTTGCTGCAGCTCTGAAGTCTTTAATGCTTGCTCTTCTGCAGTCTTAACTACTTCCATATATTTTGTGCATGTAGAAAACCTATCCTGATGTTGAAATCTTAGAATGGGCTTCAAAATTGAGTAAAAGATGAAGATTCTATATTCCTCATTTTCTTCCTCCTTATGGAAGTAGACATGAATTTGTCTGAGAGAATAGAGTCCTTAGTCTCTCAAACATGCATTCTGCATGGTTTGTGTTCTTGCACCTGGGAGAAATGCTTGTGTTCAATAATCCAGGCTCAGGCAGAATTTGTGATGAATCACAATTTATTTTACACTTCTGTAAAAGTGGATGTCCTGGTTGTAGGCACCAGCACGCTGGAAAGATACAGCAGTTTGTATTCCCTACGGCCTGACTGCAAGTGAGCCCTTTCCCCATTGGCTATGGTATTTGGGGTTCACATTCTTGTTGGTACATCTATCATGTGCTCATCCCCCCTAGGAGCTTTCCCCTTGGTTTCCTTTGTTCATTACATACTTTGTAATCTGGATTCAGATTTTGTTGCTTTGACCAACTGGAGTTATCTTTGCGTCATGTTTGACAAAGTCCATCCCCCTCTGTCCTGTCAAATATGCAATATGTACAAGTAGTTGATAAAGCCTGTCAATGTCTGTCTTGCCAAGGAAGGAAGATTTAAAAACAGTTGCCAAGCTAGCATCTCCTGCCATATATCCACACATTAAGTTCATTTAACCAATTCTCAGGTTTTATTTTGCAAGAACATCTTATCCTTTCTTCTTCGATCTCAATTTCCCATTTTTCTTTTTGTCATCTAATTGTTAGCACACATAATCTTTGGGCCTAAACACAAGCAGAAACTTATCTTTTATCCCTTTGGTTTCACAACACACTAGTGCTATGTAAAAACATTTCATCCCCCACATACCATGTGGGAAGTCCTTGCTTCATCCTTGTCTGTCTCAGACTGAGATTCCCTGTGAAGAGTTAACCAGTGACAGGAGCAGCCTCAGTAGAGATATAGCCTCTGTTAATTACACGGTTCCTGACTTGTGTTTGTGCACTTTTCAGATTTTTGGAGTCCTAGTGAGTTTCATGGGTTGTATCTAGACAAGACGTGTCCAATCTGTGGCCTGCAGGCTGCACAAAGCCCTAAATAACTAGTAATGTGTCCCCAAGAGGTTGTAGAATGTTTAACGCTATTAAGTGATTTTTCAGTGATATTTTTCATTAACTGATTGTGCATGGCACAAGCACGGACTGTGTAAGTGGCAATGGAACACTGTGGAGGGAAGGGCATTGCTAACTCCACCTTCTGTAACTGCCACATACAGTCAAATCAAACCCGTGTGTGTTACATTTCACATGCACTTGCGCCATTTGGCAAGTAAAACACAGTGATTAATGTAACATTTCAACCTACCTATATGTGTGCATGCCTGTGGCACCCAGCTATGGTTGGTAAAAAAAGCATACCCAAATGGGACTTAGAAAATTAATAGAAGATTATGCAATAGCCACCTGCAGCTCATGTTATATGAAATGCCACTGCATCGTACTGTCATTGGAAAATCTGGGAACAAAACTCTCAAACTCCAGTATTGTGTTAGAGAGCAGGCATTGTTTTTAATGCACGATTTGTACTGGGTGACTTGGCAAATCAAGTGTGCTTTCTTGGAGTTTGGATGCTACATTATTCAGTTAAAACACACATATGCAATATATTTCCTGGAAATAACATATATATTCATTCTTTTTCCAAGGACTAATTAATATATGCTAATGTCCTCTGAGCATGCGCTGTACAGTTCTTTAAGACCCAGTACTTCATCCCCTTTATTCCATCTTGAGCTTCTTCACTATGACCTTTGGCTGATTTTCAGTGTTTTTTCCCTAATTTGGTGAATTTTCATTGATTGTTACGCCATAATGAGCGAGTTCTTATCTTGGTACGTTATAACTCAAAACAATCTATATGAAAACCAGGAAGTATCCTTGAACCTGGTGGATACAAAGATCCCAGTACATAACACATAGATAAGAACTGGATATTGTGGCTTCAGTGAAGCAAGGACTTGTTCATACAAATAAGTCTCTTAGGCCTTCACATACCAAGCAAAGCTAAACTGGAAAATCTTGTTGAAATAGCACACATCAATTCCTTTTGCTAAACTAATGTCTTGGTCCTTAAGCTAGTATGTATTGATCCCCATTGCTAAACCAGCTTACATCAATTCCCTCCTTTTCTTTTGAGGATTATGATGTTTATATCTTAATCCTCACCAGCTTTGGCTCTTCACATTTAGGGATACATCCCCAACACTGAATCATACAACAAGCAAGAATGCATATAGTTACTACATATGAATACCTTATTTAACTTATCCAACCCAGAAACCAGGAAATCATTTTGGTCAAAAGGTTGGTTAAGCTCTAACTTGCCTCACCTTGCGTTATCCTGTGCAATACTTTGTATGAGGTCTTGCCAGGACACATTCTGGGATTCTTAGGATCACTATATCACAGGATTGCTTCCATAATTGAAAAATAGAGCCTCTTGTAGGACTGAAGAAATAGCCATGTGGGCCAGAGACTTTTGGATGAATATTTTCGTGGCCTTAGCAAAGATACACTGATTACTAGAGAACCACAGTTGTCCATATCCATCATGTCACGGCCACTGTGGATGGCTTTAAATCAATTGAACGTGTCTGAAGAGGCTCTGCCTGATGAAAATCAACTTCTACATGACTGAGTTGAAAAATTTGAAAGACGGGTCACAGTATTGATGGGAAACAAACTGAATCATGTTATTCCCCTACAAAAGGTCTAAAATATCTTTTCAGAATGTACCAAGGACCCTGAACAAGGAAATGCGCATAGAATAGGCTCTATAAATGAGGGAACTAAAAAGTTGGATCTTGAGACTCTGTGAGCTGGATCCCTTTGAGATTCATCCTGTCATGATGCAAAAAAAACCAAAAAAACCCACAAAACCAACCAAAAAAGATGCAAGATAGATCAGTAGAAGTGTCCCTTGACCAGTGTCCCCCCACCCGGATTGCACTGCATGCAGTGGCACACCCACACGCAGCAGCCAAACTAGCGGACCTGGTGCAGAGGTTTAGACAAAAGCTGAGAGAAGGCATAGCAGCATGGCTGCTCCGGTCGAGGGACATGGGGGCCGAGTGCATGGCAGTAAATGGACCAGAAATTTCAAAACTGGCATCCATTGCTCACCCTGCCCTCAGGAAAAGTCTATACGCAACAGTCCCACATAATGAAGAAAATCGTTCATTAATTCAATGGCTAATTGGCTGCATGCTGAGTAAAGTGCCCAAATAAAAATGATGTATCTTTAGGCACAGGTTTATCTATGGAAGACTTACAAAACTGTATTACAGAATTAGGTTTGAAAGAGGCAGTCTATGAGGATGCCTTTGAAAGTCTGGATCTGATGACATTTTCATCAGGAATGAGAGATCTCATCCTGCAACAAAGCCCATATCCCAGTATGGTACTTTGGTACCCATAGTAAACCCCCCAGTGGCCTTGGAGGCTGTAATACAACAGGCTGCCCAATTAACTGGGGATCTGTGGGAGACAGGGTGCCTACAGGGTCCAAATTGCGGTGGAGAGGTTGGAGGTCTGTCTGCAACCATGACTTTGGAGACTGGCCCCTGAAAGATTCCAATCTGGACCCATTAGGTTCTCAAGAAAGCAAATGTTTAATGACCTGATTAGAGCAAGAGTTCAATTTAAAAGGATTGACAGATTGCCTGATCAGGTCCGACTATAATATGGAGGCTATTACCTGACAAATAAAGATTTCAATCCTCCCCTAAAGGGAAAGCAGTTAGAATCATAGGACGGATTCCATGAGAAATACGGAATCTAGAGGATTTCATAGTCCCATCAAAAAAGCTTAAACCTCATCAGGCAGCCTGGGTAGGCGTGGCCGAGCCAGCAGTGGAAAAGTATTTGGGTATTGCAGAGCTAATGAAGTGATGGGAAAAGAAATCCCTTTGGACTAGGATCTGCAGAGGGGACCAGAGGGCCTATGTTAAATTAATGATTCATTGGTACCAAAATAATATTCAGCGGCTTATGGCACTAGTGGATACCAGAGCAAAAATACTGATTGCGTATGGCAACCCAAATCAATTTTCAGGCACGAAGAAAATGATAGGTGGATTCGGGGGACATGTAACCCAAACACTGTTGAAGCTGGGGTTGGACGTCTCCCACCCTGGCAGTATGGGGTGTCTATCATCCCAATTCCACAGTATACATTGGGAATAGACATTTTGTGCGGTATGACTCCACACCAGTGTGGAAGAGTTCAGACTAAGCGAAAGATGGATTAGCATCCAGGTGGTGCAGGCAATTTTAAGAGGCCACACAAAACCTGACCTCATTCGTTTGCTGCAACCACACCAGATCACAAATACAAAACAGTATTGACACCTGGGTGGGCAAAAAGAAACCACCAAGACTGTGCAGGAGCTGGAGAGAGCAAGGATTACAAGATCATAGCCCATGAAACTCCCCCATTTGGCCAGTCAGGAAGTTGGATGGTATGTGGCAAATGGTGGTGGGCTACAGAGAACTGCATAAAGTCACACCACCAATCCATGCAGACATACCCAATGTCGCCTCGCTCATGGATACGTTAAGTAGAGAAAAAGAAACTTATCACTGCATTCTGTACCTAGCAAATGCATTTTTCAGCATTCCAATTGCTTATGAATCCCAAGACAAGCTCGCATTCACACGGGAGGGCAGGCAGTGGACTTCTCAAGTCAGCATCAGGGTACATGCATCCTTTTTCCATAATCTGGTGGCATGTGACTTGGAAAATTGGAACAAACTGTCTACTGCCAAATGTACCACTGTATTAACTATCTGACTTAGCAGAGTCATTGGAGAAGGCAGTAACTTCACTAACTGCCTACTTACAGGAGAAAGGGTGGGCTATAAGCCCACAGAAAGCACTAGGACTGGGGCTACGGGTTAAATTCTGAGGTGTTGTCTGTTTGAGTAAGACCAAGGTCTTACCCTGCATGATCATAGATAAGGTCCAGGCATTCCTGGTTCTCACAACACTGAAGCAGTTGAAGGAGCTTTTGAGTATATTAGGATACTGGTAATCCTTTTTTCCTCAGCGCAACTGCTGAAACCTCTATATTGACTAATAAAAAGAAGGCCAAGTATGGGATTGGGGTAGAACAGAACAAGAAGCCTTCCAACAGGCAAAAATAGTTGTTAAACAGTCGCAAGCACTGGGTGTATTTGATCCAAGCCTTCAGCTGAATTAGATGTGCATGTGACTCAAGAAGGATTTGGCTGGGGGTGGTAGCAGAGCCAGAGTTCCATTTGAACTGTGGGTGCCCCACCCCTGGAGGCATTCAAGGCCAGGGTGGATGTGACTCTGGGCAGCCTGTTTTCTTGGTTGGCAGTACTGGAAGGCCACCATGAGGTCTCCCCGGAGCCTCCTCTTCTCCACACTAAACAAGCCCAGTTCCCTCAACCTTTCCTCATAGGAGAGGTGCTCCAGCCCTCTGAGCATCTTAGTGCCCTCCACTGGACTCATTCCAAGAGCTCTGTGCCTGTCTTGTTCTGGGGTCTCCAGGCCTGGATGCAGTACTGCAGATGGGGCCTCACAAGAGCCGAGCAGAGGGGGACGATCACCTCCCTCTTCCACACTTGCAGTCACTCAAGGCTAATCCTTACAGACATCATTTACATTTCTGAAGTAAGGTTCTTAAGCTGGGTAAAATGGTAAAAAGATTTTATAATGTATGAAGTGAAGTCAAGTTGTTTATGGAATAAAAAAAAAAAAATTGACCAGAACTTGAGGATAAAAATTGGCTCACAGGTTTAGCATTTTTTTTCTTCTGGATTTGGCCACTTATTTAAATGAGTTAAACCACCATCTTCAGAGTGAAAATCAACTTACCTGTACAATGTTTCAAACAATAACAGCATTCAAAATGAAACTTAAATTATGGCAAGTTCAAGTTATGGTGAATAATTTTGTGCATTTTGATGTGTTGGCTAAACACAGACCTGTGAACAGCAAAAAACAAGCCTTAAGATTTCTAAAAAAATCATTTTTTTAGTATTTTTGAGACTCCATTTTCAGTTGGTACAAATAAACTACCTGTGAAATGTGCGGAGTTGCAGTTGGATTCATCTGAAAAAAGAAGATTGATCTTATCTCTTTACTAGACTTCTGTAGGACCAGTCTTACCAGAGGAAGATATCCCTTGCTTCACTGTCATTTGGCAGTATGTCCATGTAGGAACAACTGTTGTTAAGGATGAAGCACAGGAAGAACAACATTTCATCAAAAATCTCTAATGGACACCTTGAGAATTTAAGAAGTGCAACCACTGCCATCAAACCATCCTCACATATTAATTTCACAAAACCAAGGTAAAACATCCCATTAGTTCTGTTTTCTACCTTTGGTAGATATCACTATTCTCATGTAAACTGAGAATTCTCTCCTCGTCTGATTTCAAGATGAAAGGCTTTTTTTGGGGGAGTAGATCTGAACTACATTGCCTCACTGATTGGTGTATCTTTTGCAATTAATTACACAGGCGACACATTTCACAGCTGTGTTTTAGGCACAGAGGGGTAATCACATACTTCCTCTGGCAAATTATCAGAGAGAAAGGGACAAGGTTGTGTGTTAGAGATCTTCATACAAGACAGCTGTTGGGCTCACACTGCATTCAGTGTAATGCTGATTTCCCTTTCTGGCTTTGGACAACTTTCTAGTTGTATAATTATTTCCATAATTTATGTGAAGTGGAGCCTGCAGTGGCAGTACTTTACAAGGCTATAGTAACTTGAAGAAGAGTAGATGTTTAGGCAGAAAAAAGCAAGGTTTTCACCTCCTCTTGCTAGAAGCATATTTGTCTGTAGTCATTAATGATTAACAGCTATGATCTGGTTGGTGGAGAGATTATATTTTGTTGATCACATCCATAGGGATCTGATGATGTCCATCTTGCTATTTTATTCCTAAGAACTGTATTTCCTGTGCAGGTCCCTTGACCTTACTTGTTTTATGGCTAAGCTGGTCTTCAGAAGAATTTTGATTATTTTCTTCCCTTTCTCAAAAACTTCCTCTGCTGTGTTGCCTCACAGGTTGATATCATCAAGGAATTCCAGGTGTTCCTGCAGTTCTCTATTCTGGTACAGTCTGGATCAGCCCGTGGCAAACTGTAGGCCTAGGTTTCAACCCTGGGAAGCAGATGATTCCAGGTGTACTGGATGCTCCTCCAAATGAAAGCCAGCTGTGGTCTGCACTCAGATAACAAAGGGATGGGAAGAAAAAAAAAGGCATCAGTGTAGCGTACCATTTAGCTGCCTTTGATTCCAGTTCAGATGGAAAGATGAGCGTGACTGGCACTCAGTGGCACAATTCAGTGATGTGACTTCATTCAGGCCATGGTGGCCCATTGTTAGCCTCCACTCTCAGATAATATCTTTCACACTGGCCATATGGGACTACTAAAGGATGAATGAGTCCTGCAGATTATTTCTTGGTTCTCCATTTGCATAACAAGTTTATGGATGGGAATCAAGGAATCTGAGTTTGTGAGATATTGCCACTGGTGTGCATTGTTCTGGTAGTGATCAGCACCTGCTGTTCTTCTAGCAACTCTCCAACAGGAGGATCCTCTGAGAGACCGAGCAAAGCAGTCAGCTGCTTCGTGTCTTATGTCCCCAAGGCAATGTTACCAAAAGCCCTCCAGTTTCATTTTGGGTCCCTGAAATACTCTCTGCTGAAGTAGTCTATGCCAAGGATGCAGGGACCCTCTGTGCCAGTCACAATGATTTTGCCCTTCATTCCCAGTTAAACTCACTTCAGCTCCCAATACCTTTAGTTCTTGGGATCCCACTGACACTCCAGAATGACAGATGGATTTTCCACTTCATAGACTGATGAATTTAAAGCACGCTGTGCACCAGTGTCCACTAGAGCTGTATACTTCTGTGGTTCTGATGTGCCAGGCTATTAAATCCACACAGTTCAATAAACTTTGTTATCCTTGTCTTCCATGTGGCTGGAGGCAGTGACCCTCTCATCTGCACCCACTGAGTTCAGGTTATTAGCTCCACTATCCCAGCATCGAGATAACAATGTGTTGACCTGGATGATGACTCAAGTCTTTGCATATATCTCACAGGTCACCCATGGTTAGGGGTCAGACAGCTGTTGCCTCTGTGAGTTCTTCCTTTTCCTCCTCACGTTCTTGTTATGGCCCTCTTTCATCTGCTTCATCTTCATTTCCTTCTTATATCTTAGCAGGAGTAGTTTCTTCCCTTACTCAACAATCTGACTTTTGCAACCATTTTTCCCTGTTGTGTCTAGGGGTGAATGACACTGGCTGGTTTGTTCTCTGGCTGAACTGCAAGGCCTTGTCACAAGGGTGGGAGTGGCCACAAGGTCTGTCACATTAAAATCTGTTTTAAAAATTATTCTGTTTTCTTTCAAATTTCAGTGAATAACAAATGGACCTTCTTATCTCCCTGGCTGTTATCCGTTTTCTGTCAAATGTCAGTGTTACTGCAGTATCTGCTAGTGTTGGACCAGAGCAGAGAGCAGGCATTAGACTTTATTCAGTAGTGATGTACCAAGTCCTCAGTCCTATTTGCAATATTGCATGTTAAGCTCATTCTGAACTGAGATAACAGGGTTGCTACTGCAAATTTGAGGAAGTTTTTTACTGAGAAACTTGTTAAGCAACTTTGCTGTGTCTGGGGATCTTAGGCAGAAATGAGCTGTGGTTGTAAGTGTGGTCTCTATCAGCTGCTCTAGCACTGAAGTTTTAATTCTATTTTTAAAATCAAGCAGTGGTTTAAAAGCAGTGAGCCACAAATGTCCTTATCTTTACAGTGAAGAAATGTCCAATCGTAAGACTGAAGTGCAGTGTCCAATGTGCATGTTAATTAATTCAGCAGAGTAGTATATGTTGTGTCAAACTTGCAAAAAGATTTGCCTCAACTTGGCAAATTCTAATTCAATCCATGTTCACTACAGTGATCACTGCCATTAATATTTACAAAAGTCAAGGAGCATTTTTCCTAGAAGATGTGGTGGAATATTGTTTAGTTTTCTATGATCCCTGAAGGTCAACTATAAATTCATGAATGCATTCATACAGAAAAACTCATTGCCAGCAGTATTTTATTGTGATGGACATCAAAATAATAGACTTTTTGTTCCTTCTGAACATATATTTTTCCTCCAAAAGCTAGATAGTAGTTCAGCCTTCTTCATTTTGGGTCTCATCCTTGAAGAACTAACGTGCCCTGCCATAACTTGTTCACGTAACAGCACAGGAAATAAAGGTTTAGACAAATTATATTGAGACTCTAGTTCAGGCATGTACAACCTGCTGCCCGCGGGCTGCATGCAACCCAAAGCAACATGCAATACAGCCCATCCCTGTGACTTGAAGATGGCAGCTCTTCCTGTGGATTGGCCCTGGGCACATGCTCATTACTCAGCAAGAACCAAATTGTCAGTATACTATTAACAGTGTCAGCTGAAACCAGGGCATGGCGAAGGCAGATGTGGCAAATAATTGTATGTGTTTTGATACATTCACTAAACACAGGGCTCTGAACAGCAAAGAATGCGCAGCAGTGCTTTCCGTTTTGATGAAGGAATTTGAAAATGGAATCAAAGAATCATAGAATCCTTAGAGTTGAAAGAGACCTGTAACAGTCACCTAGTCCAACTCCCGTGCAGTGAGCAGGGACATCCATTGCTGAGCGGGTGCTCAGAGCCCCCTCCAGACAGGCCCTGAATGTCTCAAGGGATAGGGTGCCCATCACATCTCAGCACGACCTGTTCCTGTGCCTCACCACCCACACTGTGAAAGGCTTTTTCCTTACATCCAACCTAAATTGCCACTCTTTAAGTGTGAAACCATTTCACCTTGTCCTGTCACCACAGACCCTGATAAAGAGTCTGTGGTTCAGCATGGAGAATAATAACCTTCCATTACTCCTTTATAGTCTGAGAAGTAAAGTATTGGAACTTACATTACTGTACTACTCTCCAATTACTTGTTTTGGAAATAAATAGAAAATGACATATGTATTTTCCTATCACAAAGTCTGTAATTTGTAAGCATTTATGTTGAATTACTTACAGGCAGAGGCCAGGACTTCTTTGTCATAGGATTCTTTAGTTTAAAAAATAAAAACTAGTCGTTCTAGCTAGCCTTTTCAATCTGAATTAAGGGAGTTGCTTAAAACATAAGGGAATTAAGCACAGGTAAGTTGATTTTGCATTAAGTGTTTATTAACCTCCGCCTCCCTTTAAAAAACAATAACTAAAAAAAAATTTTGCAGAACGATCAAATCCAGAAGACACATGCCATTGTAATTAGAACTCAGTTGTTCCCTTCTAAAGCAGTTGCTACGCAGTACCGCATGGAGGATTTTTTTTTGTTAAAATACGAGATACTTGCTGAAGTGCATAAGCTCTGAGATATTAAACTGACTCAATATTTGAGTGAATTGAACTTTCCTGCCAGACACATAGTTCTCAGGTGTGTTTTTTCTTATGTTATTACAATTCCATAGGAAAAGTAGCTAATTTCTTTGTTTTGATTGAAGGGATAAAGGGAAAGTTATGAGGAATTCAAACGTAGTATAACATTTATATTGTATTTTGATCCAGCCTTTCAATACAATATAACTCCCTATAATTTTTTATATGACCTTCTAGTACAGTTTAACCAGACTTTTCTGGCTGGGTTTGGACTTCAAATGCAAAATTGGCAGGAAATATTTTGGTTATACCTTCCAACATTACATAAAAAGCTAACATCTCTTGAAGGCGTAGTGAGCTTTCTGTAGGACCTTATAATTTGTACTCCACACAAGCAGATAGGTATACTGAAGTGGCAGCAAAGAGCTGAAGTAACATTAGTGGGACAGCTTGCTCACCAGAGTATGGCACAGAGCAGGGCTGGAGCAGAGCCTGACTCACTCTGGAGCCCAGTCTGGCGTCCGTTCTAGACAGAACACTGACCTCTGGGCAGTTCAGTGCTACCTCTGGCACCTCAGCTCTGCAGTCTGTTGATCTGGTAGACATGCCCTCAGATGTATTTTTCTTCAGGTCCCCTGGGGCTGTCTCTTCCACACTCACTAGACAGCTTTAGATTCTAATTTAGTCCCAGGACAAAGAGAATGAATGTAGTGGGGTTGCAGAGAAGAACGGCACTGTGACAACAGCAAACAGCTAGTATTCATGTTTTATTTTAAGCTTATTTCCTGTTTTTGACTGTGGCAGCTGACCTTGTCACAAAAACTTCCTTCCTCATTGCTTTGCTTAAAATATACATACATTGTTTATGTATGCATCTGTGTGACAGAGCATCAGAGATTGGACTCGTGAGATCATTCTGGTATCAACTCGAGCTCACCAAGAATGAGAACTGCAATAATGTCGCAGAAGGAGCTTCCTGCGAAGCCTTTTAACCTGGGAACGCAGCTCTAAGAATATTACACTGCAGCCTGTATTCCCAACCCATTCTCTTGTAGTATGGGCAAGCAGATATTTCTCCTGATAGACAGGCTTGAGACAGTCTTCAGACTTGACTCAGACACTGAATCTCTCTCTACTACTTCACAGGAAAGAATTGAATCTGCATTTGTCCTCTGCGGTATATAGTGAAAGAAAGAGTCAATAATCAGAAGTTTATTTCCATTGGAAGTGAGTTTCAATCACATAGAACTGAAAGATATACAAAAAAAATACAAGAGAATAATTCATCTTCCTCTATCTTCCCCCATTCGTGAACTGACCAGAAATTTTGCCATCTAAATTTCCAATCTCCTCCCCGGTAATTCATTCACTTCCTGACTTTCTTTGGCTTGTGATAACACCACAAAACCCATCTGATTACTCATTTAGGCTTATTGTTCCTTATAATTATTATTTTTCTCACATTTTTTTCAGAGAGTTTGACTTTTCTGATCCACAGCCAAATGAATTTCGGCACTGGCTGTGTTGAAATAAGGTTTTCATCATTATGAGGGACTCCCAGTCTTCAATGACTATTGAGAACATTCATAAATAGGGAAGACTTCCTTTTCTGCATTTACTGGAATTGAGAAGGTTGTCGAAGACTAAGGTTGTTAAAAGCGGACTTCCTTGTGTTTATTCTCCCATAATCTTCTTGCTGCCTAGGAGTGCAACAGAACTGAAGTTTTTACACAGTAATGCATGCTGTGTCTCAGTTCCAGTATTGCATCATCACTGTTGCCAAAGCCTCATGCCCAGTGGTGGATGAGGTGTTGATTATCCATATTTTGCTCAAAATATTTGGTTCATTTGTGTTCACATCTTTATATGATACTCAGTTGCAATCATCCCTTAAATGGGGTCTGAGAGGTGCGCCCAGGCTCAACCCCCCTTCCAGTCACACAGCCAAATTGCCTTCACCTGTGCTCGCAGGGCTGACCCTGTTCTTTTCCCCAGGTGATCAATCAGTGGTTCAGGCTCTGATTCAGCAGTTCCCATACATCACGGTTTTATGATTTTTGTTATCAGTACACCACATCGTAACACCATGTAGTGGACTGGGAGTTAAAGAGTCAGTGCTCCAGTTCTGTTGGGATTTCTGACTACCTGCTTCTGAGGAGAGAAGAAGAACCGCATGCTCCAGGGGACTTTGCAATTCTGTTTCCCATTCAGAGGGAAAGATAAAAACTTTGCAGCTCATGAGACGTCTCTTTTTCCCTTTCTGTTCATTCCAGCAGTGCATGTGCTCATCTCACTTTTGGCAGTAGAGTAAGATCTTTGGTTTTTGGACACTTTCTCTCATTTTATTTGATTTTTTAGCTTCAATTCCAATTGAATTGCATTATATTGTATCATATCGTGCTATCTTTCATGTGGATATATTTTCTAGTAAATTAGCTATCCTCCTCAGATCACTGACACTGTTTTGTTTTTAGGCTCATCTCCCTCCCTTTCCCCTTTTTCCCTTTCCCAGGGCATGGGTTCATGGGTCCCCCTGCCCCATTAGTCACAGAAGCAGGCTGAACCAGCCTGTAAACTACTGACTACACAGCACTCATTTTTTGTTTCTGTGTGCGTAACATACGTACGTGTTCAATTGAAACTTCATTTTCTTCTTTTCCTAGGTATTATAATAACTTTACCCAGTGCACAGAACGTGAAGCCAACAATGCAAGTTGCTTCTGGCCAAACCCCCTTGCAGAGAGCTTTATCACGGGAATTCATAAACAGTACTTTTCAAACTGTACTTTGGACAACATTCACTGGGAAGATCCGCCAGATGAAATTCTCGTAACTCTGATCTTGATTCCAGTCATATTGACATGTGCCATGATAATGCTGGTAGTATGGTGCAGTAAGAGAAGTGATATTCTAGTGTAAGTTGTTCCCAGTGGCTTTATTTTTAGCATTTCCTTCTTCAAGGAAAAAAAACAACAAACTAAGAAAGAAGGATGAAAAAAGAAACCACGTCAAAATTTCAGACCTGCATAAATGGAACCTGTGAGATGCTGGGACAGAGATTATGCTTCTGTGAACAAACAACTGCTTTCTTCTGTCAAAAGTCAGTGCTTCTGAGGTTGGTCATCGGTGTTCCTGGTGCAAAGACTTCACTGTTGTCGGGTATCATAACCACAGAATTCACAAGCATTTCTCAGGATTAAGGTAGTCCACAGGTAAGTGGGCCCCTTGGCTGCAAGAGAGGTAAAGTTACTTTCCCATAGGTAAAGCTAGTTGGTAAACCAAGTTTTGCAAAACTGTTTGTAAGTGTATATATACACAGTGTAGCATTATCCGTGAGTAAGGTGTTATCTCTTGAGTTTCTGTGCAGAACTCTTGTGGTTTTCATCTGTGAACCTTGTAACACAGATGTAAGGCCATTGGCAAAGAAACGGAACCTGGGTGTGTAACCAAGCGACAAGCTCTTTTGGAAGTCAGTGCAAAACAACGTTATCAAGAACTGGAAATATTGTCTCGGCAAAGAACAATTAATGTGTCCAGTGCAACATGGGAAAAAGTAATGCTGCATTATAAAATAGCTTAGGAAATGTATTTGAGCATAGCTGAAACTGTATGGCTTACAAACAAACTCTGGAAGGAATACAGATCTTACTTTACAGAAAGTCTGTGAGAGGAAAATAATTGATTGTAAGGGAAGAAACTTTCATATACCAAACTTATTTATTTTTCTCTTTTATTATTATTATAGCTGATGACTTGAATTCACTATATACTCCCTGCTCTTACTTTAATCTGTGCAAGTGACATCCTTCAAATAAATATTAAGGTGTGATGTTGATTGAGGTGCCTTTTAGAGGGTAATTTTGTACATGATTTGTTTTTTGTCCTGTGAAGAGTGTGGGAATTGAAGTATGGATATCAAAGAGGTCTGAACACAACTTGGAACAGACATAGGAGGAAAGAGAAGAAAAATCTACTCAGAAGTCTTATTCTATAAAGCTATCCCAATTAACAATTTGAATAAATGTCATATGCCCAAAATAAAACAAATTTCTTGTTTGTATTATAATTTCTTTTTCATTTCACAAAATAAATTCCAGTCAAAAGCCCTTCCATTATAAGCAAATAAAGTCTGTTACAAGTAATTGCTCATTTTATTATGCAGTGTGCAGGCAAATAGCTGGAATGTCAAAGGAATGATATTCCATATCCTAGATAGATTCTCTCTTTTAATATTCTGGTCTGCTGTTTAATGACCAGGTCTGAATCAAAGCACTCCCTATATTAAAAATGTTTATATGTAAGTACATAAATAACAAGTGTAGATACACTGTTTTGTGTTCACACCCTTTCACAATGGGTAAAAACACTGGCTTTTAAAAAAAATTACCT
The DNA here is from genome assembly GCF_019232065.1 of Centrocercus urophasianus. Taxonomy (NCBI): domain Eukaryota; kingdom Metazoa; phylum Chordata; class Aves; order Galliformes; family Phasianidae; genus Centrocercus; species Centrocercus urophasianus. The sequence continues at coordinate 14,443 of NW_024884386.1, read as the reverse complement.
TACATGGTATAATTACGATTAATGTCGTAAGTTCGTAGTATTTTTCCAAATATATTCTTTCAATCTCTGGATGCTAATGGAAAATCACTCTTTGTAAAAGAAGTGTGAAATGTGTTCTAAGGATTTCTGTATTAAAATGTTTTGGTCCACAAAAACCTGTAATAAACAAAAATGATCATTCATTTGAACCAAAAGATTCATCAGATTCATCGACTCATTTTGTGTGGCTAAAATAAAATAATTTTCCAATTACTGATATTTTGCATGAAGTTTTCTTCTCATTTTACTTTAAATGTAATAGCAAAATATTTATTTGGAAACTGCATTAAAATAAATTCATGCTTTTTTTGCAAACCTATTCCTTTAACAGCTATTGCTGTGTTTCCTATGAGTTCTTGACGTCTGTTTCAAACTAAGTTCAACTGATCAACTAGTCATCTTAAAGGCATGAGCCCTCCAAAGATTGGCCTAGGAAATAGATGGAGAAGAAACTTTCAAGCTGATACATCATGCTAGTAGGTGTGCATTTTGAGTTCTTTAAAAAAAGGTCATACTTAATGGATTCTGTTCACACTTAAAATAAAATCTAGAGTGTACTTTTCAAAGAGCGTAAGAAATGTAAGATTCAAAGATTAGGGGATTTTCTTGCATGAGTGGAGGGTAGGGTGTTGTTTAATCTTTTTGTGTGTTCGTGTGTCTTCTCTGAAGTAGGATATTGCACTGTTTTTTTATATAGTTGATAGGAGGACAGATAGTTTGAAAGTGCGTGCACAAAAAGATTTCACTAATTTGGTGCATTTATCTCTTAAGTCTTCAGAAACAATTCTAGTGTTCGTAATGGAAAAAGCAGCCACAGTGCCCAGTTTTTAACTGCTCTGTGCATTAATAGGCAGCCAGAATAGTAACTGTTGGATCTTTGACATCACCTATACTTTATGTTAGTGGGATTTAGTAGTTTTTTAATACTGTGTGAATCTACCTTTTCCCAATAGACTGCTTTTCCAAGAAAATCATACCTAGGACTAAGAATCCTGCTCATTTTGTAGTTGGAATTTAATTTTCTGTTACGATTTAGTCTCAGAGGAAAATAAGCAGAGATTAAGCTAGAAAGAAAGTAACTGGTGCATTTCCTTCCTAGAATTAGTATACTGGTTGAAACCAAGTGATGCTTAGGTTGGAAGAAAATTGATGACCTTCCAAGCAGCCAGCAAAGTCAGCCAGCTTTACTTCAGTAGCATGTGGGATTTTTTTGCATTCACGAAGATATGCAAAAATGTGTAGTTCCATGGGACACCAGAGTCTGAGCAAGGAGTTTCACCAGACTGTATCAGACAGCCCTATTCTTGGAGACAAAAGACTGGGGTTTGAATCTGTGATCTTCTAAGACTAAAAGGAGATTTGAAAATAAGCTTTACTTAACCTTTATGTAGCATTCCCATTTGAATTGAGAAGACTCTCTATGTTTCAGGCTGGCCTGGAATTTCGATATGTTGATCACAGAAATCTTCTGCCTCAGGAAATGAAACTTAGAATAATCCCTCTCTTTCTCTGGTGTAGGTGGTAGTGTCTCTGCACATCTAAATGTCACCTGTGGATCCTGGTGGCAGGTATGTACCCAGTCTAATAAATTGCTTGGATTTTGAAGCTGACGTGAAGTACAAATTTTGCTAAGGAGCAGGACTCAAAGATAATGATGCAGTAAGTGATGGACATTATTTTTTGTAAGCTGTCATCACTTAAGATATGAGGGTTCCTCATTCAGAGACTGAGAGATCCTGATCTGAGTTTGCAGTGTCTTAGTTCCAATGGGAAAGCAAAAACTCTTCTTTGTTTCTCAGATGAGTTGAGAGTTGATGGCCACCTATGGAGCACCTCAAGTCATCGAGAGTGATTAATGGTCTCATTTCACTGGTACAATGACACAACACCGGGCAGAAGAAAACAGTCTGAGCGGTGATTCCACCTGCTAGATAGTCCAACAGGGGCAGGCCTTAGTGAATGCTCTAATAATAGTCCTAAGGCTGCTCTGAAGGCAGACTCTCAGACCGTGCAGGGGTGGAGAAAGAGACTGTGAAACCCTGTGAGACCTGAATGAAAGCTCAGAGATAGCAGACCCAGTGCCCTGAAGATGCTACTGACATGGGCCTCCTTGATTAGGATTCAAATTATGGGCACTGATAATTGGGTAGGACCCCAACTTGGCAATGAAATAATCTTCTGCTCCCTGCCCCTGAAAACATAGAACCCAGTACCCATATGTTACAGTTGGTGTTACAGCTGGAAAGATTATTGTGGAGAAAATGGGAAAAGAAGATTCTTTCCCTTATTTCTACACCTTCTGCTGTCAGGTTTGAGTGGATCCTGCCTTGTTACATTTTATAGCAGTGGACTGCTATAACATTGGTACGTTATTAATTTTGTTCTTCTCCCAGAACCGTAACTTAACCAGATGAATGGGAACTATTGAATATGGCCTGAACCTCTGACTGATCACCTGAGGCGAGCGCTGAGTCAGGTGAGGAAGCACAGATGAAAGCAATTCAGCTGTGACCAGAAGGGGTGGAGCCTGGCTTATGCAGAGCCTTAAACACCTCTTTTTGACCAATGCTCTGTCTCAGTGTGCTCAGCTGTCTGGAATAGGCATTAGAACTAATGGCTTTCTCTATTAGTGATAACAGTCTGTCTTAAATTTATTTACCTTGCTGGTATGGGAAACTGAAAAATACTTAGAAGAATATTTTTATCAAGAGGAGGTGTAAGAAATTACAGACCTAACGAGAGATGGACCAAACTGGAGATCATCTTCAGGGTATATTGGAATTCTGTAATTACATTTACAATTTTACATAATTTGAAACACATGCAACCACAGTAGAGTGGTTTTCAGTAATTCATAGAACACTGTAATAAAAGCTGAAAGGCTTCAAGCCTAGCAAATCTCAAAGCAAAGCATGACATTCTACTTCACATCTACTGTAAGCTTAGACTTCAGAATGGTCCCTATTGCCCAGAGGAGCAGCAGGGTGGGAGGCAAAGCACGGGATGGAGAAACTTCAGCACATGCATAGAGGAGTGGCAGGAGCCACCTTTTTTTAAGGTTTCCTCATTTATCCAAAGCACCCACCCAGGCACTTTGTTCTTGATGGCTCCAATTTGCCAAAAATCAGTGTGTGTTTGAGGCTTTGAGCTGTGTTCCTCCCTGGTGGCGAAAGCCACAAAGCACATCCATCTCTGTGAGCAAGGAGTTGCAGCACACTTCCCTCTAAGGTTTAAATCAAGACTCAGAATTTAAGATTAAATGTTCAGCCCCTGGCTAATTATGTTTTTAAGGTTCAATTTGCCTGGCAAACCTCTGAGTTGAAAAAAAACAAGGCTCAAATTATCTTTACATGATGGGGAATATGGCCAAACAAACCTATGCAAAGCCCCAGTGTGCTTTTGGGCAGCTGCCCTTCAATTTCAAGAACTTGGTTTAACCTGTGTTTACCCCCCACTCAGGTCTTTTGCTACAGAATGTGAAGAGCTACCATTTCTCTCTCTTTTTTTTTTTTTTTTAATAATGCACAAAAAATTGTAATGAACAGTTTAGTCTGAACCACAGGGAGAAACGAGAGGCTGTTCAGATGTAGTCTCTGGATTATCAAGAGCGACTGCGGCTGCAACGACTTTGAATTACCAATATAACTTTTCCCTCTTTTTTTTTTCTTAGCAGTACCTTTGTAGAACTTCTATTAACAATGAAGTTTCCTTCTTTTCCAACAGACAGTAAGATTTATGTGGTTTGGAGAAATACAACTGAACTGATGGGAGCCTCAACACCACTTGAGTCTACCACATGCAGGCTTTACCTGCATGAGCTGTAGACATCTGTCTGCCTGTCTGAATTCCTGCAATGTACCTGCTAGTTTTCCCCCTTCTGTGGATCCACCGATCAATTTATCCCCTTCATTATTAAAAAACTTCCTTCAGAAATGAAACACGAGGCTCAAGCATCTCTGAGAACCTCTGCTGCCGCTGTGTGTAAAACAGATGTGAACATAAAGGTTGTCTGCTGTGTGACATTAAGTGGATTACACCTCCCACTATGCAGAAAAGCACGAGCACAAACATTATACCCACTTGTTAAGAGTCAGATAGAATTTTTACTATGTTTTTAAACATTTCTTTTTTTAAAAAAAATATCTGTAGTCAAACACAAGGCAAAAAGCTGCCAAGAAGCATTCTCCCCCCGCTGGTGGCACCTCAGTCGTTTTTCTCTCTGCATCCCTGTAGGTATGCAAAAACATAACTAGGACTGACAACACAGGAGGTTTAAATAAAGGAATAATGAGCTGTGGGACACAAAAGGAGATTGTGTGCTTCGTTGTTGCTTGACAAGCAGGTGAGAAATCTTGCCCTGTTGTTGCAGACCCCCATGCAATTACAGCCCAGTCCACAACACCTTATCAGTGCCCGTCTGTCTGCACCCCCACCCAGCACAGGGACATGAGAGACGCACGCCATAGGATGTGGCTCAAGTGCTGAATTTAGTGCTGTGCAACAACTGCCTGTATACCGTGACACACGTGACCGCCCCGTGAGCCCGTGACCCGTTAAGCACCACCCAGAACCCCCCCAGTAACTGCCACCCACCTTAGCCCACGTACCACCCACACTGAGTACCGCCCACATCTCCCCCCTCTCTATGCCAAGCTATCGTGTCCCCTACTTTCTACTGTTATTTCTCGTAGTCATTAGTACAAGAATAGTGTGTTGAGGTGCAGATATGCTGGATCCGTTGAAAAAGGTTAGTCCTTGTCTACGGCTGTCATTGTGCAGAATCGTAACACTAATTAATAACATAATCATTATAGCTCAATCAAGGCCTCGGTTGACAATACTCGAAATGTTAAAAGACAAACATAGCATAATGACAAGAAGTACTGTTAAACTAATAAAAAGAACAAACACATGGTGGTGGTGAATGTGATAGGCAGTGCCAGCAGGGCGTCCCCTGCTTCAAGGTGCACTTTCCTCTCTCACCCATCACAGATTCTCTCCCGCTTTATTCTTCTCAGGGTCCAATAGGTATTTTCCATTTGTACGCTGCATCTGCATGGCCAGTGCGTGACACAGAGCCCAAGCGGAACACCTGCTTGCAAAACATAATGAGCTATCAAGGCTAGCTCTCTTAGCGTGCGCCTTTGCCTAGGACTTCTTTCCAGTTTTGTCTTTGCAAATCAAGAAAAACTAATTGATAGGTTGACAGCATCATAACTGGAGCGTTACTAATACATCAAAAGAGCTATTCCCGTACAATATAGCACTGGTAACATTAAATCCTGTTTAATTCACATTCAATCTACTACTAAAACAAAAGAAGAACACAACAAACTAGATAACGCCTAATAACTCTAATTCTTGAGACTATATTGATAACACAGGAAAATCACCCACTATATCATACCACTACTACTGCTACTTATTTGCAATATAACAAGTTACAAAGCAATACCAATAAATAAGAAGCACACAGTCCCAGTCATTATAAAGGCTGGATGCTATTTTCTGTCTTGAGATGAGGCCGAATGTATCGTGCTGGAATCCACGTAGGGCCAGTCCATAAACTTTCTTGTGGGGTGTCTCCCGTATTCCCCTTTTTGTTTATTAAGAATAGATTTCAATGTTAGATGAGTATGCTCAATGATAGCTTGTCCAGTGGGAGAATGAGGAATGCCTGTAAGATGTCTAACCCCCCATTCTTGGAGGAAAGTTAATGTAGCCTTAGAAGTACTTGCAGGTCCGTTATTGTTTTCAACCAAGTGACATGTGGGCTGCTGAGATGCAACAGCAGGGGACATGGACAGGGCGGAGGGCGGGGACGGCGCAGCGAGCGTTGGGGGTGGAGTGGAGGGAGAGAGAACGGCGAGCGACGCGGACGGAGCTGAAGGCAGGAGCGGGATGAGCGTCAGGGCAGAGCCGAGGGCAGCAGCGATGGTGAAGGTTGCAATTTCTCCTCTTTGTGGTCAGGGGTGGGGTCAGAGCTGCGGATAGAATCCGGACCAGGGCTGCTTTCTGCAGCTGGGGGCAGCGGCGGGGGTGGGAGGGAGGGCGAAGGGGAATAGTCTGAAGAAATTCTTCTTTGTCGAATTTGTTTAAGTCCCTCCATTATTTGGTGCCATACAGGCAAAGGCTTAGCAGCCATTCTGTCTTTAGCAATAGCCATCTGTGCCTGTATAATAATCGTCTGCCTGAGTCCTCACCTGTTGCTCCCACGCTGTACATTGTGCCAGCGTTAAGACTGTCCTGGCCATCTGCTGCCAGTCAAACATTAGCAGTCCTGACGTCACGATGGTATCTGACAGCAGCTGCACCCCTGATCCCGATGTCCCTTCTGACTGAATGGCTGATCTCAACTGCAACAGAACTTTATAATTTACAGGATTCCATTGACAGGCCCCATCTGGACCCATGTCTGTCCTGCACTGCAGACATCCACATCCAGACACAGCACTGCAGGTGAGGTCTCACCAGCGTAGAGCAGAGGGGCAGGATCACCTCTCTTCACCTGCTGACCACGCATCTTTTGATGCAGCCCAGGATGCGACTGGTTTTCTGGGCTGGGAGGGTGCTTTGCTGCTCACGTCCAGCTTGCTGTCCCAGGTGTTTTGGGACAGGCCTATGCTCAGTCCTTCATCCCCCAGCACGTATTGGTAGCAGAGGTTCTCTTGTCCCAGGTGCAAGACGCTGCACCTGGATTTGTTGAGCCTGGTGAGGTTTGTCTGTGCCTGCTGCTCGCGCCCATCTGGGTCCCTCTGGCTGGCAGCCCGTCCCTCTGCAGTGTCGCTGCTCCCCACAGCTTGGTGTCGTCAGAAAATTTTCTGAGGGTGGCTCGACCCTGCCGCTGATGTCACTGATGAAGATATGGAAGAGTCCCAGCCCCAGCACGGACCCCTTTGGGACACCGCTCGTCACCCATCGCCATTCGGACATGGAGCCACTGACCGCTGCTCTCTGGACTTGATCCTGCATCTGGTTCTCTGTCCACGGAACAGCCCACCCATTGGATCTGTATCTTTCCAATTTGGAGAGAAGGATGTTGCGGGATGTTATGTAGAAGGCCTTACTGAAGTCCAGGTAGATGACATCAGTGGTTCTTCGCTTGTCTGCTGATGCTGTGACACCATTGCAGGCAGCCGCTAGGTTGGTCAAGCAGGATTTGCCCTTGGTGAAGCCATGCTGCTCTCCTGTATCACCTCCCTGTCATCGGTGTGCCTTTAGCGCGACTTCCATGAGGATCTGCTCGGTGCTCTTTCTCAGCACAGAGGTGAGACTGCTATGTTGGTAGTTCCCAGGATCATTCTTTCTTCCCTTCTTAAAAATAGGTGGGATGCTGCCTTTTTTCCATTCACCAGGGACTTCACCCGAGTGCCGTGACTTTTCAAATGTCACTGAGAGTGGCTCGGCAACTACATCACCAAACTCCCTTACGACTGCGATGCAGAGTCTCAGAGTTGGGCCTGCAGCATCTCTCCTATGAAGAAAGGCTGAGTGAACTGGGTCTGTTCAGCCTTGAGAAAAGAAGACTGAGAGGGGACCTGATCCAGATCTATAAATACCTAAGGTGTGGGGGGCTGAATGGCGTGGCCGGACTCTTTTCAGTGGTGAGTGGAGACAGGACAAGGGGAAATGGCTGGAAACTGCAGCATAGGAAGTTCTGCACAAATGTGCGCAAGAACTTCTTTAGGTGAAGTGACGGAGCACTGGAACAGGCTGCCCAGGGAGGTGGTGGAGTCTCCTTCTCTGGAGATGTTCAAGACCTGCCTGGATGCCAACCTGTGCGGCCTGCTGTAGGGAACCTGCTTTGGCAGGGGGGTTGGACACGATGATCTCTGGAGGTCCCTTCCAACCCCTACAGTTCTGTGATTCTGTGATGCGTCTCATCGGGTCCAACGGACTCCTGCATTTCCAGTTCTGCAGGTGAGCTGGAACCTGGTCTTTGCTCACAGTGTGGGATGGTGAGGGTGGTGTCCGGGCTGGCCTTGCTTCCTCAATTCCCACCTACCAAATCTAATATTTGAGGAGCATGTGCTGAGCAGTTAGAGAAGATGGAGGCAACATGTTGAGTACCTCAGCCTTCTCCTTGTCTATTACCAGCTACAGTGCTGCTGGTAAGCAGCATCATGCACTTGCTGAGTTTCCCCAGAGCTGCTGAGCAGGCAGACTTCCCCAGCTGTACCGACTGTGCCCCGATCACCAAGAGCCTTTGTGTCATTGTGTCTCACAGCCCCTGGCATCTCACTACGGAGCCACTCGTGAGAGCAATGTGCACAGGGTGCAGCCCCCGCACGTGTGGGGCAGCGCCTTCATTATTGTGTTGTGTTTAACAGGTGGCAACGGAAGGTCTGCTGTTTCTCCAAACAACATTGTTAGCTATCCTGTCTCTGGAATGCAGGGTAGCATGCTGGACAATAAAGCCACAAATTAACAAAGCAGCAGCAGATTGGTGGATGGAATTCTGGAGTTGTAGCTGATAAGACGATTGGCTGGAGTGAGTCAAGCATCCTTCAGCTTGATCCCAGTCAAAGAGTGCACAGCGAGAAAGGCATCTGGCCTTCATCAGAAGACCACCAGGTGACCTGTGAGAGATACCATGCATGTGTAAAAGAACTGAGACTTGGGGCGAGGAAAAGTCAGTCCTTTTGGGAACTCACTGTAATAACCCAAATTTTTCTTGGGCTTCCATCAGACTGCGAGCTTGGGCTTTACAGGCTAGAGGTGGAGCTTACACAGACACCTCTGTACTTTCAGAAAGGAACAAGAAGGCTGAGAATCGGGTGCTTTGTTTGACATTTTTACTGGCTGTCCTTCTTAAGGATGCTGCCTGTCCATAGGTGCGTTTGGTTGGTTTGGCTGGAGCTTAGGAGCTTGGTGCTCATGACTTCAGTTCTTTGTGATGCATAGCTGCGCCATTTGCTGCCCAGACCAAATGCAAATACTTTTGGAGGAGATTACTCTGTGCATTTTTTTTTTTTCTTTAATGCTTCTAATGTGAGAGTGGTACATGCCTTCAAACAGGTAGCATATAAAATACATTAATATTTCTCTCTCTCTGGTTTTTTTTTTCCTTTGTTCCCTGGAGCAGTGGTTCAGGGAAATATGGATTCTTTCTTCTCTGCCTCTGCGTTTCCCACAGTGGTGTTCTGGGAATGGCTTCTGTCATTGATTTTCAATATCGAATACTAGCTGTTATTAAAGCAGTTCAGCTGTGGTGCCCGTGGTCAGAATGCCCTGCAGCAGACCCTGGCCTCGGTTGTGAATGGAAGAACGGACAGCAGATCTCTCGATATCAAAATTGATATTGCAGTGAATATTTACAAGCCTCGGGAGACCTGGATGGGATCTCAGAGTGGCAAGGCCAGGTACGGAAGTTGTTACTGCTATGTTTTTATTCTTGAAGTGGGATGCCTGTTTTGCACTGCAATTGTTTTACAACGTTAATGATTGTTAATCATTCCTAGCCATTCTTAGCTTCTCTGCACACACCTGTCCAATTGATACCAGCTTTTTCATCACCTCAGAGGCTTGGAAAAAAAAAAAAAGCATGACGAAATCAACTTGATGATTATTTATGTATTGATTTACAGATATTCTTACGCGCTTAGCAGAGGTTTACTGGGTGTAGGGAAGTTTTCCTTGGTTTTCTTCGTCTTTTTCCAATTGACGCAATTTTCTCCTCCCTCAATCCCCATCTAACTGCATTTTTCCTCTGCCCTCACGACAAAGAGAGAAGGAAGCGTGAGAAGCCGCGGCGCGGCTCCGCGTCGATCCAGTCGTCGTCGTTTCCGCGGTCTCCGGTGCCCCCTCGTGGCCAATCGGTGGAACTGCGGCAGTGTTTTGGTGCTACAGGTACCAGGGCTTTCCCGAGACTTCCGGTTCCGGGTTGCTGCCGTGTCGGTGCTGCTGCGCGCCGGTACCGCGAGAGCGAATGTCGGAACTGCTCGCGTTCCACTGCCGCTGAGAGGGCTTTTACACAGCTGGGGGACGGTGCTGGGCTGGGGGTAGAAGGGGACGTTTGCTGGCTCATCGGGGCGGCGAGCAAATTGGATGGCACGAGGCGCTGTGGAGCAGCTGTGAGCCGAACCGGTCCGTTCCCGGGTGGGCTCGGGCATAAAACAGCGGAAATAGGCGAGGGGCATCCTGGATGAGAAGGGGGAGAAGATCGCTGAGCCGGCAGTCCAAGAATCGGCTGCTTGCCCGTACCCGTAGTGGTGGTTCGAAAAAATAAACAATTGTTATTTTTAAGTTGTCGGGCTCACGTTCGCTATTAGCTGGAGGACTGATCACCATAAAGAGCGGCGGATTAGCTGCGCAGAGCGGTAAGAACGGCACTTCCGCATTTCTAGGTGCATGCGTTATGCTGTTGGCGGGACTCGGCGGCAGACAGCGGCAGTTCCGCGCATGGGCCACGAGGTGGCAGCAGAGACCGCGGAAAGAACTTCCCTGACGGCATTGACGGGGTCCCGCGGCGCAGTCCCCGGGGGAAGAACACGAAGTTAGAAGCCGGGGGAAAAGACAAAGAAAACAGAGGGAAATTACTCCAGACCCTGGAAAGCCTTGCTAAGTGCTTAGGAATATCTGTTTTTTAAAAAAACAAAACAACAAAGCTTGTTTTTGCCAGTATCCGTTGCATTGTTTTTAAATATTCACATACCAAAATGTAACTGCCCAGCAAATTTAATGATAATGAAATAAAGCACTTTAGCAGAAAGCACAAGGTCATATGAATGTTTGCTCAGCCACTGTCTTGTTCATATTTTAATGTATTTGTTTCCATGGGCCTTTCTTCAACTCCAGGTTTCATTTTTGGCTTTTTATTCTTTTCAACGCCATAAAATGGGTAGTTTTAGGCCCTAGCAGGTCTATGCAGGCAGAGACAAAGTTGCAGTTTTGAGATTCATGGGGACCTTTACATGCTTTCCACAAAGATTGATGAAATCTAAGTTTCTGCAGTTCTCCACCTAAGTTTACAGATGGAGAAAATTAATTCACCTGCAGAGAAAGAAGTGATGTGTCACAGCTGCCATTGGCGAGATGGCCTGAGAGTTGTACAGGTCCATCAGGCTCAACTGCAGCTTCTCATCTGCCCTTCTCTGGTCTTCCTGCAGCTGGACAGATCGCCCCCAAGAGCACGGGGTACACAGACCCTCCCCAGCCAGCTGCAGCAGTCACTCCTGCCAGCACTCCCTTTCCCCCAGACCATTCCCATTTCGCAGGCTGAAGCCCTGTGTGGCAAAGGAGGGGAGAGCTGCAGGCAGAAGGAAAACAGGGTGCTGGGATTCCTCCAGCTCGCTGCCAGCTGTCTTCTCTGACATTTTGGGGGAGGGCACGGGACGGTGGGAGCACCCTCAAGGCTCTGGGAAGGAGGGAAGGAAGCAAAGATGCAGCTGCAGGCAGCGGGCTCTGAGCTGGAGCAGTGCGGCCGGGCACTGTACAGCTCACAGTCTGGGCACACAGAGGAAATTTGTCCAGCTGAGGGTTGCACGGGGCTGTCCTTACCAAGCCCTGTCCTACAGGTCTGCATGGACTGCACCAGTTGCTTGAGCTCTTCCCACTGCAGGAGCTCAGAAGCAACAACAACCCTGACCCAAGCGGGTAATGACAACATACGCACACAAATACATCCGATACAGAATCTGGCATTCTACAGTCCTCCCAGAGCTTGTTACTGCTTTTTAGGCTGCTCTACAGCTATTCTGTCCTTTCCCTTTCATTCCCTTATGTATTGCCTCCTTTCTTCGCCCATTCCTTTTTCAGGCTTTCTCCTTTCTTTCCTCACTTCCTTCCCCATGCCTTCTCCCTGCAACGGCCCCATGTTCTGCTGCTCTTCTCAGCTGACAATCCTCAAACCACACTTTTCAAAGACATTGGATCAGACCGCATACTATCACTGATTTAAAAAAACAACAACAAAGAAGTGCAGTATTACATATGGATAACAAACTCCTACCTGCTGGAAGACCAATATCAGCTCCTCATCCAGGAGCATCACCATCACCCCCAGGTTGGGCTGGTGCTGCTCATCTGCCCTGCAGTGCTGCTCGAATGGCACTGGCACCTCCTGGCACAGCCTGCAACCTCCCTCTGTCACCTCTACATGTCACCTCCTCTCACCTCTGTAGTTCTGACTCCACACATCAAACCCATGTCCCCCCATGTCCTCACATATCCCTGTGTCCCCATATGCCATCTCATGTCCCCTCAAGTCGCCCCATGTCCCCTGCCCCACTTTGCTCCTTGCCGATGTCACCGTGGGGTTGAGGACAGGGACAGGGATGCCTGTGGGATGTGTGGAGTCCTGGGACAAGTTGATGGCTGTGCACAGTGGGTTGATGGTGTCCTCGGCGCACGGCTGTGACAGTGGGGTGGGGCTAGTGCCCCACAAATGGAGGTCTTCGGTTCTTTGCTTCCAAAATGAGCCACACACGTGGGCAAGTTGTACAGGGAGTGCTTTCTGGAGATGATCTGTCTTTTCTCCAAATCTGCAATCCCACATCATACCGCAGCAGAAATGGAGTACATCAGCGATCTCTGACTCGAAGAGCGCAGGGGTTGCACGAAGGACACACTGCAGCCTCCCTGTTTCTTTGGTGTTTGGGATTGGTGTTTGAGCCAAAAGGCCACACGCTGCTGTACAGGCAGGTGCCGGGTTCACCCACTGAGGACACCAAACCCTCAAATATTTCACAGTGGTCTTTAATTGCTGTGTGAGGAGATGATGCACGTTTCTCCCTGGGGAGCCGCAAGCTGACCCTGGCAGTTTGGCAGACAGCACTCGCTCCATTCACACCAGTAATCTTAGCCCTTTTGCTGCACATGCAGCTTCTCAGCATCTTGCTGTGTATTGAAATTTGTGCACAGCCTGTGATGGAGCACCTGGTGAGGGGTGTAGCCCTGCGAGCACAGGTGGAAGCAATGCACCTGTGGGACCACATGGGGCTGAGCCTGGCTCCATTTAAGGGCTGGCAGCCCAAAGACTGTTTCTTCCTGGAGATTGCCTCTTGTGGATTGTTGGGTGAGTCCTGGCTCTTAGAAAGAGGTAAAAGTGATTCTTTCTTTATTGCAGGGCTTTGATCTCTGCCTTTCTGAGGGGATCTTAAGCTGGTTTAGAGTAGCTGTGTCTGCTATGCCTCTCCTTGTGATGCCTCTCAAGTGATCTCTGAGGGAAGCGAATTTATTCCGCGGTCTGTGCTGCCGTCTTATGGCCAATGTGCGGAACTGCAACGAAATTTATTCCCAGGTCTCTGCTGCCCCCTCGTGTGGCCAATATGCGGAACTGCAACGAAATTTATTCCCAGGTCTCTGCTGCCGTCGTGTGGCCACGAAATTTACCTGGGAATTTTTATTGCCACCCCAGACCTTCCCTCACGCTTTGTGGGGCTGTGCCGAGGAGGAGGGTCTCGAGGTGCCCTAGGGATGGCCCAGGGTCACTGTGCAGACGGGACAGGGGCTGTGGCTGCTGTCCCCAGGGGACAACGCCTTGCCCTGGGCTGCTGCCAGCCCTTCTCCTGCCCAAAATCCTGGGGCACAAACCCTGCTGGGACGAGGCTTCTCCTCGGTCAGTGACAGCTTTTGACATCCTCTGCTGACCCGTGGAGTCCCTTGAAGGAAGCGAAGACCCTGAAGGCCTCTGACATCCTCCAGAGATCAACAAAGCCCTCAGCAAAGCCAAGCTCCGTGTCCGTGTCCTCGTCCCCACGCTCAGCAGGGACCGCTCATGTCTGTCCCTGCCTGGCAGAGGCCACCCCTAAGGCTGGGAGGGTCCCCAGCTCCGTGCCCCGCACCCCACGTCCCGCACCGCGGGCCTCTCCATCCTTGCAGGCGTGCAGCCGTCCCCGCGGCGACAGTGCATGCGTGGCGGCGTCTCCATGGCGACAGCGCCTCAGCGCTACAGCGACGCGCCATCCCCGCCGAGTGACGTCATCGCCCTGCGACCCCAGGAGGCGGCCGTGCAGAAGCGGCGCGGGGCAGTCCGGGGCTCCGAGCACCGCCTCGGCTTCTACAGGGGGCGCCTGGGGGCCGCTGCCGCTCAGCGTCGGCCCCGCGGGGTCTCTGTGGTGCTCGCGGCTTCCGCTCGGCGGGGGCGGCTGCCCCGCGTCTCCCCGGCTCCCCCACCACACGTGTTTCGCTGCCCTCCCCCTTTTACCCCCTGCTGCCGATCGCCTGCACCCCCCGGTTCCTCTGTGTGACCCCGGGGTTACGCCCTCCCCCTGTTCCCCTCCCGTCCAGTTCCCCCGTTCTGATCACTGCAGTCCTCTTCCACCCCTCATCTCTGTGCCTCCCCCATTCTGATCCCCAGTCCCCCCCCCACACTCCCTCATCCCTCCCCAATCCCCCGTTCTGATCCCTCGTGTCCCCCATCCCCCCCACCAGTCTCCCCATTCTGTCCCCTACAGCCCCCCCC
>NW_024884385.1:42463-59234 GCF_019232065.1 Centrocercus urophasianus | reverse complement strand
TTCCAACCAATTGTACAGATAGGTAGCTCAGTCTTTTTTGGTATTTATTCTGAATGATTGTGACTTTTATTCCACACTACTTTAATTCTTGCAGAGCCCGTGTTTAGGCAGCATTAAAATGCAGCAGTCTGTGTAACCAGGTCTTTTATAAAGATAACTGTCTCCACTGCCCACCTCAATAATTTGCATCTTTGTTGATATTGTTACCAAGGTTGTCACTTGAAATCAGTAATTTCGAAATATGGCTTTGTTTTGAAGGAAACTGTCTTTTCAGTTTTTGGCTAGGCAGGCTAATGAATTAGACCTTGAATGTTTATAGCTTTCATTTGCTGCTGCTTTATCTGCATCTGAATGGGTGACTTGAATCACAGAATCATAGAGTTGCTCAGATTGAAAAAGACCTTAAAGATCATCAAGTCCAACCATGACCAGTCCAACGTACTGCCCTAACTCCATCAACCCTCTGCTAAATCACATCCCTGAGCACCACATCCAAATGGTTTTCAAACACATCCAGGGATGGTGACTCAACCACCTCCCTGGGGAGCCTATTCCAGTGCTTAACAACACTTTCTGTAAAGAAGTTCTTTCTGATACCAGCCTAAACCTCTCCTGGCACAACTTGAGGCCATTTCCCCTCATCCTGTCACCAGTGAGAAGAGACCAACCCCGCTCTCACTGTGAGCACCTTTCAGGTATTTGAAGAGAGCAATAAGGTCTCCCCTCAGCCTCCTCTTCTCAAATGACTTCCCTGGTCCTGCTCACCACAGCACTCCTGATCCAAGCCAGGATGCCATTGGCCTTCTTGGCCACCTGGGCACACTGCTGGCTCATGTTCAGCCCACTGTCCATCACTACACCAAGGTGCCTTTCCATCAGGCAGCTTTCCAGCCACTCCTCCCCAGGCCTGTAGGGTTGCCTGGGGTTGTTGTGACCAAAATGCAGGACCCAACACTTGGCCCTATTGAAACCCATACAGTAACCTCGGCCCATCGATGCAGTCTATCCAGGTCCCTCTGCAGTGCCTTTCTTCCCTCTGGCAGATCAGCTCTTCCTCCCAGCTTGGTGTTGGCTGCAAACTTACTGAGGGTGCACTCAATCCCTCATCAAGGTGGTTAATAAAGATGTTAAATAGAAATGGCCCCAGTACTGAGCCCTGGGGGACACTGCTTGTGACTGATTGCCAACTGGATTTGACTCCACTGATCACAACTCTTTGGGTCCGGCCATCCAGCCAGTGTTTCACCCAGCAGACACGTACCTAGGGAGTAACAAGTCTTACCATTAAAGACTGAGGCAAAGAAGGCAAAGAATATTAAGAACTTGTGCACTTCACCTTGGTCTTTCTCTTCTCTAAGCATGCAGGTGGCATTTCTGGGGACAGAAGGGCTTAGCTTTAACTTTCTTTATAAAACAGTACCTCAGCCTTATCCTGATCCTTGGTTATCATGTTGCCCTCAGCAACAGTTCCAGCTGGGCTTTGGCTTTTCTAATTTTCTCCCTGCACAGCTGCACTACGTACTTGTAATTGTCATAAGTTGCCTGCCTACTTTCCCAAAGACCATAAACTTGAGTTCCAGCCAAAGTCATCCTCCTCCTTCACCAAGACACGAGGCTGTGGAATCATACTGGCACATCCCCCTCCTGCAAGCACTGGCACGTTACATACAGGCTCCATACTACTCAGTTACACCCCCACCCTATTTGTTCCTACTATAAAGCCCAATCAGTTTACCTTCCCAACTCCCATTGTCAGACCCCCTTCTGTTGGTGGGGTAAGTTACTTCTATTGGTGGCCAACAGGCCTGGTCTCATGTAAATCCAGCAGAGGTTGAAAACCCAACCCGTGTTGGGCACACCAGGCTCAGAGCCAAGTATTATCTATTGGCCCGTCATGTTTAGTCCCTCATAATTCCCTGTAACTGGAGGGATAGAGGAGAACGCAACTTGAAGGCTCTGAAGTCGTTCTTCACAGTCCTTAGGGGAGCTCTTCCTATATCATTGCTGCTTACCTGAAACGGCAGTAGGGGATAATAATCTGAGGGTCAAACTAGGGAAGGAAGTTTCTTCCTTACGTCTTTAATCTGAGCCTTTGGTAGGCATTAATGTATTTTTAGTATTTTGTTAAGATTTCCGTGTGGGACCAAACTTCAGTATGGGAGTTCTAGAGGGAAAGAGATTTGTGTTCTCTCAGTCACTTCTAGCCTCAAGGGAGTCCAGTAAAGCATATAATATTTAAATTCAGCACAGTAAATAAGACAACTTGCTATAACACTTTGTTTTAGATCCTTTACAATCTAGCAAACCAGGCTTTTGAAGGTTAAAGGCCTTTGAGGCATAGATTATTTATTTTTTTTAATTTTTTTTTAATTATTATTTAAGCATTTTTGTAGTGTTAAGAGATTGCACTGAGAAAAACTGAGTCATGATCCTAATCCTGAAAATGACGCAGGTAGTCTCTTTACCATTGAGACAGGAACAGAAATCTGGAAATTGTATTATAGGGTAGAGAAGCAGTAATGATGAAGTTGCACTTTGCCATATTTAGATATTCTATTGTGATTCTCCTTGTTGGAGTCCTGTGTCACTTGTCTCTTCAGCAAAGTGGATATCTGTCCCTAAACAGTGGATATCAGCACGTTTTTTTTCTGGTTTTGCTTTGGGATTTGTTTTTCTTTTCTTTTAAAAGAAGGTAAAATGAAGAAATGGGCAACCAGGAAGAGCGGGCAGACTGGGATTCTGAATGGCAATCTGTGTTTCTTGACTATACAAAATAGTGACCCAATACTGTTTTTACAGTAATGCAACATAGATGTTAGCTGGAAAAGCACAACACAAATAATTGCTGTTTTCATCGGAAATAATGATTGTCCTTAAATAATCTTAAACAATATTTGGAGCCTAACCATTCAGAATTATTACTGAGCTGGGGACTTGGAGACTTGGTCTGAAGCGGAGATTGAAGGGATCTCCAAACTCTGTTATCACATTATAATGTTACTTCAATCATCAACAGACATTAGCAATTTGTTAAAAGCTTCCTTTTTGTAATTTTTAAAACTGCTTTAAGAATATTAAATCCCCTGCTTATTATGTCCCATACTGTTCCTTGGTTAAGTTTGTAATTCACTAGTTGTATTCCCGTGTCTTAGAAATGGGCAATCTTGTTCTCTAGCATATGTTGTCTTTTTGTAACTCTTTGTGAAATACAGTAAAGCAGGAATTAAGAAATGATGCATACAGACATTCCTGGCATGCTACTGAGAGAAGTTTGTGTCTGGTAATCTGGATTACCAGTTTGTCTAGGCTGAGTTCAGGCTAAATCTGATCTGGGGGCTGAGCTCAGGCTAAATACAGTCTGGGTAATGATGACTGAGTGATGGAGCAGTGAATCTCCTTTCCTGAGCCACTCACTACAAGGAGACTGTTTTCTCTAAAAATTTGTAGGAATGGGGCTTAGCAAACCTGAAATCAGATTTGTTTATGAGTCAGTGCTTTGATATCTCTTGAATGTGAATGAAGGGAGATAAGGCCAAAAGAAGGCTTTGGGATCTGAGCTGCAGAAGATAAAAGATTGAAAATAATCATAACATTTTGTTACTGGACCAAAGAAGATATTATGGCCAGTGTAAGAAATCTCTAGGCGTAGTAATGAGGTGAAATCAATAGTTTTGTTTTATCTGTTGTGTTGTCGGGCATTGTGAGTGTCCTCATACGTCTTGCAATAGCTTTGCTTCTCAGACCCACTGAGTCCAAGCTGAGCATTGTGCAGCCTTCCCAGTACATTCCTGCCCTATTCAGCGCAGGTGCAGTTAAAGGAAGGGCTTGCCCACGGCTCAGGCACGTTGTGCAAATGCCTGCTGATAGCGCAGCTCTCAGAGGTGCTGGAAGGTATTAGAAGTTCCTCCCTTCCCTCTTCTCAACAGGGTACCACCCATTCCAATGAGTACTCATTAGTCCCACATGAGTTATGGGATTTGTAGAGAAAAGGCCCTCAAAAATAAAATGTATAAAACCGTTGCAGCCCTCCGATTAAGGCACCACCTCTATAAAAAGCTGAAGCTTGGAGATTTTTATCCTGTTGGTCAAGAAGCTGCTGGGAGAGCCTAGATTTGATCAGAAAAGGAGTAGGTGATCTTACTGAGTTCTACTAGATATTTTTCTGGACGTTGTGCTTCTGTATGTATAGAAGAGAATTAAGTAGTTTTCCATGAAGACTGCATTCTGGGACTAGAAGCCTTTTTATATATTTTATTTTATATTTTATTTATTATATATATTATTTGTTGTCAGATAGGGGATTGGAGATTCATGATCCTTGAGGTCCCTTCCAACCCTGGCCGTTCTGTGATTCTGTGATTTCTGTAGTAAGTGAACCTACCCTCAGCAAACCACAAAGGATGTGACTGTTTAAATTTTGCGTAATGGGTGATGCTCTTTGAACCTTTACATCAACCCCCAAATAAATGGAATTATTTATTTCTTTGATTTGACTCAGGATTTTCACAAGTTTGTGGACAAACAATTCTGGAACTGTAACTAGTTAGTTTAATTTCTTGTTAACTCAGGTGCTTTTCTCTTTGGATTTTAATGGTTTGCAGGGTCGAAACATGAAGGTGTAAACAGTGCTGGAGTGACCACCTCCAGTAATTGGAGTTCTGGCTGGAACTGGATGGGCGATGCGCAAGCAAAGATGAAGGGCACTTGCCTTATAACGTATGCACCGTTTATTTCCATAAAGGCTTTGGAAAACTTAGAGGACAAATGGTGCAGGAAGGATGACACTTTGCTGTCAATGCCCGTGACATAATTAGAGTATCCACAATCAGCAGAGCATGCAGTTCATGTGACAGACTGACCTGTGGGCAGATCCGCCGCTGCAGGAGCAAATATGGGCTAATGGAATAACTTCAGGAGCTGCCCGCAGTTTCCTTCTGGATGTGTTCTTTGCCAGGACGAATTCTTGGGTTATTTTCTCTATTCAGTATTTTACTGCAGTTGTTCCTGTAGGCAGAGCTGGGGAGGGTAGAGTCGGAATATTTGAGGAAGGCTATAAACTTGCATGTCAAAAGGCAGGTCGCTTCCTGTCGGAACCGGCGGGAGAAATGATACGACCAAGGGCTTGATCAAGCATTCTCAACCTTTAATCAGAAGGCATCGTTATTTATTACTGCGTATAATGAGGCTAATACATATTGCAAAAGGCGAGCTCCTGATAGGTGGGCGCGCGGGTAGCTGATACAACCGCAGCAGCATTCCCACGGTCAGCACCCCCAGTTCTGCATCCTGTTATTCCTTCGTGTTGGTTTCTCATAATCCTGCAAGGGCACGCTGTCCTTGATGATGATAGGTCAGCAGGCTCGTGTTTATGCCTAGTTATTTCAGTCTTATCAGTGGGATTGTGTCAACATGACCCTTTTCTGCAGGCCAGCTTTCAGCAATGCTCTCCACAGCTTCCCTCACGGTGATACTGGCCCTTGGAGGACTTAGTGCACTCTTGCAACACCAGTTGTGTGAATCTGCTCCAGAAGAGTTTGGAGGAAGCTCCCTGCCTGGACGGTGGGCATGGGAAGAGCAATTTCTTTAATTATAGGAATTCAGAAGCAAGAAGGGCCCTTAAGAGGAGTAGGATTTAGACTGGACTGACCAGCTAATTGGGATATTTCTTTCAACTGGAAACATGCTTCCACAGGAAATAGGTGTGGATACCTGGAGCAAGTTCTTCCTAGCAATTTTGCTCTTAGCTTAGCAGCAACAGACAAAGAGAAAAAAGAAAGGAAAATGAGTTTCAAATTAGCATTCCTGTGGTTGAAAAGTAGTTATTATTTACTTTAAAGCAACCCTATGGTAGTTGCCTCTTGTCAGCTCCGTGGGCCTCGTGCACTTTCTGAATTTAAGTCTGCCATGTGTGGAGCACTTTCAACGTCTAGTGTAGTATGTATTTCTTTTCCTCTCAATGTCTGACAAGAATTTCAAGATGCTGGGCTGTTGTGTTTTCTTAGGCAGCCTGTGTGGAAGGATGCGTTTGGCGGCAGTACAAGAGGCAGTGCTATAAAATTTACTTTGGAACGTTCGGATTCCTCTAGGATGGTTTAAAGGACTTCTCTTTAATTAAAAGCGCCGTACACTTAGTAAAAATCCATGTTAGTTGAGAAATTGATTTTTATTTTTTCGGGGTGGTTTTCGCTTTTTAAAGGGAGGCTTGAGTTTCCTTGTCTGGGGTAAATGTCACTGTGCTTCTATGGCGGCTTTGCTACGAGTCAGGACTTGCACCGTTCCTCCGGGTTGTCATAGAAACGCAGCTAACTGTCAGCTCAGCTCAGGCTGCTGATGGTTTTATTTGTTGGTTTTCAGGATTATTAAAATTTAACAAAAATTACTGATTTGCTTTTTATTAACAACGGCTTGTGTTTACTTTAGAAGTTCAGGCTGCATAGAAGCTTTCCCTGAAAGAAAAAAATGCCATAAAAATGATTAAACTCTGATACTCTCAAGAAGGGATCATCAAATGCGTTTAATATATGGGCTGGGGTGTGCAGCAACAGAGAGATCTCGCATTTTTTGCAAATCACCTTTTCATATCACTTTGTTTGCAGCCAAGTCATTGCCTTACCCTCCTCCTCCCCCCAGGGTTTCAATTCATCTTTTAGCTCGACTTTTACTTGACATAAAATCACAGAATCACAGAATCACAGAATCACCCGGGTTGGAAGGGACCTCAAGGATCATGTAGTTCCAACCCCCCTGCCTAGCAGGGCCACCAAACATCCACATTCAGATCAGGTTGCCCAGGACCCCGTCCAACCTGGCCTTGAACATGTCCAAGGACGGGGCATCCACAACCTCCCTGGGCAGCCCGTTCCAGGGCCTAACCACTCTCCTTGTGAAGAACTTCCCCCTAACATCCAACCTAAATCTTCCCTCCTTCAACTTGGATCCATTTCCCCTAGTCCTGCTGTTGTCAGCCCTTTTGAAGAGTTTACTCCCCTCCTGGGTGTAGGTTCCCTTCAGGTATTGATAGGCTGCAATGAGGTCACCCCGCAGCCTTCTCTTCTCCAGGCTGAACAAGCCCAACTCCCTCAGCCTGTCCTCATAGGGGAGGTGCTCCAGCCCCCTGATCATCTTAGTCGCCCTCCTCTGGACCCTTTCCAAAATCTCAATGTCTTTCTTGTACTGAGGGCTCCACACCTGGACACAGTACTCCAGATGGGGCCTCACAAGAGCCGAGTAGAGAGGGACAATCACCTCCCTCTCCCTGCTGACCACCCCTCTCCTGATGGAGCCCAAGATCCCATTTGCCTTTCGACAGGTATCATAAAAGATACCTGTCAAGAAAGCGTGAAATGGGTGCATCATTGTGCCTTCTGTTTGAGGTTTCATTTTATTTACTTTTTCTAGAAGCTTGGCAGAATGCTTCAGTGCACTGACTTCTGAAAGTATATATATATTTTTTGTGTATGCATGTGCGTATGGGAAAAATTACTTAGTTTTCACTCATAAATAAGACAGGCAAAACTTATTTACAGTGACTTCATCTAATGGTCCATGGATGAATGCTTTTATGCAAACTACTGAAGAGGCTAGAATTAACTTTTCACATTGGTTGCACATTTGATGTCCAGACTTCAGCAACATGTGGGATCTTAGAAAAACTAGATGGCTGGAGTTCAATTTTGACTTTTACAAATTTATTCAGAGATTACCCACACATTTCAAGTGTAATCTTTATGAGCAGTGTATAAAATGCAGTAATGTATTAATTGCTGTAGAATGGATGCACGCTTCCTTCCTCCTTCCACCACTTCCAGCCTTTTTGCTTTGACTCTACCTCCTCCCACACCACTGTAGTCATTTATTAAGGATCTGTGGGCACAAGTAATTTGGCTGATTTATATACAGCCCTGTAATTTAACGTTGTCATTCTGTCTGGTAACAACTTTGTTCATTGTTGGGCTTACTGAATAAAATTGTTTCTTGGTGGACATTTTGACACTTCAGACTGCTACGTCATGGGCTGTATTAATCTCATTTGTATTCTGTCACAAAACTCTGAAATAATATTTCAAAAGATCCTTTCTTTGCAGTGTATTTCTATAAGCCTGGTGCTAAATACTGAATGTGTCCATAGGTCCACATGGCTTTTTTTATGTTTTGTATGAGAGTTTGTGGCGATAGCAAATGTGGCAAAGACAACTTAAACAGAACATTAATGTCTCTTTTCCCACATTCATTTTTCAGATCATTAGCTACAAAAAGACACTGCACAGAGAGTTTTTCTGCCATTGACTGACACTGTTCATTTTTATCTTTAGTCCTAGGAATTGGAAACCAATGGTTTGTGGGAAGTAAAAGATTTGCATTACTGAGGCTCTCACTAGTGTGCTTTGGAAAGTGTTTTGTGTGGGAAATACATTCAGTGTTGGTGCATTAATTAGAACTAATAGCGTATGTAGGAGATTGTTATGAAAGGCCTACTGCTTCCCAGTGTGAAACAAGGAGTATGTATGGGTCTGTGTCTGTCTAGGCATGTACAGTAGTAACTGTGGCCTATTGAAACTCATGAAATCTCTCCTTGGCATTATACTTCAGTAGACCATCGGTCACAGATAGATGCCTGTGGCAGAACACTGTGCACCTTGAGTTTCCTTTCCTCTGGAAACAGTGGGCTGGGTGATCAGTGAGTTTGCTTCTCGTGCTTTTTACCTCAGTTTCCTCTTTGCTCACAGTGTACCACTTCCTTTGCATCTAGGTAGCAATTGATGATAACAGCTAACACACTGGGAAAGAAAAAGAAAGGAAAAGTTTCGTATTTACTGCAGATGATAGAGGTGACCAACCCATAAGAATGGACCAAGTCCGGATTGTCTTCCCGGATACTGTTGCAAAAATATACTTTTATTTAACTAAAAAAACTTTGGTATGCCTTACACAGTTGTCTTACTTGTAGTGGGTTCTTCTTATTTTTGTTTACAGCATTTTGCCCCTATCCTTCCTACAGAGATACTGCGTCTTGCGAAGGTCCTGAAGTTTCTTGTAACCTGCATGCTTCAGCTTAGACTTAAATGTGGCCATGGTAGAACAATTTATTTTATCACCATTCATTTTTCCATATCCATCTCTTAAATTTTTCTTCTGCATTGGGAATGACTAATTTTATGTAGCAAAATACACGTGCATTTTTTCCCATGCTTTTTTAGAAATCAACGAAATGCCTCTTAGACTGCAGCTGAACTGTTATGCTATTAATACAGTCTTTGTTTGCACACGAAACTTTGGAGTGAAAAAAAAGAGCAGTAACAAAAAAGCACAACCCAAACTCTGGAATGATAAAAATGTGTAAGTTTGGCTTTGGATTGTAATGGCTGTTGTTAAGATGTGATAGTGATCCATCTATGCCTGTTGCTGTATAACAATTCTGGGTATATTTACATTTCTATTTATTTAAAATTAACTTCTAAATGGTTTTTCTTTTCTATTTTTTCCTCCCTTCTATTTATACCATTCTAAACATAGGAAGATGAGAGTGAAGAGGAGCCCAAGCTGAAGTATGAACGACTTTCTAATGGAGTGACAGAAATTCTGCAGAAAGATGCAGCCAGTTGCATGACAGTGCATGAAAAGGTATCACACGACTTCAGAGCAGAGATGGTACTTCTGCTTGGGTTTATGTATTTATCTGTGCTTACAATGCACCAGTATATTTATGTGTAGAAATACTGCCAGATTTAGAGGTGCAGTGGAAGCCAACAATAATGTGAATAAAATTCATGGTTAGTGTTGAACAGTCCTTCCTTTCACAGTCAGAATTCAAGATGCAGTAATTTGTTAGATGCTGTGTTTACGTAAGCTACTGGAAAATGTACTAGATTTAATTATGGACAGTATTATGAACTACAACTGGGATACAATCCCAACTTTCCTTCGTCCAGAAAATAAATTGTCGTGTGATATGCTTCTTTCTGCAGCCTCACTCTCTGAAAACAGGTTCGTGCAAAGGGATAGCCCAGCATATATTCAGCTGTGGAAGATGTCTGAGTTTCTGTTTATATGATGTGAAGAAAGTAATTACAGTGTGTTGGTTTTTTTTAATGCTCTAATACTGTTTCAGATGTACAAGAGAATGAAAGGGAAGACGGGATAGACAATGCAAAGAAGAAATTTTATTAAGAGCTCTTTCTTTGTTCTTATCATAAAGGAACTTAAGTTGTATCTTTTTTCTTCAATGATTACTTTGTTTTCTCATCTTTTATAAATACTGGGGAGAGTTTTAAAATACGATGAATGGTGCGGAACATCTGAAAGTATGAGAGTTGGTAATTTGTCAAGTAACAGTTACTATGTAAAACATAATTGTTGCTTTCCGAATTATTTTTCACAGCCACCAGTAACTCCTTAACATTGATTGTTGAAGGACCTATCTCTGTTATTTGGCTGCCTTTTCAGAGTGGCTCGTGCTGTGCCTCTTGCACTCAAAGGACTGCTGCCACGGCTCAAGAGGCTCTTAAGATGAGACATGTATTTTAACTCTGGGAATTAATCCAATAAGTCTTCTGAAAATGTTTTTTGACAACCTAGAATTAAGCAGATATTTTGAAAATTGGCAAGCATTTCTTCCCCATCTGTGCCACCTTTCTGAGATTCGGGTGAATTCTGAAAAGCAAGAGATAAGCAGGATTGTTCTATAAGGACATGCACAGATACAGCTTTAACTACAGCATCACAAAGAGTGGCAATACAGGAAAGCTGTTTAAGTATCCCAACACTGTAAGTTTCCCAGCAAACTGTATGCACTATTTATGAGAAGGATCAATATGGTTAGAAGCTAGGTACTGGAGTCTGGTATGTGTCTGAAATATGTCTGCTACAACAGAGAACTTACAAATGAAGGTGGGTTAAGGTGCTGTTGGGGTGTTCTTTGGTTTGGTTCTGTTTCTTTTCCTGCTGAATTAAGAAAAGCCCCGCTAAAGACTCATCATTAATAAAACTACATCGTATTGTGTAAAATATGTCTCTGATTAAAGCTGTTGAACTTTGCTGGGAATCCTGAAAATCTGGCTTCTGTTTTCAGACTAATTTCCCCTCAGAATTATTTTTTTCTTTTCACTGCTAAAGCATCATATTTTCACCAGGCTTGCTGTCTGCACTGGATGACTAATCGTCATGGCACCTGGTGCATTCAAGCAGGCCTGTGCAGTGGAATAGTCATACCTAGTTATGTCTGCACACCTGATGTTTTATTAACCAGTATTGATTTTTTTACCCGGGGGACTTTTTTCTTCCTGAAAAAAGGCAACCTTGCAGGAGTGAAAGGCATTGCAGGGAATGAATTTCTAATGAACCCCTTCTTTCCCTTTTTTGACTCCTTTTAATGTAGCTTCATATTTTAAGTGCCTGAACTGAAATTTCATTTTAAGCAATTCCATTTTGATAAATCCTTTTAAACCTTGACTTTCTGTAAGGTTATTTTTTAAAGATTGTGCTGCCTGACTGACACGCTTAGCAGTGCCTGTAAATTTGAGCATTTCATTATAGGTTGCAATGAAGCATGCTCACATGCAGTGAAATACAGAGAATTGAGGAGCCTAGACTATTTGAGTAATGCTGAAAGGAGGTGGGGGGGAATAAAAGAAACCTCTGTCATAAATCAAGTAGTACCAAAGTTCTTCCTTTCCTGCTTAGGTGTAGTTTGCATGGTTCAATTAGCAGCAGATCTCTCAGAATCAATTGCAGTCTTGTTTATATCAAAATAATTTTGTGATGGCATGCTTTTATGTGGAGGTCACTTTATTTTGTTACTTCTTTTTATAATGAAACTCTGAAATACCCAAGGAGAAGTGTTATTTGTATTGAGTCTGCCACACACCTGTGTTACTAAGTGAAAGAAGGCAAACCTTGTGGTTATCTGTGTGCTTAAAAGCAAGCAGAGACTTTCCATAACCCAGCAGTGTTTCACCAATGGCCTGTTCCTCTGTTTGAATGTTTTGCTTTTATGTTTGTGGTGGGGGAGAATTAAAGCCCAAATGATACCATGACAATTGAAACAAAGCTGTGGAAAGGATCCGAGAACTATTTCTGGTCTGTGTTTAAGTGCTTGCTTTCACACTGCATTTTTAATTTGCTGCCACAGTCCATCAGGCAGTGCATACAGACTGCAGACACACCATTAGTTGTCAGTAGATGAGGATCCTCATGACTCATTCTGACAGCTAACTTGCACTATCACAGTAATATGGGCTTGAAGCCCTGTTTTATTCTTTAGCTGCAGTTAAAATAAGCTTTGTCTATAGCAGTTTTTTTTTTTCCTTCTGAGTGTTGCTAATCATTAATCTGTTAAACATCCCGGAGTTCATTTAGCACTGCTGTAGTTCTGGTTGTGGTGTCTTGTATAATCAATCTTTTTCTTTTACAGTTTTTGGCACTGGGAACGCATTATGGCAAAGTTTATTTACTTGATGTCCAAGGGAACATCACACAGAAGTTTGATGTTGTAAGTATGGCGTTATTTACAGCACATCTACTGCATTGTAAAAAGCTGTGATGTACTGAATAATAGATACATTCGTGTTTGTGCCACACCTGAAATTTTACTGATGCATTTCGTGACTCCCCACCCCCACCATAAGACAAGTGGCAATTTATAGTCCTTGGAAAACGAAGTTGAACTGGATGGTTTGGTGATGAGCACGTCTCAGTTTCCATACAATAAACTGTCTTTCTGAAAACAGAAGAGGAAATACATATTTATGATTGTAAATGGCTATTATTAATTATGTACCCCAGAAGCTCGTGACTTCCATAAAGCATGAGCCTGCTCATTAGGTGACTGTTGTCAGTTGTTAGTGTGTATGCTATCGTCTTATCTAGTTGCCACAAGTAATTGAAAATTGATTGATTGCCTTGCTGGTTCAGTTTATCTACTGCAAATATATAACGCTAATATTTTATGTGAATGTTTTGAAGCTTGGACTCTTAAGGGATTGTATTGATTGAAGGAAGAAGAGGCAGATTTCTTTTTTTTTCTTATTTTGGTTCCTGATATTAGGGGGTGAATGAAGTGGTCAATTTAAAATTGTGTTCTAGAATATTAGATGATTTTTTTTAAAATTGTGCATAGTTGTTGATTTTTATTTTTATTTTATTTTTTACTTTATGTTTTTTAATTTATATATATACACACACACATCTTTTTCAGTGTCCTCTTTTTCCATGAGAGTCAGAGGAAGGGAACTGGCAATTATTATTTTTTTTTTCCTCCTGGTATTGTCACAAAATCTGGTAGCCAAGCATCAACTTTTCATAGCAGTGTCAGCACTTGTCATAGTATCCATTGCAAGGTGTTGGCATGTTTGCAGAAGGAACGTATGTTCTAAAGCTGACACAGCTAGTTGCATGAGAGAGGTGAAAGGTTTTGTTTATGTTTTTGAAAAATCTAATTACACAATTGTGCAAGAGGAAAGAAGTCTCAGCCAAAATGTAGCCTCCCAGGCACAGCCTTTGTAGAAAACTTTATAAATAGTAACAGTCAAATTAACAATGATCTTACTGGGCATTAATTAAAAGTTAACCTGATGATGTTCTCCAATTTCTTGTGACTTCTTCTTACTTTTCTTAGCTCTGTAGAGGTGATGCTGACTGCAGTTCAAAAGAGAAAAGACTTTGATGTCTGCAATTGGTGGTTCCAATTAGATTACGTGTATGTTACTTGTTAACTTTGTCTTCAAATAATCTGTCGGGGGAAAAAAAAAGCACATTAAAGTGTACCTGAATTCTTCTCTTCCATCTCTGCAGTAAAAGATTTGATTCAAGAACTTGCTCAAATGAAGTTGACATTTTCTCTCGAGGCAAGCATTAAATGCCTTAGACTTGTATTCATTCCAGTCTGTGTCAGGTAGTTGAAAGAGTTTATTTGTAAAAGTGTCTTTTATTTGTGGGTGCATGACCAGGGCCGTCTTCCTCCACACTCTTCCTAGAGATGAAATCTACATCCTTCTGTAAAGATGCAGTGTACAGCAAGTCATAGGAGATGCTGTCTACCAAAGACTCTAAAACAAAATCCCTGGGTTCTCTTTGTACCCACCCACTCAAATCCACTGTTCTAGTTTTCTTTGTTATTGAAGCCCAACCAGGAGCTGCTGGAAGGCTCGTTTCTTAGGATGAATTTAGGATTGGGCCGTATAAACCAATGCTCTACAGCTTTTATGATATTATCTCCTTTCTGAATCTTTACTGGCTTCAGATAAATATTTTTGTGCCATGTCTGATTATAGGGATAGGAGTGATTACTTCTTTTTAAATTCTTTTTCTTTATTAGAAGTAGACTAGAAAAAAAAGTGTTTCTTGCAGTATATTCTTCGTATTTGTCTGTTGTTGGTTTCTTGTTTATTTTGTTTGTTTCTTTTCTGGTAATACATGAATCTCCTGTGCAAAAAATAAGTACATCAAAGATCAGATGGAAAGGGTGCATTTTGTCTTTTTCATAGTTTGAAGAAAAATAATTTTGATCAAGGAGAACTTGCATTCTAAAGAAAAAATTTACTTTGTAATTAATAGGTGTTGTAGAGCAGAATGAACTATCTGTGTGTGAAACAAGGCAGCTTTTAACATTCTTTTCTGGTTAAACAGAGAGGGATTTTTTGGATGAACGCTGTCAGCTGTTGAACCAGTAGAGATAGTTTGTTTTCCACTGGCTGCTATATGTCAGAATATTTTCCTTCTAACCTGAACTTCTAAAGATTTTGGACTACAGATTAGAAGAATGACAAACAAAACTCTTGATGGGTTTTTCCTTCTCTTCTTCCACTCTCTGTTTGCTGTCTCTCCTCCTTGGAGATTTCCATTATAGCACTGCTCTGTTGTGAATTGCAAACAAATATTTCTTAAAGAGTTAGAGTCACTTCATGGATTTCATAGATGCAAAACATTCTCTTGTAAATTCTCTGTGGCAAGGAGTATTTTCTTTAAGTTTTCTCTGGTTCTTCATTGAGTCCCGAATGAGAAAATTCCATCTGAGATGTGTTTCCATTAGTGAGTGTAAACACAAAATAGTGTTTACTACCTTGCAGTAGTAAATAGGAGAAAGATCTGTTGTTACTAATTTCTAGAAATTCGTAGTGCTTAAAAATTGTTCCAAGTAAATAAAATAGTGTCTTGTCAAAGAGAGATGACCTTACCTCAGGCACTGATATCTTGGGCAAAAGTTCATGTTAAATATGTGTGGAAAGTATCATTACTTCTTAGTCCTCTTGATTTCCTTTTGTCTCTCTTTATCTCTATTGAACAAATAAATACAAATTTTGTTTTTAAGAGAAGTCTGATTCCATCCTATAGTGGCTTTCATTTGATTTTGATCCCAATTGTGAGACAGATGTAAAGACTGACCTCAGAGGATTTACTTATTTCTTCATGTCATACATGATTATCATGTCTAGTTTCTGTGCACACTGAGAGAGAACTGACAGGTATGTTGCAGAATCTCCAAGGTAGCCAGTTTCTGGATCATGATCTTGAAGACGGAATTACACAGAATTGCAGAGGTTGGAAGAGATTCAAAAGGTCATTAAATCCACTCCCCCTGCTAAAGCATGCACCCTACAATAGATCACACAGGTTGGTGTCCAGACTGGTCTTGAATATCTCCATAGATAGAGACTCCACAACCTGCCTGGGCAACCTGTTCCAGTGTTTTGTGCCATAAAGAAGTTCTTCCACATATTTGTATGGAGTTTCCTATGTTCAAATTTTAGTTAATTAAAATAATTTATTCAAGTATCTAAACAACAACAGCAGAAAATACCTGTTTGTTTAGTTGTTTTTTTTTACAGAATCCTGTTAGAACATCGTCCTGTAATACTGGTAGAATACTTAGGTTATTTTGTTGCTGAATTGCAAATGTTGTTTCTAGTGCTGCAAAAGCTTGTATTCACGTACTCCAAAAAAATTCTCAGAGGCTTCTGTGAAACTAACCTCAAATGGCTTAGAAGTCTTTTCAGATCAATCTTTCTTCTATCCTCTGCCAGGACAACTAGTAGTCTTTTCGGGTTTGCAGTTCCTCTTTGCAATAAAAGTGAAAATGTGTGCTTTGAAACCAGTATGGGAGATTATTGTTTTTTGGAGAATTGTAAGACAGGAATTTGGGGGTGCTGGTGTCTCAGTCACCACGCTTGTGTTCTCATACAATCTCCTCTCCTACATGCCTAGCCTGTTTTTGTTTGGTTTTTTTTAGCTCTCACCAGCATGACTGACTTTGACAATGTCAGTCGCCTAAGATTAACTGATATGCATCCTCAAATAATGTATGTTTGACAAACTGGTGTTCTGTTGTACTTGGGTTCAGTGCATTGAGTGAGATGAAATGTGTCAAGTGCATGGAAATTATTACTAAAAGGCAACAAGAAGGGGGAAAAAAGCCTGCTAATGCCACTGACAAAGGATGATGCAGGACTGATTCACAGCACGTTAATTCCAAATGCCTTTCTGTCTTTCTTTTCCTCTTAGACTGTCTACAATTTATTAATATAATTATTGCTTCAACTGGCATCTTGTGGATTAAGGACTTGTAGATACGAAGAAATCTGTACAAACATGTTTAGTTAAGTAACAAATCAAAAACCTTCCAATAGGCAAGAAAATGTGTACTCATTCTGGTCTTCTAATAAACATCAAGCTTACAGCAAGAATGAGATGTCTTGGCTAGTGCCAGTGATATTCTGTGAGAAGGAGAAACAGCACCTATTTTACTAGTAATAGGGAATTTAAATATTTAATGCCTCTC
>NW_024884385.1:11540-42453 GCF_019232065.1 Centrocercus urophasianus | reverse complement strand
TGCACACAGTGCTTGAGGTGAGGCTGCACCAGCACAGTGGGACAGTCATTTTCATTGACAATGCTGATTTAAAAAAAAAAAATCAGAAATTTTGCACATCATCTGTGTATTCAGTGTATCCCACTCAAGTTGAACCTAGTGCTGGTTAATTTTTTACTTGAATAAATATATTAGGTTAATGTGGGAGCTATTCATTATTACTGGAAAAGAATATTACTGAATAAATACTTTTTTTTTGTCAGTAATCTACTGATAACACACAATTCTGTTTTTATTGACTTAGAAAGATTCTAACCTCTTCTGTGTGTTTTCTCAAATCTTGAAATCTGAAAAATTGTAGAGGAAAAAATATCTCATTATGAGAGAATGCCAAACATTAAGAATATTAATACTACAATATGTAAGATAGGATTGCTGATCATCTGAAGGGCAAATGTTTTAAAGTTGTTTTTTTTTATTTTTTAATCAGACCTTGTAGGAACTCTGAATCTATTTATATGAAAGATCAAGTAGAGGACTTACTGTAATTCTGCTAAGGGAATTTGCATAATGACATTTTTGAATGTTTTAAAGAAAATTACTGGTGACATTATGCAGATACATCAAATGTAAAAGTATATTTTTTTTCCCTTTTTTTTTCCTGACTCTTTTACCATCTTGGTTTGGTAACATCAGTTGCTTGAATGCATTCTGCATCTTGTGATTATTTAGAAAATGTAATCTCTTTGCAACTATTACTAGCTCACTATACTCACTCTAATTTCATGATTTGACAACAAAGTTTATTTGCTTTTATGAAAAACAAAGGAAGATTATTTCTAATTAAATAAACAACCGTGCACAACACTATATTTTCTTTTTTCATATCAAATTTAAACAGAGTATTGTTTTACCAAAGGATTATCCATCTTAAGGGAAACTCAAAAGAGCCCCAACAAATTTCAGACATATGTTAAATACTGGGCTTTTATGCTTTTCTGTGCCTTGCAGAGGCTTAATCTCTGGCAAGACTAGATTGTTCTCCCTCTTAGCATTGTAAGGAACCTCAGGCTCGCAGCCATTGCAGATATCCTTCCCCTGCTGGAATTTTGGCAGATTTGACCAGGTGATGCTACTGGCACAAGGCATATTCCATGATTTACTTATTCCTTTTTTAAGTCATCTCATGAGCATATTGTACCACATCTATCTTATACCCACCCTGAATGTGTTTTGCTGTTACACAGCTGAATTATTGGGCCAAGTTCCTCTAAAGCTTTTATTAGCAGCAGTGAAACAGTTAGTTTCGGATAACACAAATGCATTTTCTAACTCCTTACAACCTTTAAAAGCACAGGAAGGATTTGGAAAAGTTTGCCTTCAAAGAAGTTAGTATACTGCTGATTCTAGAGCTGTTTTCCTTTTGTTAAATAGCATATTATACCTGAATGACATCTTCTTGTATACTGAAGGCAGGCACTTGTGTGCACATATAAAAATAATAGCAGTTTACTTGTCAGAATTATTCAGAGTCCTGGCATTAATAAAATATTATTTGCATTAGAAAATGTTTTCATAGTTAGAAAGTCCAGAGCAACTGAGTTCTGGAGGACAGTGTTTTTTATATAAGTTGACATTAATGATAGAGCTGTAGCCCTTTGTTTCCATTAACAATAAAAATGCAGCACTATTAGCAACATAGAATGACATAACAGGGGCATAATACAATGAAGAAAGCATGAAGGTGAAGTCTTTTTTCCCATAGGGGTGAGATATTGTTGGTAAGGAACTTCATAAGTTTAACAATTTGCATCCAAATAATGAGACTTCTTTGCGTGAAAAGACATGACAGTGTGTATCCATTGTTTATTGCAGTCCTGTCAGAATGCTGAATGTGGTCAGTCCAGATTTGACTGATCTTGGTTGTTAAAACCCTCCAATTTGTTGTTGAACAAAGTAGTTTCTTTAGAGCTGATCATCTCCTCTGTGATGCTGCTGAGGAAGCTAGTTCCACTAAGAGGTTTGTGGCACAAATAAATAGGAGTATGAGAAATTCTGTAAGTCTGGTGTTTTTGTTCACTGTTGTAGCCCTGGCTCATAGTAGAGGTGTGTAGCTGCTGCAGGCCGTAACAGTTCTTGAAGACAGGAACTTTGACATGTGAGCAGTGTAATAATGGAAGAATGAACGAATCCGCTTGCTTTTTTGGTCTGCATTAAATAAAGTTTATTATGAGCCAGAATGTCTACACTTGCTGCTTTGAAATAAAGCCTGTTTATATGCAAATGCACTGGGGACATTGCACAGCATCAATTCATCTTCATATTTAGCTTTTCTTATCTTACTGCCACAGTGAGAATGCTGCATAGTCTGCCACTTAAAGTAAGTTACATTGAACTTCGGGATTCACAGTTTCTACTTGTGTGAGGACTCTCCTTCCTCCCACCCTCTCATCTTAATTTGCAGATTTTTTTTTTTATCCTGTCCGAATCCAAATTGCAAAATTGATCATTGTTGAGGATCTCTTCACCAGGTTTGTGAAGAGTATCTCAGATGATATAATGACAAATAAAGGAAGTTTCAGAGCTGGAGTCTGAAGAGAACAGAATGCTTTCAGTAATCAGGAAATGTATTTATTCTCTCATACAGATCTGACTTCTACCTGTTTGCACAAATGTTGGTGATAGGATGTCTGTATGTTTTAGCTTTTGGCCATTAACCACCCAGTCTAATACTCAACTTTGCCAACAATCATAGAATCACGCAGGTTGGAAAGGACCTTAAAGATCGTCAGGTCCAACCACAACCTAACCATCCTACCCTAACTCTAACAGTCCTCTGCTAAATCATGTCCCTGAGCACCACATCCAAACAGTTTTTAATCACATCCAGGGATGGGGACTCAACCACCTCCCTGGGGAGCCTGTTCCAGAATATGACTGGCTATGTCTTTTGCAGCCAGCGGAGTTCTTCTTCTCTTACAGAGTCTGTGTTCCGTGCAATTCAGTCAGTGGGAGATCTTCTCACTGATTTCAGTAGCCACTAGACTGGAATCGTCATCTATAGTACAATGATTGACAGGCTAAACTAACTGCAAAAAAAAAATACTCTCGTGCAGTTTTCCATGGCAAGAGGTGATAGAAAGAAGAAAACTACTTGTGTCCTCTGTTCAGTGTTACATCGGGGAGAGGGGAACAGGCGATCATCAGTGGCTGTCCTAATGCCAGCAAAACAATGGATGACCCTTGAGAAGAGCAGTCAAGAGCCTCATCTGTCTTTTAAAAGTTGTTTGGTCAAAGCACCTGTAGAATAATCTCTAAAGCTAACCTGTCCTGCCAAGAACAGTGCTGTTTTATGACCTGGTTGGCTTTTCTCATCGGTCACTTCTTTGAGTTGTGTTTTATCAAGAAATGGAAAAAAATCTCATACTACCCACTTCCTGTTCTGTAAATAATGACGCTGGGGTGTTATTCTATTAAAAATAGCCTACAAAAGTGCCCCAGTAAGTATGATACTCAGGGTTTTGCATTGCTCTCCGGGGCCCAATTTATAATACAGTACCCTGTGTAGAAGCGGAATATTCCGTGGTGAATTCTCAAAATTTTCAGTGTTGGAGAGCTGGTAGAGAAAGAAAAGCTGGTTGAGAAATCAATGAGGTGCATCTTACTGGAATAGTCCTCTTCCACCCTTTACTGGGATTTCTGAGGCATGTATATGGAGTCTTTATGTGCATCCCTTACTTCATCCCTCCCGTAAGTGCAAAGGGAAATATTGCAGCATATTCTCAGATGACTTTGATCCACAGCTAGTGACAACAAAGCAGAGGCAGGCTTAGGGCATTTCATCTTTGAAGCCCTGCAGTTACAGAATGGATGTCAAAGAGGACCTGGGAAGAGGAGGAAAAAGGAGTAAATTGTTTCCTGTGGCACAAAGCTCCCATGAGGACGTAACTTCACACGTCACTGTTTTAAGAAAAAAGAGATCCTGTTTTGGATTTGTCAGGAATTAGCCAACAGTTAGGGAATGCTAGGAAGATGTGTAGGCTTCCAATATAGGTCTGTTTTCAGTTGTAGCTCTGTCATTCCTAAACAAGCATTCGGATTGTCTAGCAAATGCTGTGGTTTTGAGGAGATCCCTTGTTAATTTTTCTCTTTGGATGTGTTTTTGCTCTGTTCCTGTAGTTGACAAACAAGATTAAGGGATTCACTGATGTGGAAAGTATTGAAATCACTGTAGATTTACTGGTCTTTCTCAGTTTCTCAGGTGATATATGAGAGATTCCTTGTCCTCATATTCCCTTAGAATTAGACGAGCTTTTGAGATTTTTCTTTTTGTAGGCAAGATATGCCTTCCTACAGATAAACTATAAGTTAATGTTATTATTCTGTGTCCCAGATTTTGTTACTCTCCCCAGAATTGCCCCTCCCCTTTTTATCTAACCGATATAATCTCCAATTTTTCATTTGGAGAATGATAAATTCACAAATGCTGCAGGAAAAGCACTGGAGCAGGAATCCTCACTTGCTGGAATTAGCAGTACTGTTGAACAAAACCTTTTTGGTGTGGATGTTAGTAAATTTTCATCAAATGAAAATTGGCATTGTAAGTACAGAATATGTAATTTCTATTGCAGACAGTGGTAAACAGTTTATTCTGTAACATTTAAAACTACCTTTTTGATTTAAACCTTTGTTTTGCTGCATTATGTTTCTTAGTTGTTCACATACACATAGTTATATACGGATTTCTATCACATTATATGTAAACCATGAAGAAGAGGAGGTTATCAGGAGTAGTCAGCACGGGTTCACAAGGGGGAGGTCGTGCTTGACCAACCTGGTAGCCTTCTATGATGTTGTCTCTGGCTGGGTGGATAGGGGGAGAGCAGTTGATGTAGTCTACCTTGATTTCAGCAAGGCATTTGATCCTGTCCCCCACGACATCCTTATAACAAAGCTGAGGAAGTGTGGGATAGATGAGTGGACAGTGAGGTGGGTTAAGAACTGGCTGACTGGCAGAGCACAGAGGGTTGTTGTTGGTGGTGCAGAGTCCGGTTGGAGGCCTGTAAGCAGCGGTGTTCCTCAGGGGTCTGTGCTGGGTCCAGTCTTGTTCAACATCTTCATCAATGACCTTGATGAGGGGATAATGGCCACCCTCAGCAAGTTTGCTGATGATACAAAGTTGGGAGGATTGGCTGACACACCTGAAGGCTGTGCTGCCATTCAGCAAGACCTGGACAGGCTGGAGAGCTGGGCAGAAAAAAAACAGATGAGGTTTAACAAAAGCAAGTGTAGAGTCTTGCATCTGGGGAGGAATAATTCCATGCACCAGTACAGGTTGGGGGGTGACCTGCTGGAGGGGAGCCCTGCGGAAAGGGACCTGGGTGTCCTGGTGGATGACAGGTTGGCCATGAGCCAGCAGTGTGCCCTTGTGGCCAAAAAGGCCAATGGCTTACTGGGGTGCATTAAAAAGAGCGTGTCCAGCAGGTCGAAGGAGGTGATCCTCCCCCTCTACTCTGCCCTGGTGAGACCTCATCTGGAGTACTGTGTCCAGTTCTGGGCACCCCAGT
This sequence comes from Centrocercus urophasianus, assembly GCF_019232065.1. Classification (NCBI taxonomy): domain Eukaryota; kingdom Metazoa; phylum Chordata; class Aves; order Galliformes; family Phasianidae; genus Centrocercus; species Centrocercus urophasianus. The sequence goes on along the minus strand of NW_024884385.1, from coordinate 36,907 downwards.
ACAAAAAAGACAAGGATCTCTTGGAAAGAGTCCAGCGGAGGGCCACGAAGATGGTGAAGGGCCTGGAGCATCTCTCCTATGAGGAAAGGCTGAGTGATCTGGGTCTGTTCAGCCTTGAGAAAAGGAGACTGAGAGGGGACCTGATCCAGGTCTATAAATATCTAAGGTGTGGGGGGCAGAATGGCGAGGCCGGACTGTTTTCAGTGGTGAGTGGAGACAGGACAAGGGGAAACGGCTGGAAACTGCAGCACAGGAAGTTCCGCACAAATATGCGCAAGAACTTCTTTACAGTGAGGGTGACGGAGCACTGGAACAGGCTGCCCAGGGAGGTGGTGGAGTCTCCTTCTCTGGAGATGTTCAAGACCTGCCTGGATGCCGACCTGTGCGACCTGCTATAGGGAACCTGCTTTGGCAGGGGGGTTGGACTCGATGATCTCTGGAGGTCCCTTCCAACCCCTACAATTCTGTGATTCTGTGATTCTGTGATTCTGTGATATAGTATTGTTTTTAGGGTTGCTTTTCATCTACTGTGTCAGTAAAACTATGACTATGTGAACTATGCATAAATCAGTGCAGGACTGTAATTTTTTTTAATACTGGGAGCATCTTCTGTGTGCTTTATTTCCCTCCACCTTTTCTTGCTTCCCAACATGAAAAGACCCTGAAAAATTCAGCTTCCTTTTTGGCAAGTTACTTAAATAAGGCATTCTTCTAGGAGAGCTGAGGTTATCATTTCGAATTGGGCAGGCACAGCTGGGGAAAGAAAATATACAGTACTGGTTTACTTTATTTCAATAGTCTTAACAACATTGTTTCTCCAAATTCAATGGAGTATAGATCATTTAATTAATATATGTAAAAGCTGAATAGTTGGAGTTTTATTCAGAGCAAATTCCTCAGCCTATCAGTGCAAGCCTTATATTCTAAGAGTATCTTGGCTTAGTTATGGCAGTAACTGAGGCAGTTTGTTTCCAGATCAGCACTGACACTTGGAGACTTCTGTGATGGAAGTAATTTCTTCTGTTGGAAATCAGTCTTTCCACCATTTTCATGGTGGAAGCATTGCAAACATAAAAATGGTAGTCTGTATTCCTGTGGGTTAGCATTTTAAGAAATGAGTTCATATTGCTGAACTGGATTTTTATGTATTTGTTTATGTGAATATCATGCAGATGAAAACTCACGAGTAAATAAAAAATAGGCACTTGTAAGAGTCTGATTTATTTTTTTATTTATATTTTTATTTCAATCTCCATATGCACAAAATTTTCCTATAGTATGGAGATCAGCTACAGAGTGGTTAGGTAGATCCAGAATTACAAGAACATAATGCAGCAGAAAGGACTAACGGATGATTTTCTTCTTTGGATATGCTTATATGTGTGCTTTTGCATAGACTGACACTTAAAAATCTATGAGTTAATTTAGGAAAATTTAGGAAAAAGATTTTTTTTTTCTCTAAGAATGGATGACAGTGCTGCATAAGTGGGTTGTCTTAGCGTTCAGAACCTCTTAAAGTAAAATGAGCTTTGCTGCAAGTGTGATCAAACATCACTTTGCTTTTCACACTCCTAACGCATGTGTTGCTAGCCTGCTAACCATGGCTAAAAGGCATGAAGTCACAGGCAACTATTAAAACGTTTAGATTCCTAGCTTGTAAATATTGCATTTCTCACAGAATTGGACTGAAATCCAGTCTTACGCTTCTTGTTCATCCAGTTCATATCCATTGGGATGCAGCATTTGTGCAAGAATCAATTATCCATTTGTTAGTCAGAGGAGCTTTACAAATTATACATTAGCAGATTGATTTCTCAGGTTCGCCGTTGGGGGACTGATAGTATAAGGTGGGTTGATGATGAGTGCCAGGGGAGAAGGAGTTGCCTCAATGAACACAATTAAAAGCAGCTTTCTGAGTGGCCGTGAATTTAGTCCTACTTTAAGAACTGACGTCATCCATAGCAAGTGTGTTTATTTCAAGCATTGTTACATTAATTAGGGAATTGATTAGCACACGGGGTATATATATTGGTAGATGCTCGTTTTTCCTTCGCTGTAAATGTAAGGTTTTGCCCAAGTCTATATTTAGATCTACTCGAGCAAGATCTCTGCTGGCTGTTTTTTCCTCTCCCTAAACTTTTCTTTCTTCCATTAAGGTAACATTTTTTTGTTCTGTAGTGTCAGCTTGACATTATTGATTTTGAACAGTCAAACTTACTTATGTTGTCCAGAATTCCAAACATGTCTCCATCGGAAAGAAAACTGCAGCTAATGGAAATTCAGCTGCAGGCTTTTCTTCTTTTGCCAGAAGTTCCAGACTTTATGAAATTCAGCAGCTGTTCTCAAGTTAATCATTTCAGTGTATCTCCCTTCCTAACTAATGGAGTCTTTCTTATTGCCAGACTTGAATCATGTCGCTTTGTAAATACTGTGTGTGTTACTACTACTTGTGCAGTCCTGGAAGTATGATTGTGACTAAAAAGAACTTGTGGTATTGGTTTTTTGTCCTTAATTGGACTAAAGCAAGGGGTCCTGATTAGGTTAAAAAATACTGTTCAGTGTAGTACTAATTAAACAATTGTTAGACATTACTGAACTTTTCCTAAGCAGATGTGTATGTTTTTATGGCATAGGATTTGAGATTAGGTCATGCTTATTCACTGAATAATGCTTAGGTGAATAAAATGTGCAGAAGTTTTGAAGTGACACTTTGACCTCAGATTACTATTGTTATTCTTAAATTACACACAAGTAGATGTGTCTGGGAGGGCATTTATTCTCTGTGCCTTAGAAAGCAAACCTGTTTTCTTTTGCCAGGCAAATTAAACTCTTCGATGGTACAGCTGGGATAAGATTTAAAAAAACACAAGGGAAAGGCCGCTGTAACTCCGTGGCTGAGTCAGTAGCTTTTAATTCCAAAAAAAGAGGAGGTTTCATTCCAGATTATTTGTGCTTCTCTTTTCTGGAATCTCAAAATTAGCCACGAGCTGTTGATAGAATGTAAATACAACTATTTGAAATAGTAAGTAGCTTGTCTGGCTGGCCCAGCCATGTGTTTAGAAGAATAACTGAATATATGAGCTGGAGATGAAGAAACACCTTGGACTTAGATAATGTGCTAATTTTATTGGCCATCTCCTATTTCTGATTTTCTAGATAGCTTTATATATATATATATATATCTTAAATAGTATAATGGAGTATAATTCTGAAAATTATAGCCTTGATTGTTACTCAGTGCCAAACCAGAAGCTCCTGGCATTGCCAGTACTTCTCCTTGCTAGAACTTTATTATAAAACACATTTAATACTCAGACTTGACAGCATTTGAGCCCATGGTCTGTCATCTCTTTCTGAGCTCTGTGGAAAGTTCTGACTGACGAAGTCAGTTAACAAGCTTGTAGCCAACAGTGCCAATTCAACTTGAAATCTGAAGAAAAATAATTACTGCAAGGTTGCTTTACCTTGTGTACATTATCTAGAATAGCATATTCTGATGAAAATTAGCTGGAGATGTGTTTAAGTAGCAGCTTTGCTTTTAGTTGAATTTGTCTTTCCTGAACATCTTTTGTTTGCGGTGGCAGACAGCAGGGGAAAGAGGTGGAGAAAGGGGTGGTTAGAAACAACTGATAAAAGCATTGCACATGCAGAAGGCTTGTAAGAAGTTGCCAGTTATACGTAGTGTCATGAAATACCATGCATACTGAATTTCTACTTAATGAATTCCTACTAAACAATTCCGAAGTAATGCAGTGTGAAAAAAACAGATGTTGCAACGATGTTATTTTCCCCTACCCACAGTACACTGCATGTATATGTGGAGCAGTTTTGCCCTGCCTGGCACCATTCAGTTACCTGAGCATAGCCACACATTTCATCTCCAGAGTGTTCTACGTGGCTTCCAAACAGCAAGGTGATAGATAAGGTCTGTCATCTTGCTCTGCTTCTTCACCTTTTATGCCAAGATAACTTACGTAGTCTACCTTGCCAACTTCCTGCATTTCATTTTTTGAGCATCAAACTTTATCAAAGCCATTCACCAGCACGGTGGGAACGGTATGGACATTACAGCTGAGCCCTTGCTCTTTGGTGTGTCTGTTTTGTTTCCTTTATGTCTTGGGCTTTCTTGCCGTTATGTAGGAATGCTACGAGACCTGCTGCTGCTGTCATGCAAGCAGTGATGGCGGGCTTTAGGTGGTGGAGAGATGAGAAGAATGGGACTGACTGAACACTGACTTAGCCCGTGACCTTATGTCAGGGTGATGTTATTCAGGATGGACTTTTTGCCTCTCCAATTGCAGAGCAAAAAAAGAACTTTGGAGAAAGTTGTGGCAATAGCACCTCAGATACTTCTCAGAACAAAAGCCATGCCACTTGATGAGCTCTGCTGAACTTTCTGCACTCTTCCTTGCAGAGGGACAGAGGTGTTTATCGTTGTAGGGCAGAGAGAGGAGACGTGCTGGGGTTTAATGGGTGGGTTTTACTTTTTATGTCTCTCTGGCAGAAACCAAAAAAATCTCCTCTTGCACCTTGATGAGCAAACCAGAAATTTAGAAAAGCATTTTCAAGGTAAGACAGGAATGAAATTGTGAGCTGGTCATTTTTATGAAGGTTCTAGAAAGCGAGCCTGATAACTGACATTTCCTGTCTTATTCAGCATCCTTGAATCGGGTACATGTTGCACCTGAGAATCAGAGCCATCATGGAGCCATTCTCCTCAGCTGACACCCCAAATATGTCTGGAGGAACATGTGCCAGCTGCTTGCACAGCTGGGGCTGTGCTCTCTTGTAGTTTTGAAATGCAGTAAGTCAGCACTTCATCCCTGCGGTGGGTGAAAGTACAGCTGGAGAACATAAATCAAGGGAGGTTGCTCTGATGACTTCCTTGGCAGCGAGTTTTTTGGCAGAGAGCTCGTGGTGAAGAGACCATGTTGTGTTAGGCAGCAGTTGCAGTAACTAGTTGCAGAGTTGCAGCTCTGTGACATGGTGAGGGGCTGAGTGATGTCTTCTGCATGTGAGGAAGCCAGAAAACTACAGGACTGGCAGCATCCATTTCCCATTTCGTCAGGCCATCTGCTGCAGAGCAGGGCACAGCTGTTCAACCTTGGTTAGAAAGAAGGAAATTGAAAACATAATTTGGTAAATGCTGTTGTTTTTCTTTCTGATATTTTTTCTTTATCTACAAGTGTGAGGTGAGGAAAATCTTACTTTCCCTGACTTATGTTTTGTGTGTGCATGATACACAGGGAAAAGCTTTCCAAAGGCTGTGAGAAGATCTTGGTTTTACCCTTTAAAGGTTGTTCATTGGGACAGTGAGTTTTAATGTAACTTTTTATAGTGGTGTAATTCCAACTGCCATTGCATACATAAGGGCTTGTTATATTTTAGGCACACACTGTAGTATTTAATGTGATCCCATGACGCCGGTACTGCTCCAGTGACAGTTCATTTTTGCACAGATGTACGATGGACTTCTCCTTTATAATTCTCAGGATGCCACAAGTGATTTGTTTCGTGATACAATCTGTTCAAAATCTTCTAAGATTTTCTGAGATGAAGAGTTTTTCTTAAATATCTGGGTCTGACTTACAGAAACATAGAATTGTTAAGGTTGGATGTGCATAAAGATCTTTCAGTGATGCTTGAAATGATATTTGTTACAGAGGGTGAAATCAGGATCGTGGTGTATAAGAAAGTTCTTGGTACTTGAGTGTGGAGTTTGATGCATGAGAGGATCTGCATGGTATTACCCAAATGTGAGGGCAGTCCTCAGTACTTAAGGACAGATGTTTAAAGTAAACGGTTGAATGCTGTATAACCCTGCAGGGCAAATTTAAAAGAATGTCCTAAGTGGATAGGGAAAGTGACAATTTATTAAATTGGTGCAGTCTTGAGGCTTTTCTCAATATTTGTCTGAGTACACCCATGTTGCACTTCAATACTTTCTAAAACTAGCTTTTGAAAATACTATTAGAAGCGAAAATGAAAGCCAGGGAAAAGATTTGCAGGAAGACCAAGCCAGAATTTTCAGTTGCACTGATGCCTGTTCTGTCAGCATGCCTTATGCTGAGTTTAGATAGCGGGAGAGGTTCTTAATGAGTCTGTGGTGTGCAGACTCAGAAGCTCCAATTCTGGGACCCTGACCCTTCATGAGGACTCTAGGCATGTGAGGCTAACAATGTCAGGTGTCTGGGTTAGGCATAAGGCCTGAAAGAAGGCCGTGTGTGGGTATTGTTGGAGGAAGACGTCTTCCATGTTTTCTGAATTGACACAAGTAGCGTACATCCTCTCATACGTCAATCTCAGAAAATGTAGAGGACATAAAAGCATGTGACTACTGATGTAACTTTAAATTTTGTGTTGTTTTTTTCTTTTCTAGAGCCCCGTGAAGATAAATCAGATCAGCCTGGATGAAAGTGGAGAACACATGGGTGTTTGTTCAGAAGATGGGAAGGTACGACTAACCTGTTCATGTGTCACGTGAGGTAAAAGGCACTCTTTGGTATTAAACTGGAGGTAATTGTGATACCTGTGAAATTAAGTACTACCTTTAGCACCACTTTGACCATCCATCTTGAGAAGTGGGCTCACCTTTGAATACTCAAAATTAAAGTCAAATATATTTTGCACGAATGTGCCATAGGAAAAGTAATGACAAGAATGTCAATAATGTAACTGGTATTAAGCTGATTAACAGCTGTGGCAGGAGGACATGTCACCTTAATCATTACTGCTGTGCCAGTTATACTTCAGTGACTAGTCTGCTGTTCCTGCAAGACAGTGGTTTAATGCCTTTCTGCTATAAATCCACAAAATTGGATTCTGTGGGCTGGTGGTTTTCATTTTCACACACATTATGAATGTTTCTCTTGAATTATAGAATCTTTTGACAAGCAATCATAGTTTATCAGAAGAATAAAGTGTCTTACAACAGCCACATTAAATAAATGTAAAATCAATATATGTACAGTTTCCTAAAAAACTGGCACCTACTTCCTTGACTGAGGACATATTTCATTTGTGCAGTGTATAACTAACAATTATCAGTGCTTCTCTGGAATGTAGAGCTGTGACATTTAGTGGTTTTGGTGATTGATTTTCCACTTATCAGAATGTCTTTTTTGTTTTTAAGTCGATGGCAGTCTTTTGTAATGTTGGTTTGCAATGATAAAATTCTTACGCACAGGGTGTTTTTAAGCTTCTTTTTTGAATATAATGCTCATGTACATATGGAGTGCATTAAAAATCATTTAAATAATTTCTCAATATCCACTGGAGTTCCAGAGTAGAACATTTCTTACGTAGTTGATCTGGATGGAGGAGGAGTGTTGATGATGCTAATGGATCTAACCCATTTAGTGTAAGTTGGATGAATTCACACTAAAATTGGATCCCAATTTTAAAAAAACCCAAAACAGTTGCACTAGCTAGGTTAAGGTATTTATCTTACACAAATTAGTGATGTTATGTCCTCTGGACCACTGCAAACGATTCTTGCACTATGTAGGGAGTACATTTTCCCATATCGGAATGAATCCAGCATGAGGGAGTTGGAAACTATCTGTCTTCTTGAAGGAAGGCTTTATGATGAGAACTTCTTCCTTATACCCGTTCTGCTGTGTCCTGCATTTTCTTTCACTGCTTTTTTCTTTTCACTTTCAAACTAGGTCTGGACTAGTTATTTTTACTGAGGGGGGACACAGCAGTAGAGTGCAGTTCTCTAACCTTCTTCTTGTCAGGCAGCATCCAGACTTACTGTCAAAACCTGCATTTTATACATCGCAACAACTGTGCTGTGAATGAGCCACTTGCAGCTTTTCTTCACTGAAAGTTTTGATGTTTGAAAATGTTCCTTGCCAATGGACTCTGTGCAGCTGGTCATCACCTTCATGGAAAGGAACAGAAGTGAAAGCCACCACCCACTGCTTTGCTGTGTCCACTGTCTGGGAATAATGAGCAGATACTGAAATACAAAAGGAAAATTATGGTGCTGGCAAAAACAAAAGGGGAAATGCATCTGCAGAAATGTATTTTTTTTAATGTTAGAATTTTGTCTGCTTATACACTACCTTGAATAACCTGGGTCTAAAGCTCTCTCATATGTAGATCGCTCTGAAAGTGATGCTTCCTATTTATTTCCACAAAATCACAGAATCACAGAATGTCATGGATTGAAATGGACCTTGAAAGGTCTCCTAGCCCAATTCCCCTGCAGGAATATTAACACCTGGGTTAGGTCACATTATGAAAGTACAACAGATATAGTAAGCACAATAACACTGTTGGGTAGAGCAAATTCTCAGCTACAAAGTGCTGTTTTTGAACATAGTCACCACCATTGGTTACACATTTTTGCCAGCAATGAACGAGAACCTGCATGCTGCATTCATAAAAATCTTCATGGCTGTCTGCAATGTGACTTGTCTTTCACATCGTTGCTCCCCCTGCTAAAACACACCACTCACCACCTTACTGTGCTTATTTCTGCTATTTGGTCTCCATAAACATACAGCAAACACTGATGGATGTCAGTGGGTGTCATGTTTTCCACAGAGGAATTCAGTTCCACATGTTTACTTCAGATGCACTTCCATACCAGGTGCCATTTTGTCGGACTGCCCCTCTGCTGCCATCTGTTGCACAACAAAATGTGATAGAATATTGGTAGGAAGGTATAACCCCTTCTGCCATAACACCAACATCTGCCTCTAACATCATTGGCCAGTGTAATAAAAGAGGAGACATTATTTTTGGAGTAACCCTTGTGTCTTGCAGAATGGAATTTCTATTTGGTGTCTTTATTGGCTTGGAACTTCGTAAAAGACAGCATAAAGTATATTGAAAAGGTGTTTACATGTGTTAGTGTCACATTTACTGCCTGTAACAATAATTATGTTAAGAATATTCATGAAGTACTGTATTCCACACTTAAGAAAAAAAAAAAAGTGGCTCAGGTTGACCATTCTTGCATTTTGACTATCTCAAAGTTAGCTGGTGCTTCCATATTTGGAATCAAAAAACAGCTATGTCTAGGTGTGCTGGAATAGTGGATCCTGGATATTTAAGGTGGAAAGGGCTGGTAAAATATAGTGTGCTCATGAAATACTTTTTCCAGCTACCTAGAAACAGAAGATGAAGAGAAAGTAGATGATGGAAAGTAGAAATAGATAAATCCAATATAGCTTTGTAGTATCAAAAGAACCACTTTCTCTCTGAAGAATCAAAGACATTAAGAAGTAATAAACTGTTATATGGTGTCCCTAGAGTAAACATGATAACATGTATTTTATGCTGAGTTGTTTTTTCCTCTTTAGTTAACTGGCTCCATTTTGTTTTCAAACTCTTAAAGAAACATCTTACTGACACTTTTGATGCAGTACTGTGACAGTGCTGAAGGCACCATTGCCAGTGGTTGTTAATTTTGATTAATTGGTTTTAATTTGAGAGTTGTTCTTGTTCTTGAGAATGTTGCTTTCATCGAGTTTTTAGACTTGTTTTGAGCGTTTTGTTTTTCTCCTCCTTTCTTCCCTCATATTTTCTCTTTCCTCTGTGCCATATTCTGTGTAGTCTGTCGCACTGGACATAGCGTGCCAAGTGTCCAAAACAAAAACCCAGAGAACAAAATCCTGCAGACATCAGCCTCAAGGTTTTCCAGACTTACAGTCTGACCCATCTCAAGTATAGCCCTTTGGTTGGCTTACATAACCACAGCTCTGCGATGATGTGGCATTATTTCCAATGGGTGTTTTTAGAGTCTGTGTATTCACTAACAGTAATGGGCAGAGCTGAAAATGCTGCTTAGAAAATGCGCTCCAGAAACGAGCTTGAAAGGGAGACGAGGGGTTGTGAGGTATTTTTGCTTTATTGAGACTGCCAAACTTGGAGCCAGTGTGAGGACAGCTTAGTTCCTCTCGTTGTTTAGCTAAACTCTAATTTTTCACTCTGTCTTCTTGGCTGTCTGGGTTTTTGTCCTCTGATAGCTGAATTGATCTTTTCATAGAGCCATTAAGCTTTATTTCTGTGGCCCATTACTGGGATTTACTGGCTTTGTTCTGCAGGTCTTTCTCCAGTGTTTCTGATTTGTGTTTTTGCTTTTTTTTGTAGCTGTCCCCTCACCACTGCCAACACAAGGAGTTGAGAGATAGCAGTACAGTTAAGAGGTTATGTAGATCTCTGAGTTAGTCCAGCTTGTAGTTGAGCATGTAGAGCAGAATGGCTGAGGGGATTATCTCTCCCAGATGGTAAGGATGAGCGACTAGCCTGTCTGGGAGCTTCCTGAGATAGATGTGCTGTCAAATACAGCTTCCCATAGACCCACTCCCTGCCGTGCTCTTTCCCCTCCCTGCTGAGGTGATCTTGTTCCAACGGATTCTGACCTACACCTTACAATAGTAATGTAAAATTAAACCGTTTGCTATTCCTTGCGGAAATCCTAATTCGTAGAGCAATTACTAATTCATGGCCATCAGTCTTCAGCCCTAGTTTACTCCTAGGCTCTGGAAGAACTCAGATGTCTCCGTCTCACGTGGGAAGGAGAAAGGGATATTGCATGAAGAGACAAGAGACCAAAAGAGAGTAGAGGAAACCCTACTCTGGGCTCGTAGCATCTAAGAAGTCTAATGGAATTTCCTACACTTTGTACCTCTGTACCGATTATGTAAATAAAGAGAAGAAACCACCACAGTAAAAAAAACCTGTTAATTCTCTTGGCAGCAGAAGCATACTTTTTTATAAGTGTTGAGCCTTCTTCAGATAAATTAATTTGGATAGCTGTCTTATGGCCTATGGTTACAACTCCACTGCTGACTATTAAATGTACTGAAGCATCAACATAGAGGAGAAGAGAGGAATCTTCAGAGAGTGACATTCCCAGTGGTCATGGAATGAAACAAAGTAGTGCTGAATGCACCTGGGAGGAGAGAGGATGCCAAGAAACACGGGAAACACAGGAAAACATGGTTTTCATGTTTGTTTTGCTTTGTTGTCGCAATTTTTTTTTCTTATGTAAAGTCTGTATTGCTCGGAGGGGAAAAGAAATCTTCCAGTTCCTTCTCAGAAAGGAAGAGTTTTTAATTTATCTTCCCCTGAATGTTATTATTTTGCTCATACCTTACCTAGATCAGTATCTGTTAAACAGATTTGATCAACCTAAAACAAAAGGAATTTGTGTTTAGGAAACAAAAACACTTAAAGTAACTACTTTTGCACTACTGAAAATATTTAGCGATAAGCCGTAATGGTAGCTGATGAAGTCTCAATTAACTCTGCATTATTAAATATGACTTTTTTTTTCTTCAGGAAGATCATACAGCTATTAACATTCACATTAATCTTCTACTTATTATCATTTTCCTTTCACCTTTAACTGTCAGGTGGTTATTACATACATTTCTTTGTTATATTTTTTGTTTTTAAATTAGGTGCAAGTGTTTGGATTGTATTCAGCGGAAGAATTTCATGAAACATCTGACTGTCCTATTAAAGTAAGTGCTTGTTTTAATCTTTAGCAATTGTGTTGTCTTTAATAACAGTAAGGTCACGCTGAATCTAAATGAGAGAGGAGTACTGCTTCAGTGTAATGTTATTCAAGTCACAAGAAAATAGTTATCTATCTCAATATAAAAGCTTTTGATCTGGTTAGGTAGGAAGAAAGCTGATCTAGGTTTTGTGAGAAGTATTATTGAATTTTTCAAATACAGAAGGCAAAGCGAAAGAGAAGTTGTCCTGTTTCAGCTGTTACCTGTCTCAACATATTTCTGTCTTTGTAGATCTGTGGTATAAATTCTGAGAGTTCTACTAACTGGGAGGTCAATATTTCGCAACTGATTCATATCTGTTAAACCTATCCTGGGACAGAGCAATGAGTAGTGATGCGGATATAATCTGTTAAAGAAAGAACTCAGTTTCTGAAAAAACAAGTGGAGCTGGCTGGATCTTTAAAGAAATGCCTCTAGAAGGTGTATAAGAAGGTTTAAGCTTTTTTATCAACGTATATTTTTACTGCAGGAGAAATGGCGGCGTGTGCAAATTATTGCATTTTGCTGCTTAGGGTCTTCGGTGTTTGCATCTGCTTTTGGAGGGGGAAAAAAATGAGCATACTAAGTTTTTACACACGTTGAATACAACTTACTTGGCTCCTGTTGTCCTGCTGCCCACACTCACATGTAAAACAAAGCACTTTTTTGGCTCTCTGATTCAACACACTAGACCCAGCTGATCAGTCCGAGTGTGAGGCTGGTGCTTTGTGAGGTACACTAGAAAGGTTGGTTAAGCAATGTGACAACACCAAGCTGTGTCCTCTAGGAAGGTCACAAAGAAGTCTCACTTGCAGGAATGCTTGTGGTGATCCGATGCCACGTGGTCCTCATTCTGCTGCCTGATGTGCAAAAAAGTAATTGTTCTGCCCGTGACCCTCCGTGTCAGGAATGTGACAACTCACATGCCCTACAATATGGAGGATTTTCTTTTTTTTTCTAAGCAAAAGCAGTAGGACAGAGAAGCAAACTAAGATGTCTGAAAGATTTCATCTCTACTTCAGAACCTCAGCTGTAATATTTGATATTTTGCAAAGGGTTGTCTACTTTAAAAATTGATACAGTGCTCTCTGAAACTCTTATTTCAGCTGTAATACACGTTTTCTTCTCTGTTAATACTCAGATTGTTGCTGTTCATCCTCATTTTGTAAGATCCCACTTCAAGCAGTTTGTAACAGGAGGAAAAAAGGTAAGCAGTCGCGGTGAAATTAACTTAGGCTACCTTTAAATAGCTTTTAAAAGGTGCTCAGAAAGTGTGTATCTGTGGTAGATGACACCTAAAGAAAATTGCTCTATTTTTTCCTTCTCTTCATACATTGTATTCCACCACATTCTTAATTAACATTCATTTCAGGAAAAAGTAACACACTTGCTATGTTAAAATCATGTTGCAATGAGTACAGTGTCAAAGTAAAACTACTTCTGTCCTTCTAGCCTGAAAAAAAACCAGCTAATTGCATTTCCTAGGGCAGCGTTTTCGTTTTTACATGGTTTGGGAGCAGAAGTTAAACTTTAATACTGCTCTTTTTTACAATATATGTTGGCATTGGTGTTTGAGAATTTTTGTGGGTTTTTTTTTTTTGTTTTTTTTCTGTTTGTTTGTTTGTTTTTGTTTTTGTTTTGTTTTTTTTTTAAGTTGCTCAGGAAATCTCTGGATAGAGTATTTGTATGTATGTAATTCAAGTCTCCTATCTGGACAGTCTTCTATTTTTATGTGTCCATCGTGGTATTTTATTGGTCCAGGCGGCAATTTTGACCTTCAGAATACAGATATTTCCAGGTCCAACAAGTATGCTTTGTCATGTTGCATATTTTCAGTTAAAATATGAGAAGTTTGATTTGGAACAGTTTCTTAAATTCATGAAATTTTCCTTTTGCCTTCTCTTATGAATTAAGGATGAACAATCCTCACTTTTAGATGCATCAAACTGAATGCCCTGGCTCAGCCTTACCAGCATGTAAGAAGTACAGACTCATCATGCTTCATGCAGCTTAATTTTCTTTAGCAGCTCAATATTGTTCAATGAATAGCTGTTTGTTTTTTTTCTTTTGTAAGTAGTGTGCATGTTTGACAGTTTTTGCAGGTTGGTAAGAGCTAGTGGTATCCTTAAAATGATGCATAGTCAGTGTATGTCTTTGTCAGCCACCAGCTTGTGAAGCTTTTTAGTCATGATAAAAGTGTAGAAAGAGAGAGGCAGGGAATTAATGGAACAGGACTCCGTCAGGTGGTAAAAGAGCTTGCAATCACCTGATGCCGAACAGAAAAAAACATCAGGAAGTTAACACATTCTCTTTGGTTATCTTTGATTACTTGACAGGTTGTTTTATATTCTGTCCTCTGGGGAACGGTATACTTGTTTTTAATGCATTCATTTTTTGCTGAGGAACTTTCCTCCTCAGGAAAACTTTAATTGACATCTTAACATAAGGTATTTAGCATTGAAATAGATGTCCCTTGACACCTGTAATTTGATTTTATTGATACATAAAACCAACAAATAAAACCTTTTATCCTTGTGATAGAAGCCATTCCTCTTTTCTCCTTTCCTCCAAAAGGAGCATATTACCTTATATAATGACAGCAACAAAACGCTCTATGAAGATTCAGAAGGTTAAATCCCACTTACCTATTTATCAAAGATATTGTTTTTCTGAAAAGAAAAAAGCCTGGATAAACATCTCTGCTCTTTATACCTCTCATGAAGTCCAAAGCTGAGAAGCCGCTTACAGTCAGCAGGCAGTGGGGAGTTCTTCCACAAGAACCCAGAGAAAGGGGCCTGAACCACTTCCCATTATTTTTTTCCTCCAGAGGGTGGTGAGGCACTGGGACAGGTTGCCCAAGGAGGCTGTGGATGTGCCATCCCTGCAGGCACTCAAGGCCAGGCTGGATGTGGCTCTGGGCAGCCTGGGCTGCTGGTTGGTGACCTGCACACAGCAGGGGGTTGGAACTGGATGAGCATTGTGCTCCTTTTCAACCCAGGCCATTCTAGGATTCCGTGACTTCAACTATTTCATAACTGACATTGTAAGAGGCACTCCGCCTCTCCAGCTCCACCTGCATGGAGGGTGGAGCTTTGGGAAGACAATTCTTTCGGGTTGTGATGCTGCTGTGGAAACATGGCTATCCTTGCTCATATCAATCTTAAGAGAAAAGGTTTGCTTAAGACTATTACACTGTGCTCCTTGCCTGAGCTGCATGCAGTTAAATGATGTAAAGTACGTGAATTCTTTATCCAAATGCTCTGGGGTCTGTCATTAGTTTTTTCGTTACTTTGGGAGATGGTGATATTATGTGTGTGAGCATATTTTTTTTTCATTGTTTTCTGACATTATTAGAGCAGACAAAAGAAGCCAGAAAGGAATTTCATCACTTACTCAAACTAGTTTTATTATGTATGTTGGTATCACAGGACACGAGAAAGATGCTCTTGATTTTGTACCATAAATTTCATGCTGATTTTGGTTTACAGTTTACAAAACAGAGAAGCCAAACCACACATGCACACAGAAAGCGTGAATGGCACCTCCCCCTGAGTTCTGTATTGTTTTGTCTCATGTCAGAAGAGCACTTTAAGATCTGCTTAAATTTATTAATTGTATAGCCAAGCATCTGCCTCAGTGGGATCCTTAATTGTAGTGCTTCTGTGAATGGAGCGTGAGGAGCTGTAAGTTACTGCATCCTTAATTTTCTCTCTTTTGAGAAATAGGCTGTTCTTTGTAACAATGTAATACATGTAAAAAATATGCCTTTAGTTCAAAGGCATGCTGTAGGGCATTTTGCAAATGTCCGAGGGAAGCTACAGTGTCTTTAACGAAATAAACAGAGCACAGGAGAGAAGCACTTTGCTTTGGGGATGTGTGTTGCAGCTGCTCAGTTCCAGAGATGGGTGGATGGTAGGAATTGATGTGAGCTGCTGTGTGGTGTTGAGATTTGCTGTGTCTTAGAAGTGCAGCCTGACTTAAAGCTGACTTGAGAGCAGTGCTCCCTGGGGTAATTGCTTAAATTGTCACAGATTGTTGGAACTTCAACTCCACTTTGCATGTAACCATATACAGTTGCTTAGCTAGGCCTGTGCTGGAGTCTTGTAAGAGCGTCTTTTTCTTCTAAATTACATTACAAACCAATTAACTAATTTCAATTGCTTGCTAAAGCTCTTGTTTCTGAAAGTAAAGAACTTTCTTTAAGCTTGGGATAGTATCATTAGCTTCCTTTAGGGCTGGAAAAGCTTCTTCATACACACCCCTTTTTTTTCCCCCAATGAATGATTGTTATCTGTATTATCTCTGCATTAAAAAAAAAAAAAAAAAGGTATTACAGAAATGTTGTCATGATCTCAGAGAGAAGCAATGGGCACCATACTAAAAAAAAGCCTTTCCTTGCTCCCCTTCCTTTTTCTCTGCAATTAACTACATCACAGTTGTGATGGCTTGGCAGATGATGGTAACCCTGAAATAATAATACTGTATATTGTAAATAACAGAGCATTCTTTTCCGGAGCAGACAGTAGAGCTTCAAAGCAAGGGAAAAGACAAATACTGTACTATTGAAGGCCATAACCTTCTACCTTTTAAGAAAGGGTGTAATCTTAACAAATAACAGGGTAAAAGCCAACTAAATGAGGGTGTTAGAGCTGAAAACAAAGTGTTCTTCATTTAACCATTAGAGCGCCGATCTTTCCCAGTACATCACCTAAATGAAGGTTATTGCAGAGTCTGAGTATCCATTATATCCAGAGGGTTAAAGAGGCAGAACCAACGAAGAGAGAAGACTGAAGGATATTTCAGTTCCAAAGTAAAGGTATCAGCTACTGCCTCATATGTAAAGAGAACTTAGGAGAGCAGGGCAACTGGAGGTTTCCTTCTTGGCAGGGGCATTGAAGAGGGTCCCTATTCCATGTTTTGATTAAGTTCAGGACTCGGACAAGAAGGTTTTTGTAGTGAAGTTCCTATGAGGATGAATCACCTGGAATGATTGAGTCACTCTACTGAATTTGTGCTAATTAAGCTTTCACAGTGAGGATTTCAGCATAACATAGTAGTGGGGACCCAGCACAACTCAGCGAACGACTACTGACCCAATATGGGAGGAGAGTATTCAGTATCTTAAAGGATGCATTTTCCATGATAACTATTAATTTGAGTATCCAATCCAAAACAATTTAAGCTGGAGAGCCAAGATAAAAGTGAGTATTTACCCTGTGAGTGCAAACAGTTACATATTTACCTGTAGCTACATCATATGTATATACAAAACATACATGATGGAAATATTTAAAGGCAAATTTTTAATATGGACTGTATTTCTGTTGCTAGAGAAGATGAACTATAAGAGCTGCTTTTCAAATGCTGATTAATCTAAAAATGGTTTTGTCCCATTCATTCTCTCAGAGTTAGCATCTGAGCGTATGGATATCCAGGGTTGAATATCAGACTCTACTTTGTCTGTTACAAAAGCAGAGGGAGCTTAGTGTTGCCCGAAGCAAATTCCTCATTTCAAAAACTTGAAAATATGATTTCAATATTAGAAGCTTGAGCAGGATCCACTGCATCTCCTGTCTGAGACACAAAGCAAGACAACCTGAATTCCTTTCCATTCCCAATGGAGCAACATTGTACACAGAAAAAGGATAGCAGTTGTCAACAGTGCACAGACAGTAAGAGAAGTAGCATTGTTGTGCAACTGCTGTTGAGGGTGGTGAATTTTGTATGTTAAAAGTCAAGCCTGGCAGGGAATGTCTCTGTTTTTTTGTTTAATTGTCTGCTTTTTAGTGTCAGCAGATGCACTTTGCTTCATGAGTAAGTAAGTGACCTTTACCTCTGAACCCTATGATATGTACTTCATAATAACTGGTTGGACTACTTTGACAAATTGTCAGGATGCTGTTTGCAGCACAGTCCATTTTTAGAAAGCAGATAGTCAGCTGTTTGGCATTATGTTGGGTAGAAGAGCGGCAGACAAGAAAGGCAGATTGCTTTGTAAGCTATAAAATGTCAGTAAATAGTCAAAGGTCTACTTAAAGTGAAGGAGTAAATACTTTGGCAGTTTCTGTCCATGCATTGGATAATTTACCATAAACACGGAGCAAGCTGTAGCAGCAAGGAAGCTAGCCACAACAGTGCAGGTCTGACATTTGTGTGCAGTAATGAATGGTGCCCAGATGTATCCTGTACTATTCAACAGACTGGACTTCAACAGGGAGGTTAACATCTTTTGTTTACTTAATAAGGAGCTTTATTGGTTGTGTTCAAAGGAGGTTTGATTTTCATAATGAAGAAGGAAAAAATATGTTCATCGTGTGGTGTAATGCACAAATTTGGTTTGTGTGAAGAGAGAATGGATTGTAGGCCTGCGTGCATGTTTTGTGTTTTACTAAATTCCGTGTGGAAAACTTGTTTCACTGCCTGAGGTGGCAAGCAAAGAGGATCGAAACACATGGAATGTGTGAGAGCTTGTGCTTCTGTCTGCAAGCCTGCTGAACTTGCTTTCAAAGGTGTTAATTCTGTAGCTGTTTGTGAATAGGTGGCAGCTGGAACCTAGCAGCTGAGTCATTGAAGGTATAGCCTTATAAAACTCCTGTGGCATTTGTTTGCATGAAAAGCTTCAAAATTTCTAGCTTTTCGTCTTGTAGTTTATAGCCCATGGACTACAGGGCAGTAGCTGCTGCATGTCCCACTGCCATTGCTTCTCTTCCAGCACTGTTGGCTGCCTCCATGCTTGCTTTCCCTCAAGTCCATTGGTCCATTGCTGCTCCACACAGGAGTGATAATATTTTATTGTTGCTATATGCTATTCCATTCCTAGGGATGCATGATTAAACAGTACGTCTTCATGTGGCATGCTGGTCTGTGTTACCCTCAGGTATCTGTTAATCTGGGCTGTGCCTGTAAATGTTGTTTTTATGCTTAGAACAATAAAAATCTATTGTGATCAGTTGTAAATATGGCAGTAGCATCTTAGGTTTTTGTGATCTGGCCTGGCTGAGAAATGAGTTGATAGGACGGGTGCCAAAATACAGAGAATAGCCATGGGTAGGTACATCTTCACACCTGGGCAAACAGAGAACAAGATAAAGAAAATACTTCTCCTAGTATTACTTCACTGAATGTGAAAACTAATCCAACAGTGCTGCCATAGGGAAAGGAAGGGTGGCTCTTCAGTTACAAATGGAAATCTCAGCCTTTAGCATCAGTGAAAGTCCTCCAGATCTTTACAGCAAAGACACTGTTTTGAAACAAAGTAATTGTGTGGAGAAGAGAAGTGAAATTAAATCGAGTTATGTTTGTGTATTGATACCACTGAAGCTGCGGTCATTGGTCTCTGTATTCAGAGAATTCCTGTACACAGTTTAAAGGCTGGGATTACATGCAATTAGTGTTAATGCTAATTGCATGATAAGCTCCATTAAATTCAAGCACTATTCTCTTTAGTGGATGCACTCTGCAAATAGAATGTTATGCTCTCAGAGGAGTTTAATCTCCTGGTAGTGAAAGATATGGAGAGATGTATTCACTAATCCAAGAGAATTATTTTAACTCAAAAGCAAAAAGTGTCCTGCACACTCTTCACCTCATACATTTCAATGGGTCTTTTTTCCCAGCAATCCAGTAGACAAGCAGAAGCAGTTAAGAAGGCCTGTAAAATAATTAGTAGTGAGCTATAAGGAAATTTCACTGCCTTTGAAGGAATGTGGATGGGCACCCTTCCAGTCAAAGTTCGTTTTCTTTTGTTGTGGCTGTGTTACCATGTTGCAGTACATGTGAGAGATGCTGGAAGTGCATTCTAAGCACTACTGTATTGTAACAAAGAGCTAGGAAGATTTACCGGGGCAAATCAAAAAAGGGAAAGTATAAACTCTATTGCAGAGAATGCAAGAAAGTGATTTTGTGTCTGCTGTTGAAATATAATATTTTGGCTGACTGCCAAAATATGGGATTTATGGGGAAGAAAGCCCTAAAATATTTTTCCCCTACGAAAGAAGGAAAGGAGGTAGTTGGAGGAACCCCTTCAGGAATGGTGGGGAATTCTTATGTGTCTAGCTGCTACTGAAGCTTTAAATGGCTTTCTGGTGTAATGAATATTTCATTACGAAGATGGAAAGGAGGACCAAGAAATAAATTAGGCTGCTTATTTTGAAAGAGCAGTATTCAGTGGATAGTAGTTAAAAATCACAAAAGTTGTGTGTTCAGTATCTCAGTATTTGGATGTAATTGTTGTAAGAAATAATAAACAAAACACATTAAGTATCAGTAAAGTGGGTGTAATTCTATTGCAGATACAGTAGTAAAGCGCATTTTGAGATGAAAACCTTTTTGTTTGGAAGCCATTCTGTTGAGTGTCTGCTAGCTTCAGTGTTGGATCTATTGTACTTCCTGATGTGAAATGGGGAGTTTGGGGTGCTGCAGTGATTCAGTTTCACTTGCTGTTTTTTACAAGTAAGTATCAAGCTGAAGTCTTCTACAGCCCTTCTTTTGGGCATTTCATTAAGTAGGTGTAGAGTTAAGCACAGGCTGAAGCAGGATTTCATTTTTCTTTTCTCCTTACAACTTACAACAGGTGAATTATTTTCTTACAGCTTTTACTTGGGTAGAGAGGCATGAAAAAGCATGGTGTTCACAAGCCATGAAAAGTAGCAAAATAACTAGAAAACATCATTCCCTGAAACAGCTGGATTCTGTGTGCAGCAGGTTAAGTTAAATCACAGATCAGTCATTATCATAACAAACTTCAGGTAACCAGTAGCAGCCATTTTTACCTCACATCATCCACGTCAGTTTTTGCAGCCATGTCCAGCAAGTCCTTTTATGGACTGTATTGAAAGCAGCACCTGGGTGGCTATTCTTTTTCATTGGGAGCTTGTGAACTAGAAAAGGAATCAGCAGGACACCTAAAAATGTAAGTAACATCCTCAGCTTCTAATAGCAGCTAATTCATTTCAATTGCGTAGTGCTCCTGGTTCGTGTCTACCTACCAGATAGCTCAGGCACACTCCTCTGCATGTCACAGCCTCATGAGCGTAGATGTTATCCTGGTTTCAATGCTTTTATTATACTTGCTATAAAGTAACATGTTCCGTGAGAGTTTTGCTGCCTGGCCTTTTGATGGATGGAGACTCTCTGAGGCAGAGTACTTCGTGCGGGCTGTGGGACAGGCACTGGGTCATTTCAGGAGGGCTCTAAGTGGGAGCCCTTTTGGTGCTCAGGTGAGATGCTTGATGTCAGTGATGCGCTTCCTTTGAAAGTTTGAGGAACATCCTGCATAGTGACTGTGTTAAACTTTCGGAGAAAATATTTGTATTGTGGTGCCATCTTGTGGCTTTAGGAGAGATAAGCAGTCTGTGTAATTACCTTTAAAGATAAGCAGTCCGTGTAATTACCTTTAAAAAAAAAAATTAAGAGTACGTTATTTTAAGCAAATATTGTCTTCTCATTTGGCTTATTTATGCAAATAGGGGTGGCACAGAGAAGCCTTGCGCATCCAGCATGTACATCTGGATCTTAAATACGAGCAGTAGTAACTTATTAGATCCACAAGATTGCAATTTTACACTTCTTAACGGTCCTCCTGCACTTTGTCAGACAGGGTTCAGGTTTGGCCTGTGTTTGTACTGAGGCAAAAGTGGTCCACATTGGTACCTCCCTTATTTGTCCCTGCAAGCACTGAGCTTTGCATTGCTTTAAGCGCTTCTGTGTTACGATCTTAATGAATAACTTCCTGAAATCACACAGAAACTGGGCAGTAGTTAAACTGCCAGGCAGACTGTGGGAATGTAGCAGTGTTTTTCTTTGCTCTACAAAGTATTAGAAAAAAAATGCTCCGTGCTTCTAGACACGACAAATTCCTTCTTTATTTGCAGAGCCTGGTATACCCAGTCACACCTTCAGCAGTGCTGATTCTGCAGCATGGTTTGCATGTCTGGGATCGTGCAGCATCTCTTCTCGAGTCCTGTTGAGAGCTGTATGTGGTCCCACGTGGGGCCAAGCACAAGGCTGTAGGCTTGGAGGTCTTTGATCGTTTTGACTACAAGGGATGCTTTCTTACCGTCTTCTGCTTTTTGGAGGAAAGAAAGTGCCTGTCGCCTGATCAGTGGATAGCTGTGAGATAGCCTGGTTTCTTTCCACCTTTCTTAAGTGCTGCCACAAGTGCTTAAGTTCTCACATACCTTTGTTGCTTTATCTTTAAAATAGAAATAATCATGCTTTCCATTCTTTGGAAGAAGCTTCATAGGAGGGCTGCTGATTAATATTGCTGTGAAAGTAACTTGATTTCTGTGGTATGTAAGATTCTCATTGTTAATGTACTTCATGAAAACATCTGATTACATTCTCTTTTATGGTATGTGTGTATTTCTCATTGCCATTAAATTCAAGCAGATTAAGAGATAAGGAAACAAAAGCCCACTCCCTTTGTTTGCATGCAGCACTGTGTCACAGAAATATTTCTTGATGCTCTTCTTTGTAGTTACTGCTGTATGAGAGAGGCTGGATGAATAGATGGAAGCCTTCCGTTTTACATGAAGGGGAAGGAAACATAAGGAATGTAAAATGGAGAGGACACTTAATTGCTTGGGCCAATAACATGGTAAGTGTTTGCCACCTCTCTTAAAAGAGCAAAAACACCTCTGCATTACACTGTTATTGAAAGATTTCAGTGGAGCAAACTATTGAAGAAATAATGCCAATGTGAACTCTTCTTTATTAAAAGTATATTGCCCCCTTTTCATCCTCCCCCCTGCAAAACTCTAAGTTTTCAAAATTCATACTGAACTGACAACATAATATGTATTGCTAATGTTGCAGATGTAAAAAATTCTGTTAGACTACTCAAAAGGCTAGACTTAAGAGAAAATGGGCCCTTTTTGCTAAGAGAGCAATTCATTGTTTAAAGGGAAACATTGCTTTCATGCTGAGTGTTGCATTTCACCTAACACTGTATATGTAATTAATGGGTCAAGGTCTGTGTTTTAAAGCTCAACAGTGAGAGATTTTAAGTAAAGCATCATGTCTGAATTCCAAATTTTTGTTTTGAAATGTGACGTGGGTACTTGTGAAAACGTTTATTTTCTTTCTTCTTCTATTTTCCCTACTGAAGGAAGCATTCATTAAAATATTTTAAAGCTGTTGTTCTTTTATTCTTTTTAAAAAGCAGTTTGGTATGAAGTTGTTAAAGGTAGACTTTTTGTTTATTTGCTTCCCTTTAATGACTGCAACTTAAGCAAGTGCTTGATTGTTACAGCAATAGGTTATGACTGAAAGGTTTTGTTCTTTTCAGAGCCATACAATTAAAATATATATTCTGGGTGAATCTGCAGGGAATGGATAGGACAGTTGAGGAGAGCTATCCCTAGAGATGATGTGCCACATCAGAACACAGCATACTAATAAAATGTTGAGAGCCATCTGTCAGAGACAAAAAGCCATGCTCAGGGCCTATCTTTCAATGAAAAATGAAATGACACTTGCCCTCCAAAAGATTAATATGTTTGGTTATTGGCCTTTTCCCTTCCCCCTTTACCTTTTTAAAATTTTCTTCATTCTGTAGTGAGGTTTTTGTTCCTCTTTTCCTTTCCAAACTAGAGAAAATCCCATATAGCCAAGCTGCTTACTTTCTCTCCAGTTATTATTTTCTTGTGCTTTTTGTTTTTTTATTATTATTATTTTATTACACACTGCGTGTGAGCTTGTGAGACATCGGGTATTTTGAGATGGGCTTCAGGTTATTTTGGCAAGGTCTAATTTCTGTTTTCAAGTGTTCACATAACATGCTTGCCACTGTGCCCTCCTCTTCCTCCATGACCAAGAGTCTAAGTTCTACAGACAGATACGTGAGGACAAAACCCTTAGCATGCCTCACTCCCTCAGAAACAGGCATTTGTTTCCATCATGATAGGAAATTGACTCAGGAATTCCTGTCAGTTACAGTGCACATGGCATGCTTTATCTATAGAGGATTCTATCCTGCTGACTTGAGAGCCACTTTAAATGTAAGTTAGTCTACCCTGTGTAGGATTTGTTTGCCTTGTAGAAAAACAGATGTGATATGGGTCACTTGTTTGAAAATAATCCTGGAAGACAAAGTGATGAGATTAATGAAAGGCAGATTTATTAAAAAACAGTTCAAGCAAGATTGCAGACTTTATAAAATGAGCTTAGAAAACACAAAGAATGAGATCCTTCTCTGTGTTACCCAGAGATTTGTTCTCTGCAGAAACTGTTACGTAGTTTTTGTTCTTGTTTTGTTTATGTGTGTTTTGTTCGTTGGTTGGTTTTTGTTGCTTTGCTGGGTTGGGTTTTTTTTTTAATTTTAACGTTTGATGACTTTTAGCCTAAGAGATGCCAGTAGGAGTGTTTCTGTTCCCTTCTGTAGCACTTATTGCTTCCTGCAATTTAAGTTTGAAAAAACAAAAAGGGGAGGTGAGGGTTAGGGAGACAAAACGTGGCGTATGCCATGACCCTCATATTGAGATTCTTTGACTTACAGACACTTGAACTGGTGCAGCTGGGGACACAGAAACCTGCAGTCAGGGGGAACAGAAACAGGCAGGGGAATCTTTTAAATCAGTTTTGTCACTAGAAAAATTCTAACATGGAATGGCATCCTGGATGCTGACCTTTCAAGGTTCCTTCCATCCCCTTTTCTGTGATCATAAGACTTGTTTTTCTGTTCACTGAGCTTAAGGGAAATACCTGCTAAATTGCTTTGGGTTTTTGTTTTTTGTTTTTTGTTGTTGTTGTTGTTGTTTTTTTTTTTTCTTGCAACATTTGCTATTAAATCACAAAGAAGCAAGTTATTACTTAATGTGAATTAATCTCTATTTTGCTAGTGGAAAGGTTATAGCTCGCCTTTTCTAAATGGTATGGAAAAATCTGATTAATAGCTCTTCAGTGCTCTCTCTCCTTCTAAAATAACTTTAATCTTCCTTTCTTTAAACTTTTTGTTCTGCTAGTTTGGGATATTTCCTGAGGAGGCAGTGAAAAATCACACTGTGTAAAACCAAACATCATTTAAATATGCTTGTTTTTCCCTTTCAGCATAAGAGTATAAATGCATTTTTAGAGAAGTAGAGATTGATGTCATTTATATTAATGAGTTGTTGCTTCACATCTTTTTTTCTGAGATGAAAATTTTGGTTTCTCTATGAGGAGTGTTATGGAAGCGCATGGGATGCTTTTGTTTCTTCAACTAATAAGCCCAAACAATCTGGAATGGTTCATGACTTGAGCTGCTGATCTGCTCCTCATTCATTCTTTATGTCTTTTTATTTGACGAGTACAGTTCAAGTGTCAGTTTATTCTGATCTTACCATTTCTCCTGTTACATCCTGGGTTAGGTTGGTCATTGTATCAACAGCTTTTTGTGTTGGTGTTTTCATCTGTACCCTGCAACTTACAAAAACTGCTACGGCTGTCAAACAGTGCAAAATCGTATGGGCTCTGGTGGTTAGGAGTTTATCATGCTGAATAAAGTCCTCTTCTGTTTAAACTTTCAGGGCGTGAAGATACTTGACATGATCTCCAAGCAAAGAATTACCAATGTGCCTCGAGATGACATAAGCCTTCGCCCAGACATGTATCCCTGTAGCCTTTGCTGGAAGGATAATTTAACACTGATTATTGGCTGGGGAAATTCAGTAAAGGTGCAATTACCTGTCTTTGTAATAAATGCTTGCTGTTATCACAGACAAACAGAGGATTATTTCTGAAAAGCAAAGACAATCGAAAAAAATAGAGTTTGGTTTGACTGCAGTCTGCAGAACTCCTGCTGCCATAGAAATGTCATTGGACTGACCCTCATGAGGAGGAGGAGTGATAGACACCCAGCGGTCAGACAGATTT
>NW_024884385.1:0-11530 GCF_019232065.1 Centrocercus urophasianus | reverse complement strand
TATTTTCAGTTTCAAGGATAAGAAAAGCCTCTATTTAACTGTATCTTTTCTTAGTGGTGAGTGTATCTGTAAATCTTCTGCTAATGAATTAATAATGACCTTTGTGTTTTCATATATCGTACCAATAGATGTATCAGGTGTGATTGTCTTACGGTTACACGACTTTCTGTAAATATGCAAACCTACAGAGATCTTTTGTACACTACCTACTTTACTGAGCTTGGCTTTTTTCCTTTTTTTTTTTTTCCTCTTCAGTGTGATTACTGGAAGTCTAGCTGACCATTCATTTCAAATGTTTCATCTCTAGCATGTCCTGGAGCACAAACATTTCTTCTTGCAAGTCTTAATGGAATTGAATCTGTTAAATGTAATTTTTCATCATCTTGCTGATCCAACTGGGAAGTCTGTAGGTTTGCTATATGTATTGAGTCTACTTTTCCCTGAACTGATACTCTGTGTTGTTGGTTGCTCCCTCAAAATAAGCTGTGTGTTTTTCTTAGGAAGCGGTTCATACATTTATTTGCTTAATAATTTAATAATAATAATTTGCTTAATAATTCTTTCTGTTTCCATTCCTGTGTTTCAGTTTTCCAGTTTGATACAGAGTTCTATATCAGTGGGCTTGCACCTCTCTGTGACCAACTTGTTATACTTTCATACGTAAAGGAGATTTCTGAAAAGACGGTAATTATTTTTCTGTTACAATTTCACCACACCACTGAACTCTCCTGGGAGTTAGAACTTACTTAAACTAGTCAGGCAGATCTGATTACCTGTGAAAGAGTTGCAACCAGCTTGTAGTGAGCAGAGCTGAGACTTCTCTGACCTAGCAAATAAGGCCAGCAAGGATAATGCTGAAAACTAATGGATTTACCTTTTAAAAGCTCTGTCCTTTGTTTCCTGCAGGAAGCAGAGAAGGTCTCTAGGTAGTCTTTCTCTTATTTCTTCCTTTTACCCCTACCTCTTACTGTTTCTCTCCCATTTCTCTCATTATTTTGGCTATTTCTGCACCAGAAGAAATGAAGGATCTCTCTAGCTAGAGGAACACTGTACTGAACGTACATCTTAGAAGAAAAGAGATTCGTGAAGCTGATCGGTCACTGTAGCAGGGGTGAGATGCATTATTGCAAGTGCATGGCATTGCCATTCCCCAGACCTTGGTTGTGTGCACCAAGGTATGATAGCTAGCTAGATAGATAGCTAGAAATCAGAATTCATGTCAGCCGCTTTTACTGCAAGCAGGCGCGTATGGTGTCTGTCTCCAGCATTTATTTCATACTGCCAAATAAAAGGCGAGGTAATGGAGGAAATCCTTGAAGTTGCAGTGTGCGAGTGACAGATGCTCTTGATCATCTCTTTGATAGTAGGCCTGCATTAGCCAAGCATCATCTAGAAACCTTAAGCAACTGGGTGCACAAGTTGCTAGGCAATGCAACACTGTAGGTTCAAATGAATGCTTGAGCTGGCTGAAATCCATAGGGTTAGCTTCCAGCTCTGCTGCAGGATGTCAGATTATTATTTCTTTATTTATATGGAGGAGAAAAATAATGTCACAGCATTGGTTCCCAAGAGAGCCGGTGTGGTAGTCCTCCAGTGTGTGAGAGTAGGTGAAAGAAAAGACGGCAAGCAAATTGAATGGGAAGGGGGAGGAAAAGGGGAATTGGAATTCAACGGAGCAAGGAAATTAGGAAGCCATCGTTAATGAAGAAGGAGGCTGTGGATGCAGGTAGAAACCAAGATGAAACTCATTCTGGCTGCTACAGGGAAGAAAAATGAAAAAAAATTCAGGTAGTCCAATTGTAATAAAACACAAGAAAGAGATTTCACTTGAATTTGTTTTTAATTACCCTTCTGTGTAAACAGACAATAAAATCTCTGCAAGCTGGAGGTTCATAGCTTCCCAGTTTTCTGGTGCCTGGGTTCTTTGGGAAGGAAAGGACTCCTGTCCTTGTGCTGTGGCTGTGCTCTGGCCTGGTCGGAGCCCTCCGCCAGCATCTCAGAGCCCCTCTGCCTGAGCTCACAGCTCACCGCAGATGCTGTTGGGTGGTGAAGAACACTGTCCTTCCTACGCTTCATCTCACAGCTTTCAGATGACAACGTCTTCCTTGTTACAAATTGCATTGGAATTGAACTCGTGGCTATGCTTCATTTTTCACTTCTGCTGGAACAGTTGGATCAGGAAAAGACTTCGGTGGTTCTGCTACTGACTAGGTTGGCTGGAGATGTGAAAATCCACTTCTTACATCACAGTATCCTTTCATGCTGTATTTTGTTAAAATCGACAGTCTGAAATATAAAATAATGCTTTGTTTTGAGCTTTGTCTTAATTATAATAAGCTAGTTGAGCCAGTGTTTTCTCCATGATGTCATCTTACAATAAACATCTGCATTTCACTGCTTAAGTTGACCTTTCTGAAGAGCATCAGCACAGTAAAGATTTTAGATTACTCTTAGTTTAATTTTACTTCTAATGCTGCTGGATGCTTAGAAGCGCAAACCTAAACACCAGCTTTAAAGAAGTTGATCTTGGTACCAGGATAACACTGATTTGTAGAACTTTGTCCGCTGGGGCCTGAGTCCAGCTGAGAACATCTGAAACTGTTGCATTACTTTTTGTATGCAGTGGTTGATCATCATCTGTTCTAGCTCTGAAAACTTCTGTGACCAAGAGCAGAAAAATAATGCCCAAACTCCCAAGGAGTTGAAGCCTGTGTCATCTCTGCATCTCCTTCCCTGTGTGGTTCATAGCTGAATACCCATTGCAAAGTGAATTCTGGTGCTGTATCTGGTGGTATAGTTGTTGGGTATCAACTGTACCTGCAGGTGACCATCAGTTGATATTGCTGAGGAAGCTGTGCAGGATGCAGCTAAGATGTCTGCATTTTTCTAGGAGGTGGAGTGTTGCGCCAGGCCCAGACTGGACCTCGTCCAACCTCTGCCGGAGTCTTGCGAGGAGATCTCTTCTGATGCACTGACAGTACGAGGATTTCAGGAGAATGAATGTAGAGATTACCATCTAGGTAGGTGTTCTTAGTATTGTTTTGTTTTGTTTTCTTAAGTGGATTAAAAATTATTTAATTTGGAAGTGCTCAGAGCCTTCTTAATTTTTCTCATCTCTGTTAATACATGTGACGCTGAAATGTAAGAACCAGTCAGATGAAAAAACACAAATATGCTTTGCTTACAAAGAGGGATATAATTAAACATTATGATTTGCAATGCCACTTATAAGTCAGATTTGCTGGGAAACGGAGAAGTCTTGATCTCGTGCAATGCCCAGTATTTTGGGGAAAAGTATCTCTGATAGAGATCTGTTCATGATCTTTAGAAGCTCTTGTGAATCTTTGGGTAGAAGGGCTTCAGGAGTAGTGATGAATGAATGATACAGAGTCTGGGAAAGTTGTTTAGGGCCAAAGATGGAATAGGTGTCATTTCAACAGTAAGATGCCCCTGGATCAGATTAAAAGGGGCACTTTACTACTTAGCTTCCCAGTACTGACAAAGCTGTCAGCATGTAACAGACCTCAGAGTGTTAAGATGAGTAGGAACTGGAGTTTGGCAACTTCAGCCTTGAAGATGGATTTAATTATGTAGGCAGGGAGAAAAACTCTAGCCTAGTAGATACCAGTCTTTTAAATAAGATGGTGGGATTTTCTGCTATACATATTGTAATTCAAAAAGATGCATGGCAAAGCTGATGCAGAATTCCTTGGTGAAGATTATATACGGAGTGTTAAACAGAAACATTCCTTCTGGCTTTTAAAATCCATGAATCTGATTTTTAAATACCTTCCCTGGCAGCATGTTTCAAATCATAGGCTTGGCAGGCCTCTTTGTGTTCATCAATGCCCTTAAGCCACTAGAAAGAAATAAACTATATCTCCTCCTGATCTCCAAAACATCTCTGCAGCTATCAGTGGAGTTGTGATTGCTTTATACCTGTCCCTAAGCAGAACACTGATGCCCACAGTTGTACTTTTATGCTTAATAAATATTCTACTTAACCTGACAAGTGTAAAAATTTTGGATGGCTTTAAAGCAAGCAGTTTTCTGTGGATTGCTTATAGGCTCAGGAATGATACGTGATATCCCAGATATTCCAGATATGGGATGGGGAATGCTCTTTTTTCCCCATACCCACTAAATATTGATAGTAATTCTTCATGGGTTCTCTGCAAATAATAAATATTCTGAGCAGTCATCTTCTTTGCTTGATATTACCTTTAAGTACATTTTTACTTTGAGCTTACTTAAAAATAAAGGCTTATGGTATAGGCAAATGCATTATACATATAACCTTAACTTATAGCGTTGCAAATGCATTGCTGTAGTGATGTGCTGTGTCCCCAGAGGTTATGGCATCCATCATTTATGCTTTTGATGGCCCTGACCTTGATGAGGAGGATAAGTTTATTGCAGGCTATGGAGTGTAATAGTCCTCTAAAAGTACAATAATGTGTTCTAAACCGTCATAAAGTTTACACATAGTGAATGAATCAGAATCTGCAATAGGCTGTAGTGATTTTTTTTTTTCTTTTTTTGAAAGCTATTTTACCATTTAAGCCAGTTTTAATTCATTGGAGAATATAGCTTTCCGAATAAGCATGTTCTGCAGGAATAGCCTTGCTTCCTTCCTTGCATTTCCTCTTTAAATTCCCCTCTAGGGTGTACTAAAAAGCTTTACTTATGGAAAATATAATAATAATAAAATTGTGTATGCGCTTGCAGAGTATTCGGAAGGTGAATCGCTGTTTTATATCATCAGCCCAAGAGACGTGGTTGTAGCAAAAGAACGGGACCAAGATGACCACATTGACTGGCTTCTTGAGAAGAAGAAATATGAAGTAATTTTTACAACATTCTTTCCTTCAGACTCTTCCGATTTTGGAGTTGTGGTGGTACAGTGAACTTCGCTAGATCATTTGAACTGAATAGTTTCTGTTCCTCAAGTCGTTATCTGAATGGCTGTGAGGGCAGGTGTTGGCCATGCATCTCTGTGTCATGTCTCTGCAGGTTTAGACTTCTTAGTGGAGCAACTCATCTGAATGGCACTCAAATGAGATAGATGAACTAAACACTGCGAATGCTGCCATCAGCATCAGATACAAGATGTGTTTGCTGTCACTAAAAATTGTGAAAGCTGTTTCTTGGCTCTAAATCTGCTGATCTGTGTGGCCACTTTCCTAGATCTTTCCTAGACTGTTTTGTAAATATTGGTGGTTTTAAGCACGTGTATCTCAACATCTAAATCAATATTAAATCCTTAAAGACTATCTCACTGTTCTGGATTCTGATTTCCTGCACTTAGTGATTTAGAACACACGTTACCATACATGAAGTGGCTTACAAATGCTTGTTTATATGCTGCTTGTTGGATGCCCATTATAAGAAAAAGAAGTGCCATTCAGCACTTACATCTTTTGTTAATGCAATCATGGTACTTGTCATGCAGGTTTGTTTGACTCTTTGCAGATGCTTTTGTGTCTGAAGAACAAACTTGTGTGATGAGTGCAGTTTTGCAATTATGTAAATCACAGCATCTGGTCCCTGAAGACTCCAGCAATTTGCAAATGACAGCTGTGCATGTGCCTTTGTGAAAGCTATTCAAGGTAGTAGGTAGCATGAGTGTTAGAATGTATGTTAAAGGTTTCATTTTGTTTGTACAAGTGGCAGCTTTGTTTCTGTGCATTTGAAGTAGAAGAAGGAAGCAAAAATGACACTTAAATATAAGTCATACTGACTGGAGAAGGCTTTTGGGGTAGGGAGCTGTATACCCCTCCCCCACTGCCATACTGATGATTTTTTTCATATTTTGGTAGGGAAGAGTTCTCATTTGAAAATGATCCAATGGGATTGCATTGTCTTTCTTCTAGTAATCTTGAGATCTGATCCTAATACAGTAATGTGGAGTGAACCCAGATGGAAACAAAAGTAGTTTTCTCTATGGATGACTGCTTTTGTTTGGGTATGAATTCAAAGCTGCTCATTCAACCATGGCATTAAAAATTCTACTGCTTCAAACACCCTGCTCTGGGAAAAAAAAAAAAAAAAAAAAAAGATTTATGCAGTTCTAGACCTTTCTGTATCGAAAGTTTGTGTATATGGCTAGTATCTCTGTTCTCTACTTTCTGAATGCAGGAGGCTTTGATGGCAGCTGAGATCAGTCAGAAAACCATAAAAAAGCACAAGATTTTGGTAAGTCTGAAAACTATTCAAAACAAAGTATCTGATTTCCTTTAGAGCACTGTGAGATTCTACAAATGCATTCCCTGTTCTGTGTCACACCAGACAATAGCTGCTAGGCATACTCTGACTAGCATTCGATTTCCTGGTTTCAGCTGCAGAACAGGAATGTTAGTTCATGAAACATGACAGGATGCGGATTTTATAAAGGTGCTATTGACATTAAAAGGAATTTCACTTCTCTGACTGCTGATAGGGATCTTGTTTGCTTTTACTTCTGCATTAAATTTACTGTGGTTCAAGAAGCACAATTATTGCAATATTAGAGATAGAGCATGGGGTGACACATTTCTCTAACTTTTACCCTGTATGTGTGACAGGGTTTTGGCAGGAGTTTCCAAGGTGCAATTGGTCGACCTTTTAAATGCTGCTGAAGTTCTGTTGCAGTTTCACATCTAGCTCTCGTGTTCCTTTGCAATTCTCATTATTTTACATAGTCAAACTCCTTTTCTATTGTATAGTTATTTCCCACCTATATAGTTATTTCCCACTTTTATAGTTCCTTCCAAGAGCAATGAAGATTATTGGTGTTAAAGACAAAACGTGGGAGGTAGATAATGTAACATTTCTATAATTTGAACACAGAGTATCCATACATCTTAAAAATTCTTTTCTTATGCTGTCCAGAAGTTGAGCCAAGACCTAATGGACCTGATGGATTACCTATCGAGAGTTTGCATGATTTAGCTGCTTTGTGACCCTTGCAAAAGATGTAGAGATTTCTTAAGAGTCAACTTGACATTATATTAGGAAAAAATAAAGTATGCTTTTCTCTTGATGTGCAAGAATTTCCTCTCCTGGAATGAAATTCATTGTGGGCGTATACAAGCATAGTTGTTGAGGGTTGTTGTGAAACCTGCAGAAGCTGTTAACGGAAAAAAAATAAAAGTTGATATCAAGTCTTAAGTGAAGGCTTAAGGGTACAGGGATTTCAAACTAGTCATGCTCTCACTGCCTGTCGGTGATCAGAGCAATGGCATCCCACGTGTACCGCCTGACCAGTGTTGTGGTTGTCTTGGGTTGTGTTTAGGCTGCAATTATAATCACCACCCCTCTGCACCTTCTTATTTTATAACTCTCTTTGCAGTTTGAAACAATGAGTTTTGTGATAGGACTCTTAAGTTACGCAGTGGGTACAGTAGCCTGCATTGACCTTAATGCCAGCATTTGAGGTTACAGCAGAAGGCAAGCAGTTGGACAGGATTCTAGTATTACGTGCCTACCAAATTATTTTGCAGCTGAAAAGTCTGATAAACTCTTGAGAAGTTGAATTTAATGTGCAATTATATTTCATACTCCTGAAAAATTATTGGTAATTCCTTTACTTTATGAAGCATCCCTGAGGCTTATATTCTCAACTAAGATTTTTGTCTGTTGCTAACTTCATATTGGTAGAGAAGATTTTTGGTTGATGTTCTTATTTTTGAGATAGCCAATGCAAGCACTGAATGATCAGCTGTGTGTTCTGAACAATCTTTAGCATATAGAGGTGGTAGTCTTCCTAGTGTCAACAAGATTATGAAAATGATGTAAAAGAGCATTGTGATTGGAGTTCTTGGGGTATCTAGGCTAATATTTTGTATTCTGTTCTGTGGGTCCTACTTCTAAAGTAGAACTGAGAGTTTCCATGTAGGGACTGGTGCTTGACATAGTGACAGTGACTGTAGCTGAAACGGGACTTACTGTAGCAGTAAAGTACTTGACTTCCAAACTTTTATAACTAATTACTTATTTTTATTCCCTTTAGGACATAGGCTTAGCCTATATAAATCACCTAGTGGAGAAAGGAGAGCATGACTTGGCTGCTCGGTAACGTATTAAAGACTTTCTTTGCTGGCTGAAGTGTGTCTGTGAGAAACAGTGAGAGCAATTACTGATTCTGAAGTATTTTGTGCTGTTGTTTTCTGTGTGTTCTGGAGTTTCTAAAGTTCGAAAACATACAGACATATTACTGTGTCCTTTATTTTCTTGCCTGTAGGGACCTGAAAGTTATTGGAATCTTTCTTAAGTTTAATTGAAATTGAGACATATTTTTTAGAAAGTAACCTGTGATTTTTTCAAAATTACACTAAATTTTCAACATTGAGGTTTCCTTTAGATGTTGACAATCTTATTAGTGTGTCAGTTGCATGTGAGACCATCAGAAGATAGTTTGTGGTTCTGTGGGTGTAACCAAAAAGACAGATTTGATTACCTAAAAGATAAGAAGTTGCCTAAGATTTGTATTTCAATATGAGTGTATGTGTATGTATATCTTTAAGTGCTTAATTTTACTTTGTGAGTGAAATCTCTAGTACAACCCTAGTCAGTAAGGATGAATGCATAGTAAGATGTCAAATTCTTTTGAATGCAATGACATTGCTTGAAGCAATTGCTCACCAAAATTAGTGAAATTTGAAAGTCTGGTAGGGAAAATAAATCCTTGCAATAATGCTGTCACGTTTGTGTTATTCTGTGTATGAACTTCTGTTCTCTCCCCTTTCGTTTTTCTCCCAGAAAGTGCCAGAAAATTCTTGGCAAAAACACAGAACTCTGGGAATTTGAAGTTTACAAGTTTAAAGAAATAGGCCAACTTAAGGTAAGTTTATTTGTATCTCTCAGCTGAGGTAATTGGCATGCTCTATTTCCTTCATGTTTTGAGCAAGTATCTAAAGAATTGACATTTAATGACTAATGTGGTAGCACAAGACACTGCCTTTGAAATTCTTGCACCAGATCCTGAGTTGTACAGTTGTCACTCAGGTTGATAGGTGTATGTTAACAAGCCTCCGAACAGGGTTGGAGGCAAAGCATACCCCAGGTACTCACCTACCTATTTTTAACTTGTTGACAGCCCACAAGTAGAAGACCCACCCCTAGGGGCTTTACTTTCACAGATGCTTACAGTTAAATACATCATTCCCATTTCATTTTCACTTCCTTCGAGTATGTCTTCAGAAAGCCTACCTCAGCTTTTACACAGAAAAGCCTCTGTGAGTGGCAGCCTTTCCTGAGCATCCAAAGTTCCTTACAGCAGAGCCAAGGCTTTCATTGTCAAAAAATAGTTAAATAGCCGAGTAATTTAGGGAAAAATTACAGAATCATAGAATGGCTTGGGTTGGACAGGACCTCAGAGATCGTCTAGTTCCAACCCCCTGCTTGTGGGCAGGGTTGCCAACCACTAAATCAGGCACTCAGTCAGGTCACCCAGGGCCCAATTCAGGCTTACCAAGGGCCTGAAACACCTCCAGGGATGGGACATCCACAGCTCCTGTGAGCAGCCTGTTCCAGCACCTCACCACCCTTCCACTGAACAGTTTCCCCCTGACATCTAACGTAATATCCCCTCTTTTCATTTAAACTCATTCCTCCTTGTCCTATCACTATCTACCTTTGTAAAAAGTTCATTTCCCTCCTCTTTATAAGCTCCCTTTAAGTACTGGAAGTTAGCAATGAGGTCTCCATGGCACCTTCTCTAGGCTTTTCATTCCCTCTTTTGCTCTCTTTTTTCCTCTTTTCCTCTTTTTTTTCTCTTTCCCTCTCTTTTATTCCTCTTTCCCTCTCTCTTTTTTTTTCTTTTTCTTTGCAAAATGTTTCCCATTTAAAATGTATTCTTCACATATTAGTGTTTTGGCTTAGTTTTTAACCAAAATAGGTGAAGGAAATAGGTTACCAGTTTCATTCTGGAAGAATGTATGTGTTAAAGGAAAATAAAACAGCCATTTGAAACATTTCTTTGGAGATATGTATCCTGCTGCAGAATGAAAAACTTGATTCCTTATACAGCTGTTAGCTGATTTTTCTCAATCTTTGATCCTGCTTTTTTACAGCTAATGAAGTGGTAACACTGCTGCTATTATAGGTTTTGTTTGTCTAGAAAGCTAAGTTTCAGCAGGATGTAATTAAGAAACTATATAGTCTGTATGATTCTGTCAGACTATCTTTTCTACAGTCAAAATGGGCTCTTTACTCTTTTCTAGATGATGTGTATGTAAACTATCCCCTCCACGTAGCAGAGGGTGATGAGGCAGGGCAAGGGGACACCCGTAGTCTGTGCAGTTCTCTCAATGGCTCCTGGGGCTGGAAATGAGGGCAGTGTGTCTTGCTCTAGGGTACATTCCTATATGGGGGAGAAAAGAGGGGGCATGGGAATCTGCATACAAACTCTAAAATTAAAAAAAAAAAAGAAAAAGAAAAAGAAAAAGACAGTTTTTATTTTTCTTTTTAAAAAAGAAAATTTGTTTATTTTGTTTTTTTTTTTTACTTTTTTATTATTTTGCATTTCTGTTTTAAATTGATTCTTGATTAACCGTTGATTCTTGAACAAAAAGTCCAAGAGAAGCATCTGGGCTGCATCTTCCTGCTGAAATTCAGGACTTACTCCTGTCCCAAACAAACTCTGCTTCTTCACACCAGCAACTGCCTCTGTCACTTCTGGCTCTTCCTCCCACCCTGGGGAGGGATGAGGGAGTGGGACAGGAAGGATGGGCTCATGGAAGCCTCAGCTGTGAAAAGATGAGTTACCAGGAAATGGAGGCTCCACGTGAGCCCATGGGATGGCCCTGAGTTGGGGCCCTCCTGGGTAATGGTAAACTTACAGGATCCTTGTGCCTCTGTGTTGTTCAATGTCCCCAGGAGTCGAGGTCCCTCTGCTGGACTCGTTCTGCTGCCTCCTCACAGCAGCTCAGAGGATGGCAGTCCCTGCCCTGCTCTCTTCCTCAGGATTCAGTGAAGAAGAGATGAGAGGACTTGGGAAGGGACAAGGGAGGGGGATGGGAAGGACGGACTCATAGGAGCCTTGGCTGCGAAAAGAAGAACGACCAGGAAATGGAGGCTCTGTGTGAGCCCACAGGGTGCCCCTGAGCTGGGGCTCTCCTGGATGAGGGCAAACTTACGGGGTGGGAGCATCAGCGCCGGCGTCGAGGCGGCCGTTTGGATGGAGGTGGACGGATCCTGGTGCCCCGGCGATGCCTGGGGCGCGATCTCTTTCTGATCGGCCTGGCAGTGGTGCCGTGCTGGCTGATCTGCAGCAGCGGAGGTGGATCCACCTCCATCATGTCATCCTCCGGAGGCAGATCCACCTCCATTGGCTCTGTGTCACTGCCAGGCGGGTCCACCTCCATGGGCTCGATGTCGTTGCCCATCGGCCGCCTCTTCTTAAAGGGCGGTTGCTCCATCTCAGGTAGGAGAAACTTTCTGACGTGCAGGCGTCACTCGCTCTCTCCTCTCAGGGGTTCTGAGTGTCCCATGGAAACCAAAACATGGCAGTTGGGAGATGGTTGCAAGAATGTACCATGGAGTGGGGGCT
>NW_024884384.1:0-28294 GCF_019232065.1 Centrocercus urophasianus | reverse complement strand
TGCATCACCACCCTCTGTGTGATGTTGTCCCTGCTCATGTCAGCAAACCCCAGCTCTGCAGAATGATGGTTGGTTTTAGCTGTCTTGAGGCAGTGCTCCGCTTAGCACTGCAAACAGATCTTTACTAACATTTATCAGAGCGCTCCTTGCAGCTGAAAAGCACGCGGCTTCTATGCGAACTTGGTTCATCTTTAGGTTATGTCTGCATTGCAGGGAAGGAAAGAAGACATGTAGGATTAATTGCACCTAGGGACGTAGTGGAAAGGAAGCAACCATGCTTCTTAACAATAGCAAGCCACACATTTAAATCGGCTTGCTTGCTTTTCACGAAGGGAAAAATGAACAAACAAGTGTCCAATTGGCCAGACAGCCGGTTTCCTCACCGTGCAGCTCGCTGGCGGGCAGCGGCGCTGCCGTGGTTTGCCCAGCGCAGCAGCTGGAGCCGAACACGCGTCGCCCTCCATGCCGGCCCCTCCTCCTGCCCCGGACTCAGGGACGGGACGGACCGCTGCGCTCCGCGCCGCCGCCCCGGCCGCAGCCGCGGCAGCCCACAATGGCGGGCGGTGGGACGCGGTACCTGGCAACCGCTGCGCGCCGCGGGGGGCGGCCACGCCCAGAGACTGCGGGGCAACGGCCGGCCGGCAGGGGGCGCCGCGGAGTCGGGCTGCTGCGGGGCCGGCAGCGGCGCGCGCCGGCTTTAGAGCGGGACGTTAATTACCGTCTGCTCCGCGTCAAGATGCGACAGGGATGAGAGGCTTTTGGAGCCCTGCAAGGGTCTAAGCTGCCCTCCTGCATTCATACCTTTTTACCTCGGTCCGCCCTAGCCTCGAACTACTGCAGCCACCGTGCCAAAATCCGTATTAGCTCCAGGTTACCGGGGAAATAGAACAGGGTTCTCTGCCACGTTAGGGAATTAACAGCAGGAGCCAGAAAGGACTCCTGCTGCCCCTCCTGTTGGCACCTGGAGGGGTTGGTATGAGCAGGGTGGCTGCAGCAAGCTGTTGTCAGCTGTTTCCAGGTGCACAAATGTCCCACCTCTTCTGCTAATCTTTGACATCAGCAAATCCCTGGGAGGAGTCGAGGTGGTTCAGCCATCCTGTGCAGCCCATTCCTGCTTGCATCAGGTCTGGCTGGGAGCAAAGTCACACCAGGTAGCTGTGAAACTAGCAAACCGGCACACCTCTGAGCTTGGAGAGAGCAGGGCCTGTCACCGTTTGCTCTCCTCCCTAGGGTTAGATGGTACTCATTAATTCCAACAGTAATGCGGAGCAGTCCCCTAAGTGCTCATCTGTATTAATTACCAGTGCAATCCAAACAAGGATGAGATACTGGGTTTCAATTAGCTGCAAGAATCCTACACTTGTACTTGGTCACTGACGAGGATTCTGCTGTATGAAGCAGCACAGTGCTGCCCTAAATAGCTCAGGACATCCTGGCAGCACCTCCATTGCCTTCTGCATCCACTTTCAAGGCTGCTATCAAGCCCTTGTATCCAAATTTTCCAAGACTGTTTTTCTTTCATGCTTTTCCAACCAGGGTTCCTCTCCTGAGCTGCATGCTGGCTGGCAGCAGAACCAGTGTGTACACAGCAGGAATAGAATAGGGGACGCCTGTGAGGTTTGTTCCTGACCTGTTGGTCAGAGTAGACACTGTCCTGGGAACTGAGCCACCAGAGAGACCCTTTTCCTTCTGAGCGATGGAAGTAGGCTATGTTGGGATGGATGCAATGGGGTTGTAGCACACATTCATCTAACTGTAAGTTGTCTGCAGTGGGATCTTCTCAGCCCTGAGGAGCCCAGCCTTGAAGATCACTGTTTTCCCTAGGGTTTTCTCAGTCATGTAGGCTGAATGACACACAGCTCAGCAGTAGGACTGGGTTTGATGCTGCCTTAGAGAAATGTGCCTGCTTTGCCTTGCAAAGGCAAGCTCACCTTTGCCTTCTTGATGATTGTCCTTCAGCTGTATCTCACTGACGTGGCTGTATGAAAATGAGAGTAAGGATAGCGTGAGGATTTCTGGCCTTAAATATAAAATTATCAAGCCATGGTGCTCTGGCTTGAGTTGTTTATCTGCCCTGCAGAGATATGCTACAAGCCCATGATCTTCATGGTTCACTGTATTTTCTATTGAATCCCATAACCTGATCAGCTGGACAGAGCAATTTTGGAAGGTCACATTGCTGCTGCACACAGAGTGCTCAACCAATAAAGACTGTGCTCATCAAACTGCCACAATAGCAAGATAATGCTCAGCCTTGGAAAGTATTCGCCTTTGGTTTGTGTATCTTTGCTTTGTCACCGTGTGCTGTGTGCACTGCATTCTGCTTCATGTCTAGGACACCTGGCAAGCAAAAGCATCAGGCATACAAGGAGCAGCTACAGGCAATAGCCTACAGAGCAGACGCTGCTGTGCCCCTCCATCCTTTGTAATCACTTGCTGAGCAAATGAAAGAAATGCCATGAAAAGGCCTCCCAGAATTGTATGAAATTTGTATGAATTTGTCTGAAGACCAAATGCCCTACAGTTCTGCGCAGAAGAATATTGTATCTCCTAACAAATATCACTGTTTAGCAGAAATGAAATGTAATAGTTATTTTTAAAGGGTTTGAAATTGAAAAGGTGGATGTGTTTTAGAAGTTCAAATTACAGGAAGTTCATGCATGGACTCATTTTCTGACCCCAGAGAAGACATGGTGTTAAGATTATGAGCAGTACAGACATGAAAGATGGCAGGGCTCTCAGAGCTGCTGATGAGGAAGGGGACAGGCAAAGTTGGGCTCCCCATGATGACAGTGATGGGACCAGAAAGAAAGGAGGGAAGGCAGCAGGGCAGACCAGCAGCCTTCAGCAGGTTAAGAGTGGAGAGCAGGCAGAATTTCAAATGCTCCTAACATTATTTTCAGTAGGTTCTTGTGTCCATATCATGTGGAGTTTCGGGCTTGTTTCTGGTACCATCCATTTTTCTAGATGTATTTTTTTTCTGGAGAAATATCATTTAAACTGTTTGTTATAAATCACAAGCCACAATTAGAGTAGGAAGAGACAGCAGAGCAGTGTGAATGAATGAGAAAATAGCAAAAGACAGAAAGACAACAAGTTTGTGAAGCAGCGTTCCCCTGGGGAGTTGCACTATGCAATGATTTGCCCTGGTTGGGATGCTGACAAGTCAAGTGGAAAAACAGTATGATTTTGTCATGGTTCTATGTTTTTGTTTTTGTTTTTTTATTTTTGGGTTTCAGTATTCCACATCAAATCTTCATGCAGTGTACGGGGCATTAAAGTGTCACTGCCCCAATCCCAGCTACCTATCCCTGTACATTACAGCAGTCACGGGATCTGGCCCTTCCGGGTGGGGGTGGCGCTCTCTTGCTGCCTGGCAGTGGGTGCTGGAGGGTGCTTTCCTAGCCGTTCCAAGCTTTTCAGGTTTGACTCGGTCCCGGGAACTCTCTCTCATCTTGTCTGATTTACTCATCTCAATTTCAATTAAATTGTATATATTGTGTTATCTTGTATTTCGATATTATAGTAAAATAAGTTTTCCTCCATAGATTGTTGCCGCTGCTCTTTTCCTCCCTTCCTTCCTTCCCATTTTTTGTGGGACTGGGGTGGGGGGGGAGGACAGAGGCCTGTCGCCCCTGTCACGGACATAGATTGATTTGCTCAACTCCGTGACAGATTTTTGGCGCCCAACGTGGGGCAAGCTGCTTTTTAGCTTTTAGAACGAATCTCTTTTTCTCTCTGCTCTTAGAGAGCTTCGTTAGGGAGCGTTATCAGTAGTTTAGGTTTCTGTGCTGGAAAACCTGACCTTGAAAGATTATGCGTACTGCCAGTGTTCTGGGATATTTGTAAACTTTGAGCACTACTTCGTCTGTGTAGTGCCTTTTTTTCCATTTTTTTTCCCTCCTCTTGTTAGCTTCAATTCATTAACCCCTTTTTAGCAGGCACCACTGATGAACCCACTCGTTATTATGGGGGTGCTGGGTAAAGGATTAAAAGCAATGGTGTTATTCACAACCTACTGGCCAATAATCCAGCTTATAATTATGTGTTGTGGAATTGCAACCATATGTAGGTACCTAATGACACTGATGGAGACTCCTATGTTTTACCTATTTGCAATGATGTGGTATGATTTGAACTTTGACATCTACATCCCAGAAGGAATGGCTAATTTCACAAACAACTACATCCCAGAGGGAATGGCTAATTTCACAAACAACTACATCCCAAATGGAATAGCTAATTTTACAAACAACACGATGTTCAGACCAGTCTCCAGGTTTTCTTCTCGGTTTGTCAAACGTTTTTTGAATCTTGAATTAATACT
Organism: Centrocercus urophasianus; assembly: GCF_019232065.1. Taxonomy (NCBI): domain Eukaryota; kingdom Metazoa; phylum Chordata; class Aves; order Galliformes; family Phasianidae; genus Centrocercus; species Centrocercus urophasianus. Next base: position 23,967 of record NW_024884384.1, on the reverse strand, counting down.
CATGTTGGTGTGCGTGTCATCAATTCTCCTGAATGTATTCCAATTCATTCGTAATAAGGGGAAGGAGTCTTCTCCAAAACTAGAGAATGATGACTGGCAGGGGATATGGAGAGGTTTAAGAAAGGTCTTAGAAGCATGGGGACCCGCGGTGTCATGGGATTTTACTCTTGAACACCTGTGGGATCCTGAGAAACTAAGCCAGTATCTGAGTCAGGGACTATGCGGCTTACATAAATCTAAGGAGGTACAACTTATTTGGGGTTTGGCTTGTGCTTACCGTGCCCTATATAATACCATTCTGGAGAGAGAGAGTTTCCGAGCTGAGGTTCAAGCCAAAGGGGAAAATCCCCAAGTCAAATCTAATCGATCACAGGAGACACCAGTAACAATACCGGTTGCTCCTGTGGAGGGCAAGAAATGGAAACAAGTGTCTTCGCGTCTTGAACGAAAAAGAGAAGTGGAGGAGGAGGAGGTGGAGGAAGATCCAGGCGAGGGGCCCTCCTCAGCACCACCACCATCGCGAAAGGCAAAAGGGAAAACTAAGAGACGTGCAGAAGAGAGTGATGAAGAGGAAATCTCTATTACTACTCGCCGGCCTCTTAAGATGACTGAAATCCAAGGTTCAAGAAAGGAGTTCACACGGCGCCCGAATGAAACTCTTGTTTCCTGGTTGGTTCGCTGTTGGGACAGTGGGGCCCATAGCTTGTCCCTGGATGGTAATGAAGCTCGCCAACGAGGTGCCATTGCCAGAGATCCAGCTATTGATAGAGGAATTAGTCGATGCTCGGATGAGGCTGCCTCCCTCTGGGAACGAGTGTTAACAGCCGTGAAGGAAAAGTATCCCTTCAAAAATGGCTTGAAGATTGCAATGAAGAAATGGGATACAGTTGAAAAGGGTATCCAGTATTTGAGGGAAATAGGCGTGGTGGAAATATTGTATGACCCTGACTTTGTTCCTAACCACCCACACCAAAACCGCGACCCTGAAAGAGTGAGGACAACACCAGAGATATGGCAGAAAATCGTGACAACAGCACCGGACAAATATGCCTCTACACTGATGTCAGCGTGTGACAGATTCAACGAACAACAGAGAACGCCCTTAGTTTATGAATTAATTGTTACGCTCCAAAACTACGAACAATTGCTGTCCCCAATTCATGCTGCCGTTGCTGCAATATCAAGAATGACGGAGCAAGTGTCTCAACTGATTAATCGTGACAAACCTGTAGCAGTATCAGAGACGCTTGATGAAGATCAGGATAATCAAAAGAGTCTAGCGAAGGAGGTGAAGGAGATGAAGGAGATGATGAAATTTGTGCGAGCCCACCTAACTAAAGACAAAGAACCTTCCTTCTCACGTGCACCATCAAAGATCTCAGCTGTTAGAAGCAAATGCTCTCCGGCTCAAGTAAGGGGTAATACACCGCGAATTGCCTTATGGTATTACCTACGTGACCATGGAGAAGACATGGGGAAGTGGCACGGTCAACCTACTCCTGTACTACGAGCCCGGGTGAAAGAATTACAAGGCAGATCTACCACCAGTGCAGTTGCTCCAGTTACCACAGGTAATGAATAGAGGGGCCCTGCCCTCAGTCAGTGGGGGGGAAAGGGATAATAGAGTATATTGGACTGTGTGGATTCGATGGCCTGGCACATCAGAACCACTGAAATATAAGGCCCTGGTGGACACTGGTGCACAGTGCACTCTGATGCCCTCGAGTCACCAAGGGACAGAATCAATCCATATTTCTGGAGTGACCGGGGGCTCTCAAGAATTGACTGTGTTGGAGGCTGAGATAAGCCTCACTGGTAAGGACTGGCAAAAACATCCTATTGTGACGGGCCCAGGGGCTCCATGTATACTAGGTATTGATCATCTCAGAAGGGGGCATTTCAAAGATCCTAAGGGGTATCGATGGGCCTTTGGAATAGCTGCTGTGGACACAGACAACATTAAGCAGCTGTCTGTTTTGCCTGGCCTGTCAGAAGATCCGTCTGTTGTGGGGCTGCTGCGAGTAAAAGAGCAACAGGTACCGATTGCTACAAAAGTGGTGCACAGGCGTCAGTACCGCACCAACAGGGATTCTTTGCTCCCCATTCATAAGTTAATTCGTCAACTAGAGAGCCAGGGAGTGATCAGCAAAACTCACTCGCCTTTTAACAGCCCCATATGGCCAGTGCGTAAAGCCAGTGGAGAATGGAGGCTGATGGTGGACTACCGTGGCCTGAATGAAGTCACACCCCCACTGAGTGCTGCTGTGCCAGACATGTTAGAACTCCAGTATGAACTGGAGTCAAAAGCGGCCAAATGGTATGCCACCATTGACATTGCTAATGCCTTCTTTTCCATTCCTTTGGCCAAAGAATCTAGGCCACAGTTTGCTTTCACATGGAGGGGCGTTCAGTATACCTGGAATCGTTTGCCCCAGGGGTGGAAACACAGCCCGACCATTTGCCATGGGTTGATCCAAACTGTATTGGAACAGGGCAGTGCTCCTGAGCACCTGCAGTACATTGATGACATCATTGTGTGGGGCGATACAGCAGAAGAAGTCTTTACAAAAGGAGAGTGAATGATCCAAATTCTTCTGAGTGCTGGTTTTGCTATTAAGCGAAGCAAAGTGAAAGGACCTGCCCAGGAGATTCAGTTCCTAGGTATAAAGTGGCAAGATGGCCGTCGTCACATCCCAACAGATGTGATCGACAAAATCACTGCCATGTCTCCACCCACTAGCAAAAGAGAGACACAATCTTTTCTGGGTGCAGTGGGCTTTTGGAGAATGCATGTTCCAAACTACAGCCTCATTGTAAGCCCCCTTTATTATGTGACACGAATGAGAAATGAGTTTACATGGGGCCCTGAGCAGCAGCAGGCTTTTGAACAGATTAAACAGAAGATAGCCCGTGCCGTGGCCTAGGGCCAGTACGGATGGGACAGGGTATAAAGAACATCCTCTATACTGCTGCTGGAGAGAACGGTCCCACTTGGAGTTTGTGGCAAAGAGCCTCAGGAGAGACCCGAGGCCGACCCCTGGGATTCTGGAGTTGGGCGTACAGAGAGTCTGAAGAGCACTACACTCCAACTGAGAAGGAGATCTTAGCTGCATGTGAGGGGGTTCGGGCCGCTTCTGAAGTAGTCGGTACTGAAACACAGCTTCTTCTGGCACCTCGTCTGCCAGTGCTGAACTGGATGTTTAAAGGAAAGGTTCCCTCCACCCATCATGCAACTGATGCCACTTGGAGTAAGTGGATTGCACTGATTACACAACGAGCACGGATGGGGAACCTCAGCCGTCCAGGAATCCTAGAGGTCATCATGGACTGGCCTGAAGGTAAAAAGTTTGGAACACCACCAGCAGAAGAGGTATCACGTGCTAAAGAAGCCCCACCATACAATGAACTACCAGAGAATGAAAAGAAATATGCCCTGTTCACAGATGGATCGTGTCGTATTGTGGGAAAGCATCGCAGATGGAAATCTGCTGTGTGGAGCCCCACACGACAAGTTGCAGAGGCCACTGAAGGGAAAGGAGAATCAAGCCAATTTGCAGAGGTAAAGGCTGTCCAACTGGCCTTAGATGTCGCTGAACGGGAGAGGTGGCCAATGCTCTATCTTTACACTGACTCATGGATGGTAGCAAATGCCTTATGGGGGTGGTTACAGCAGTGGGAGCAAAATAACTGGCAAAGAAGGGGTAAACCTATTTGGGCTGCTGAACTGTGGAAAGACATTGCTGCCCGAACAAAGACTATAGTTGTAAAGGTGTGTCATGTAGATGCTCATGTGCCCAAGAGTCAGGCTACTGAAGAACAGCAAAACAACCATCAGGTAGACCGAGCTGCCAGAATTGAGGTGGCTCAAATAGACCTGGACTGGCAGAACAAGGGTGAATTATTTCTGGCTCGGTGGGCCCATGAGACCTCAGGTCATCAAGGGAGAGATGCAACATACAAATGGGCCAGAGACTGAGGGGTGGACTTAACTATGGATGCCATTGCACAGGTTATTCATAACTGTGAAACATGTGCCATCATCAAACAAGCCAAGAGGATGAAACCTCTCTGGGAGGAAGGGCGATGGCAAAAGTACAAATATGGGGAGGCATGGCAGGTTGATTATATCACCTTGCCACGATCTCGCAATGGTAAGCATTATGTGCTTACTATGGTGGAGGCAACCACTGGGTGGCTGGAAACATATGCAGTACCCCATGCTACCGCCCGAAACACCATATTAGGGCTTGAGAAACAAGTCCTGTGGCGACATGGCACCCCAGAAAGGATTGAGTCAGATAATGGGACTCATTTCAAAAATTCTCTTGTAAATATTTGGGCCAAAGATCATGGCATTGAGTGGATTTACCATATTCCCTATCATGCACCAGCCTCTGGTAAAATTGAACGATACAATGGATTGTTAAAAACAATGCTAAAAGCACTGGGTGGTGGAACATTTAAGCACTGGGAGAAGCATTTGGCAGAAGCCACCTGGTTGGTCAATACCAGAGGATCCATCAATCGTGATGGTCCTAACCAATCCAGTTCCCTACATACCGTAGAGGGAGATAAAGTCCCTGTTGTACATGTAAAGAACATGTTAGGAAAGGCAGTTTGGGTTCTTCCAGCTTCTGGAAAGGGCAAACCTCTCCGTGGTACAGTTTTTGCCCAGGGACCAGGATCCACTTGGTGGGTAATGCAGAAGAATGGGGATGTCCAGTGTGTACCACAAGGAAACTTGATGCCAGTGGAGTGCAGTTACTAATTCTATGTATATGTATATAGCCGTGTGTGTGTAATGCATTTTAATCATTTTTTGTTTGTTTGTTTGTGTATATGTATATATATTTTAAGCATGATGTAACGATGTAGAATAAGGGGTGGAATGTCATGGTTCTATGTTTTTGTTTTTGTTTTTTTATTTTTGGGTTTCAGTATTCCACATCAAATCTTCATGCAGTGTACGGGGCATTAAAGTGTCACTGCCCCAATCCCAGCTACCTATCCCTGTACATTACAGCAGTCACGGGATCTGGCCCTTCCAGGTGGGGGGGGCGCTCTCTTGCTGCCTGGCAGTGGGTGCTGGAGGTGCTTTCCTAGCCGTTCCAAGCTTTTCAGGTTTGAATCGGTCCCGGGAACTCTCTCTCATCTTGTCTGATTTACTCATCTCAATTTCAATTAAATTGTATATATTGTGTTATCTTGTATTTCGATATTATAGTAAAATAAGTTTTCCTCCATAGATTGTTGCCGCTGCTCTTTTCCTCCCTTCCTTCTTTCCCATTTTTTGTGGGACTGGGGTGGGGGGGGAGGACAGAGGCCTGTCGCCCCTGTCACGGACATAGATTGATCTGGTCAACTCCGTGACAGACTGCCAGAAGAGATCATGTTCCCAGCCTCCAGGATCTGACATATGGGGAACCGTACCCCTGGGACATCACTGCAGAGAGCAGAGTGTGGCTTCAAGGTGCTGCCAGCACATCCTCTTTCTTCAGCAGGAGTACCTTGCATAAAAACCAGCCGTTCAGCAGTTAATGCACAGCACATTAATCCTGTAAAGTTGTGTTTCAACAACTTGATTGATGTGAGAGGATGGGAAGGGGAAAACTGGAGCAGCGCGGTCTCTAAGCAATAATACCCTGCCCCCATGCACATATGGTTTACTGTGCAAAAGTGTCCTTTTGCTGGCATGATTTATGTCACCTGAGAAAGACATTGTCCCAGCAGAGTATCTCTGAGCTCCTGGTCACATCAATAAACTACAAAGGATCTGTAATCTAAAACCCCAGTCTGAAGATAGTGACATGCAAAAGGAAATGCAGCAGGTGAGAGGCCTCTGCACAGGGCCTCGCAGAGCCTCACACACAGCACCCGTTGCTATGGAAAGTCTGCAAGGCCAAGCAGCTGCTGTGACTCCTCTTTCCTTCATGAATGTCAAGAATCTCGGGGGATGAGGCTTGGCAGGGTGATGCTCTGTGTGCAAAGCACCGAGCTGTTTTCAGTAAACACACACATTTCACTCTGATGTGCTAACTCGGCTGTCTATCGCAGCATATGTTCTTATGGAGGGAAGCCTGACTCAAGCTGCCAGCACAGGCTGCACAGCTGCAAGAGACAGGGAAGCATGCTACTTCCTCACAGGGAAATCAGGGGAAAAAGGAGTTTCTTGCCTGAAACCCTTTATAATTTTGTGTGCTGTTGCCCTGATATCAGGACAACACTGATAACCGTCACAGTGCCTGGTATGATGCTATGTCTTGGTTTTAGGAAAAAAACTAGTGCTGATGGCACACGGAGGTTTTAGTTGCTGCTGAGTAGTGCTGCACAGAGCCAAGGATGTTTCAGCTGCCCACACTGGCCTTCCTCCGAGGGCACTGTGAGGGCACAAGGAGTTGGAGGAAACAGAACCAACACAGCTGCCCTTAACTGGCCAAAGCGATATTCCATACCATATGACACTGAGCAAAGACATTGCTGCCCAGGCAGAGAATACAGTGGTAGAAATACATCACATAGATGCCCATTTATCCCAGAACTGGGCCAGCAAAGAACATCAGAAGAACAAGCATGTGAATCAGGCTGCTTGGATTGGAGTGGCTCAGATAGATCTGGATTGGCAACGTAAAGGCTGTCACTCTAAAAAATCCATCCATAAAGTAGATGAGATGGGAGCAAGACCTGGCTGTCCAAACTGGCCCTGGAGCCTCAGGCAGAACTGCTCCCAGCTAAGGAGAAGCAGAGAATTGTGGAGGAAACCCCTCTGTCACCTAGCTCCAAGGGTGCACACAATACTTGGGAGAGGGGCAGGGTGGGCATAAACAATTGCATGCAAAGACATCTTTGGAGGTGATGCAGTCTGCCTCTGGAACGCATCCAGAACAAACAGAATCTTCCCAACACCTTTGTTTATTGCACAAGCTAAAAAACGCAGTGCCCGCTTCATATTTTTTAAACCCATCACAGTAGAACCTCTGAATGAGCAGAGAAGTATTTTCTCTTGTTTTTGTTTTTTTCTTTCTTTTCTCTTTTATTTTTTTACATGCAACAGCAGATACGAGAAGCTGTTTTTTTCTTCCCCCGTTCTGTAAGAAATGCACATGTCAGTTTCCCTCAACATGTTTTCAAACTCCAAATCATTTCCTGCTGGTGACATTCTCTTCTCCAGCACTGCCTACACCCCAGTTGTGACTGACAGAAAAAGCACTCAGTACCATGCTGACATGGTGTGGTCAGTGGCACTCACTGGTTAGCATGGGGACAAACTGCCAGTGCAGAGGGCTGCTGAAACACCTGGTGCCAACTCAGCACCATTAGCTCTGCTGGGGTTTAGCTGACAGCCTTACAAGAGTGCTGCAAGGGTTAAGTGAGCCAACAAAATGCAAGTACTCAAAAATAGAACAGAATGGAGCAACAGAGGGAACAGGGAAAAGGCTGCAGTGAGAAGGAAACCCCCATGCACCAACCGACCCTCTGCCAGGGAGCCCTGGTCCCTACCTTGCCCCACTCCAACATTTCCATGAGGTACTCGAAGTGGCCATGTCCAGCCATCCCCAGCATGGCACAGCTGTCACCCGAGAGCAGCGGGGGCCCAGCAGGCATCTCTGGCACCCACAGTCTGGTCTGGGCTGAGGGGGGGCTCGGTGGCTGGCTGGGTGCTGCCATGGCAGCCAAGTGCTGTTGTGCAGGTGGGCTCGGTGCTGCCTGCAGCCCACAGCTTGTGACCAGTGGTGGGCATGCTGCTGGGCAAAGGGACAGCTCGGATGTGTATCCCAGAGCACGGCGCATGGCGAGGTGCACAGCGGTGCACGGCAGTGCGCTTGTTCTGAGGCACCACCTGGTCTGATGAAATTCCAGGTTTTGTTTTGAAAATGCATGTGGGCATACATTTGCACATGAGAACTTCTGCTAATGAAAGGCACGCAGCTGTGTGTGCAGTCTCCCTGGCTGGTGGCGTGTCTGTAGGGCAGTTAGGCAGGAAGAAAACCTCCACTATCTGTTTCTGTGTCTCAGGCTTGGTGCTGCCATTAGAGATGGGATGCACACAGCATGCCTGCATGCTGCTGAGGCAGCTCAGTACCTGCTGCTGGAGGAGAGCAGCCCTCAGGAAGCTGCTGGGAAACACTGGGATGCTCCATCCAGACAGGGTGGGCAAAGACCATGCGGGATGGCTGGTGAACGATGCTGGAGACATGGCAGATGTCACACCCCTGCTCCACACCTCCCTCCGCTGCAGCTGCCTGCACGATGCCATTTCAGCGTGCCATGACTTGTTTCTTCCTCTTGCAGTCTTAGGTTGCCGCAGCAGCAGCTGCCTGAGGTCTGGTGGTGAAGGACAGAGCACCCAACCCACTGGTCTCCAAGAGTGAGCGGGTAAGGGGCATGCTGTGCTTCAGTTCTGGTATCAGGTGGCCTGTGGACCACATCACCCCTGCAACATGTCAAAGGGTGTTTTGTAACAGTATAGCATATCCCTTTGAGGCTGAATTTCCTGAGGTTACGGATATGGTAGTAATGCTACACCAGATTCTCTCTGCAGGTTGCTCACTGAAACAATACACCGTTTCTTTCTCAAGAATTGGACTCATGAATAGCTAGCAGACCTTTCTGCTACTAGATACTGTAGAATTACATATATCAGATGGCTCATTAATCACACAGCTTGTTATTGGCACAGAGGCAGGCTTTCAGCATTTCCCACACTGCTTTTCTGCAAATGGACTAGGAGTGAAGAGTCAGACACACAGGGGACCATCACTTCCTAGCCCATCATTCATAGTTTAACTCCATGCAAGGTATTTTCTTGCTCTAATTCCATCTGAGTAAATGGCACTTGTGCAAGACACTGTAATTTTGGGGGTTATAAGTGTAGCCAGAGGCAGGGAGGCTTGCAGGGCCCACATCAGCTGTGGCCCAGGCAGCTGCTGTACAATGGCAGTATGGCAGTATTGATGTGAACTTCCTGATAATAACCAGAACTTGGCAGCAAATAAACCTGGATTATTCTGATCAATAATGAGAGGCTGTGCAAAAATCTGAGAAATTCACAGCCTTTCCTGCTCACCATCGCAGCCTTTCATTCAGTGGCCCTCTGCAATAGAGCCTGTTCGGCCAGAGACAGGGCTGCGGCTTGAGATAAGCAGCGCCAGTACTCCGTCAGGCTGCCATGTGCTTCTGTCAGGCCATGAATTGCACCAGCATAGTGAGATTCCTGCCATGGGTGTCCGCTGCTCACTCCAGGTTTTCTGCCATACCACAGTGGTTTCTGTTTTTCTGCTACACAATGCGGTTGATGGCTAGCCTGGGCTGAACTGCAGGAGCTTTAGAGAGAAGGGGAGATTCCTGTTTTCCCTCCTTCCACCTGCCCATGCCTTGTTCTGACAGACTGGCCAATGTCACAGCCACCACCAAACTGTTCTTAGAGCAGGAGCGTGCTGGAGTCCTATCCAAGGTCGTTGCAGGGAGATGTAAATGCAACCCTGGTCATGAAGTCAACCAAGGGCAATGAGACCGCAGAGAGAGTCAGAGGTAATGGTCTGCCCGCCCGGGATGAAGGAAAGCCTGTGCTCACCTTCCCTCACCCAACAGCATGCTGAGAGGGGAAGGTGCATCTGGAGGTCCAGAGAGAGATGGCACCTTTGTGTCACAGCTGGCAGCCTGTGGGCCGTGATCCCTTCTGGCTACTGCTGCTGTCTTTCATGCTATAAACAAACTTTGCAAACTTTGTGAGGTGATGCTGAGGGACAGAAACAGCTGGGAAACTCTCCTCACTTCCACATAAATCACAGATAGGAATGTGATTTTTATTCTTCTGTCCCTTGGTTTCATCTCTCAGGTTGGTTCTCTTCCATAGAACCTAGATATGTAAAAATTAATTCAAAACTTTGGTTATTAGGAAATTATCAAACATGTTTTGCTGAACTGAAACAGCAGAGAGATTTAATTTCCTTCATTTCTTAGGGAGCATCTCCAAAAAAGCAAGGATCCTGGGCCCTATTATCCACGTAAGTAAATGAATGCGTATAGTTTTATACAACATCACACAGCACAACACCTTGACACACTGATATGGAAAGCAAATTATAAAGGAAATGAATGTTTCTTGGCTTGTGAGTTGCATTGGTTCTCCCACAGCAGCAGTGACAGCTCTAGGTTTTCTGGTTGATCTCCTCCATCTAAGTTTGTTCTTCTGAGTTCGTCTGTGCAGCAAAGCCTGATATGTTTTTGTTGTTGTTTTCCCCTCCCCTGGGATTATGCAGTATTTTCCAATTTCCATAATACAGATGATCCACTCAAACATGCATCTTCAGTAGCAGTCCTCAGAAGGGCCTTTTTCCACCATACACCTGCGCACTACACCAGTTCATTGGTCACCATGCCCTGAGGAAATCTGCCCAACATGGGCACTACCATCGATTGCCATGCAGAAAGAGCTGATAGCAGCAATTCAGTGCTGAGGAGAGAAGGGGCATTTCTTTTATGGTAGAGCCATAGAACCACCAGGATTGGAAAAAATTGCCAAGATCATCTAGTCCAATCATCCACCTACCACTAGTATTTCCCACTGAACCATGCCACTTAGTACCACATCCAAAAGTATCTTCTACACCTCCCTGGGCAGACCATTCCAGTACTTGATGACATTTCTGGGAGAGGAAATTTTTCCTAATATCCAACCTGAAGCTCCCCAGGTGCAACTTGAAGCCATTCTCTCTCATTCTATCAGTAGTTACACGGGAGAAGAGCCTGGCCCCACCTGACCACAGCTTCCCTTCGGGTAGTTATAGAGAGCCATAAGCTCACCCCTGAGCCTCTTCTCCAGACTGAACAGTCCCAGTTCCCCCAGCTGCTGCCCGTAAGACTTGTGCCCCAAACCCCTCACAGCTTCATTGCCTGTCTCTGGGCATGCTCCAGGGCCTCGATGTCTTTCTCATACTGAGTGTCCCAAAATTGAACACAATACACAAGGCACAGCTTTACCAAAGCTGAGTACAGAGGGATGATCATCTCTATTAGGCCTTGTGTTAACACCTTCCCCCTTCATACCTAGTCTAAAGCCCTTTCAGTGAGCCCTACCAGCTCCTGGGCTAGGATCTATTTCCCTCTTTTAAGATAAGTGAAACCCTTCCACAGACATCAGGCCAGACACTGAGTTAAGCTGCTCCATCAGCTAACTGTCCCAGTGCCCTGATGTCCCTTTTGATAGTTCTCAGGCTTCTCTTAGCAATTTCATTCTAGGGAGTCTCCTGATAACATCCCTAAGTAATGAACTCCTGGGTGAAATGCAGATGCACTGCCATCTCACAGGGCAGTTTGTGAATTGTATGAAAATAGCTTTCTTTCGTGCAGTGGTAATGATGGGAACTGTCACTAGCAGAAGAAAAACTGCCATGCACAACACCTTCGGATAGTTGGAATGATTTTTGATTGATTTTTGCATTCGTCGTTCTGATGGATACTGGCAAAACCAAATAGATAATTAAACACGTAACACTGAATACAGCTTACCAACAGCAATAAGCCACACCGCATACTGAGGCATCTCCAAGGCTACGTCTCACGGAAGAGTCAGTCTCACCCTGCAGTGCAAAAGCATCTGGGCTTCTGCATAAGGTTTATTGATCCCAAGGAAAGGCAAGTTAATGTTCATCAGTTTAACAGAGAGGTGCTCACATTACTGGAGATGGCACGCTGGTAGAGTCTCTGCCAAGCGCTCACTGCCAGTGGCAGCTGGCCAGCAGAGTGCCTCCTTGGTGCTGTGGCCATATACATAACAGAAGGAAGCAATAAAGTATCACCTATCAAGATAAGCAAAATCACTCACGGAGGATAAGGGTACCTGGTTAGAGCTGCAGAGCACTTTCTCACAGATGAGTTTCTTCCAGCTACATGCAGATGTTAGAGGCAGTTTGCTTGTTTTCTCAGGTTGACGTGAACCCCTCCTCATGGGTTAGCTGCCTGTGCAGGCTGTGGTCTGTATTTTTGCGTGTGCATCCTTAGCCTTTGCTTCACATTTCCTGTTACTTTTGGCTACAGGTGCTCTGGTTAAGGCAAATGCAGTAACATTAAAAGGAGAATTTCAAGTTCACAGTATTTTGGAGGAAGACTTTTTGTTCTGTATTCAGCAAAGGGCAGCTCTGACTTGTCTTCAGCCCTTTTGTCATTTTCAAGTATCCGCAGGTATCTATCTATATCTGTATCTATATAATCTGTAAATATCCCTGTATCTACCTGTATAGATACGTTGATATAGTTACAGAGTTACAGAGCTAGAACTGCATCTGTGTTACATGAAAAATTGTCTGGTGCTTTCTTCTCCACTGTCCCACATGACACTGGTACAGCCCCACACGCTCCTAAGAAGCTCTTTAAGGAATATGGGTCAAGTATCCAGACTACTATAAATATTTAATGTATTGAGTATGCTATTACATATTTATACAGAATCAGCTAAAGTATGTAATGATGCATACTATGAATAAATAATATAATTGGCATTTCTGCTACTACATTTAATCACGTTTGACAACATAATCTCAGGTATCTACGATTTTAACAAAAATTAAAACACCTGAGTACTAATTACTGGTCTTACTGGTTTAGATAATTCATCTAATTAAATCAGAGACAAGGAAATTGGGTGAAGACAAGGGAAAGATGAGCCCTACTGACATCTGTCTCTGTGGTGCAGCAGCCTGGCAGGGGCACGTTTCCCCTCTGATGCAGCTACAGTGCACTGCTCCCACCAAGTCACAGCTGCTTTCCTTTGCTGGGAAGGAAAGTCCAACAAGGCACGTGCATGTTGCTCTGCAGGGGGCGGATGCTTCCAGAGGCTTCCTCGAGACAAACGCTTCTCCCACTTGTTAGAAACGTTGCATTATTTTCTGCCTACTATTTTAATCTAGAGCTGGGATGGATGAAAAAAAACTGAAAAAAAAGAGGACATTAATCAGCTCGTGACTAAGGCCTTCTCTTGTCAGCATTTGCAGCACACAGATCTTCATCAGAGCAGCTGACATCACAGCACATTTTATAGACAGAAAATAAAAGGCTTCCTTTACTACATCCCTGCTTGCTCCAGATAAGGCTAGTGTCAGGAAGCTCCTTCAGCCAACCACATGCAGAAGCATGGGAAAGCCCAGTGCCTGTACTGGAAAGCCTTGCAGCTGAACAGCACTACCAGCAAAACTGTCCTTCACGTGAGCTTACAGACAGAAGGGGAGAAACAAAGAGCGATTAGGTAGAATGAAAGAACTTTCATTGGTAAAAACACTGGCTACAAGGGCTCTGTAGAATCTGCCAAACTGCCCCACGGCAGCATAACCTGCGTGTCTGCACGTTATTCTTGGCTGCTAGTCCAATCCAACATGAATTAACAGCCCTGCTGAAAACCATGTACTTTCCCTGGGCAGGACGTTTATACAGATGCCTATCAGTGTGATGCTCCTCCATGAAGAGGCTGAAGATAAAGGAGGCTTTATGATAATGGTATGGTAAGCAGTACAAAGGCTGGATTCAAAATTAAAATGTAACTTTGTTGAAGGAGCCTTATTTTGTAAGGTATGGTAGTAATTCAAAAAAAGTTGCTAAATGAAGACTCATGGAAGTTTAACACCAAATAAATACAGCTCTTTGCTTAGGAAGATCTCCAAATTACCCTAAAGTAGGAAATTTCAACAGCATTTCAGTATATTTAGCTTCCCAGGCTGCATAACTACCATTCCCACTTCGCACTGAGGTAACAAACATAAAAGATGTGCTTTGCCTTCAAGGCATTTTCCTTTCAAGTTGTGCTTTTGTGGATTCCTTGTAAAATGATAAGGATACTCTCTCACAGGGGCAGAGCCTGTGTAACACATGCTGCTGGATGGAAACTCAGCAATGGCTCTTATAGAAATATCTGCACGAAGGCCTCCAGGCTGTCTTATAAGGGTATTTTAACCCTGGCACTGCTAGCTCACTGCTGTTGGAACCTGAGAGTAGCCTCCTAGTCCCAACACCCACACTCTGGTTATCACTGCTGTAAGAGTTCACAAGGAAGCCACCTTCACACACACACATACACAACCACAAATGACAAAACACAAGACTCTGCATACTGCTCCTTTCTCCTGCATGCGCATTTGAACAGCCAGGTTTAGCAAATGCTCTTTCTTTGCCACAAACCTTTCCCCTCCCATGCTTTTGAAATTCTCAACAATTGGAGGCTGAAGACTGCTCTTACACAGATTTTCTCTTCCTTGAAAAAATTCCTGCTTATTAAGACACGCCTTTTAATTCCTTGGGATCATACTCATTCTTCAGTTACCTACAATTACCACTTTTTGTCCTCTGATGAACTTTTAAAGGCTGGTCTAGCACTGCAGTTACCAAAGAAGGCATTTCACCACTGCTTCAGAAACCAAGCAGTAGTGTGGGATTTTTGTTGCCTTTTGGGGAGTGCAACGGGAGGATTTCATGCTCTGTGCTCTTTGATGCTGTTGCTGTGTTGACAGTTCTTCAGCCAGGACATGTGACAGGCTTGCAAAAAAAACCCCAAAACCAAAACACTAATGTTGAGATCTACAGCTCAGTAGAAAAAATAGTTTTCTTGCTTCACAAGGCAACAGGTCCTTGACATTTAATAAATTCAGAAATGAATTAGACAAATAGAGACCAAGAAGACAAAAACTCAGCAACTATAGCTCATGCCCTGTATCAATACAGCACGCTCTCACTAATATCCCATGAAGACAGATTTTCAAATGAAGACATTTGAGCTAACAATCCATCGCATCCATGCAGCAGGCACTCAGGAGACTTGCAAAACTCATTTAGTAAGGCCACACAACTTTAGAAGTCCAGAATATTGAATAAAATAATTTATTTGTACTTATTTGATTTTTTTTTTTTAACAAAGTTTATGGAATCTGAAAGTAGACAGTAAAAGGTAACTTTTAACTGAGATTTAATATGGGAGATTCTCTACCCAAAAATATGTAAGACATTAAAATCAAAAAGATCCCCAAGGTTTTGTGCTATACTGTATGATATGTAAACAGATTTTGAAAATACTTTGCTATTATATACTTTGACACAGTATGCACAAGTTTTAAAAAATAAAATAAAAATGAATTTCAATTGCCTCAAGGAATTTCTTAGACATAAAGCCATTTGAAGAGCCATTTACAGTCTGCAGTGACAAACTCCTATGTAATCAGAGTATCTCCTTTTTTCCCACAATGCAGAGTAACCTGCTGAAGGTAATCTCCTATCAAAGCAATGCCAGCAACACAGATCTGATTGCATGACTCCAGCACTTAAAAGAGCACATTGGTTATACATGGCTTTTAACCTTGGGCTACAATTATGCTACCAGAACTAAATTTGAGTCTAAATCAGTCGTGTAGCGATGTGCATGTTGTTTGAACACTGCTTAGAGTCCTTGTTTTCCACACCTGGTGAAGGTGGTGAAGGCGCTCAGAGGTTCTTGTGCTTACATTCAGGGCAGGATGAACTTTACAGATACCAGCTTCTCCAATTAGTGACAAGCCACAGATCCCAAAGTAGGCATGCAAAGCATCTGAAAGCAGGACAGAAAATGAAATATGAAGTCAGGCGCCTTTTTGGTTGTAGCAGACAAGTGCTCCTGGAATCCAGCACCCTGAATAATCCAACCAGGAAAACATATACGTGCTATGTTTGACGTGTGAGATTTGACATAAACAATTTCTGCTCAAAACCTCCAGCATGAACTCATGCTATACAATCTCTAAGACAGAGATGTTTTATGTTAGAGCAATTTTTGCCCACTACGTAATTTCTTCCTATTGCTCAAACCAAAAAACAAAAGAATTTGAAGAGCTAGAAATTATTTCCTTCAACAGAGCAAATGTTTTTTCCCCAAACACAGCAGAGCTTTTTGACTGACTATGTAGTGGACTGTTGATTAAAAAAAAAAATAAATAAAAAAATCAAAGGCAGCAAAAGCTGTCAAACAGCAAGACTCAGAAATATAAAATACAGAATATTTAAATAGATGTATCTATAAATATCTTGAATATATATACCATCATTTTACCTGTCTTCTCTTCATGAGCAAATACCCTTAAAACAGAAATTAATGAAGTGGCTTGATAACTGACCATGCAGTTGAATATGTTAGACAGGGAGAACTTGGCTTCAGGAGGTGCAGTATATTAACACCTGCAGACAGCTGCACTTGATGTGCACTAAAAACCATATACAAAGCTAACAGTCATATATGGCTGTTTGGTGGTTCAAAAGTTCAAGGGATGTGCAAATCCATTACAACTTAATACTTGATAGTCCTGCCAAAAACACCTTTAGAAGTCTGTGTACTCATCTGTTTCACAGTATCACAGAATGGCCTGGGTTGGAAGGGACCTCAAAGATCACGAAGCTCCAACCTCCCTGCCACAGGCAGGGCCACCAACCTCCTCATTCAAACTAGACCAGGCTGTAACTTCTTATCATTTACAAAAAACAAATGACATGCACAAGAGTTGCTGCACAACTGCCCAGGGTCATGCAGCAGTATATGTATCAACATAAAAGTTTATTAAATCTAGTCATGATTTACACCTAAGTTTGAAATAGTAAAAATAAAATCAAATGTTTTAGGTATGTGTTCTAGCACTTTGATCTGGGTAAGCAGCTAAACACCACACAGCTGCTTTCTCTCTTTTTCTCCTCTACCACCAGTGTGATAGTGGATGAAGTGAGAAAACTACTCAACTGAGATAAAGGTATCAACAGGCGAAGCAAAAGCAGCATGTGCCAGCAGAGCAAAACATGGCCTTCATTTGCTATTTCCCATTGGTAGGCAGATGCCCAGCCAGTCTCCTGAGAGCAGGGGTCATTACACATAAAGGTTACATGGAAGACAAATGGTGCAACTCACAGTTTCCCCTTCCTCTTTTATGTCTGAACATGACACTGTACTGCATGGCACACTATCCCAACACAGGCATGATCAGCCAAGTTCATCAGTAAATAAAGAACTTAATAAAACACTGTTAAGTGCTCAGTTCTGTTTTGAAGAATGAACGACAAAGCCAACACCCATGCCACCTCGACAAAACAGCAATAATACTATGCTACCACTGTGATATTCCAAAGGTTTATCAGACAGAAACCATTCCTACGTTTGACAAACGTAGAGATCATTATAAAGAAAACAGTTGTGTTTTGATTCACATTGCTTTTTTCTGATAACAAAGCTTTGGACAACAGCGATGCTGCACAACACAAATGCTTGTGTTAGTGAAGTCTGAAATCTTGGTTGTGGAAAACATACAAACATTGAAACAGACAGCTTGCTTTTCAGTTACTGGGCTGTAGGAAAATCAGTTGTGTACATGACATTGAAATTACGGATACATAGAAAGAAAGAAATTTTGTAAAGTTGCTTTTATACTCATTCTTCAGATTAGAGATGCACTAACATTTCTTTCCTTCTTCCAAAACATGCACACAGACTTCTGACACCATCTGCCTGATGAAGGAATCTCGCAATAAACATGCTTCTTTTCTTCCCTTGGAAAAAATCCTAGAGCTCTTAAATTCAGTAGTACCAAACTGATTTTTATATCACTGATAAATAAGTAAATAACAAAAATTTCCTGAAAGTGACAGTTTTTTATAAGGCACACATTATATAGGTTGTCATAGCTACAAAAAAATTGGAATGCCAGCAAAACTTCTGTACATCCAAAGAACAATCTGGTAGCTTCTTAGTACCCTAGTTCAGACCTCCTGCTCCCTTTCTGTTGGGCAGTCAGGACATTCAAGTTCGAAAGCAGATTACTCTTGTGAGTAAAGGTAAGACAAGCAAAAGCTTGTTGTATGGGAAACAGCAGGTGTTCAGGCAGGAATGTCACATTAATGAATGACAAACAGAATTATTTTCTCCAAGTGATTCTGACTGGTCTACATACTACAGAGCTTTAAAAATAGCTAGACCTCAGAAACCCAAAGTGGCATTCAAGGGAACAGAGGGCATCTATCCATCCATTTACCCCCTGTAAAGCCTATGACAGCCTATGACAGGTCATACTTTGAGTAGATTATTTTATAGATTATTTTAAAATATAGCAGCTTCTGAATGAACTTCAAAAGGATTACCTTATCAAGGAAATAAGCAGTCTGAAATAGTTTGCTCAAACCATTCATGAATTTATCCACTGAATGTTATTTAATTGAACAGTTCAATAAACACAGAAAAGCTTGTCCAGCTCTAAGCAGATAGTGACACTCCTTCAGAAACTAGAAAACCACCACCTGCTTTCCCTTTAAACCATGAAAATCTCATTATAATTCTTATTTTCTTCTTCTTTTTTTTTTTTTTTTTTCAATATAGTTTTTGAAGTAGAATGGAGAAAAATCTTTCCTTATATCCCTCAGATGTCTGACTGCTGGAATGTACTTTCAGCTTTAAGTATGCTCATAATGATTTTGAAAAGGAATTTTACCTGGATGGCTATCTGGCCACTTGGCAAATACACCAACGAGGCGATCTTGAGTTGAGAGGATGTAGTTTCTGTTTTTCTCAAAATTTGTGTAGTGGAATAAGTTCAAGAGCTGAAAATAAGTTAGACAGTAAGATACCAAATCTTAGTGTATTATTAACATTAAAATACAGTACCTATGTAAGGAGATATGTAGGGCAATTTAGCATTAACTTGGTAAGACTGTTTGCAAGACAAAAGACCTTTACAGATCTATGCACATTTCTGTACTCATGCCAAAGATAAAACTCCTCCTTGCAACGAAAAAATATCATGTTTAAGGATAAGGAACTGGAGATGCTTGTCAACAGGTAGTGGAACATGAGCCAGCAGTGTGCCTAAGTGGCCAAGAAGCCAACAGCATCACAGAGCCATCACAGAATTGTTTGAGTTGGAAGGGACCTTTAAATACCACCTAGTCCAACTCCCCTCCAATGAACAAGGACATCTACAGGTTGCTCCATACAACCTGACTGTCTTCAAGGATGGGGCATCCAGCACATCTCTGTGCAAACTGTTCCAATCCTTCACTACCATTACTGTAAAATTCTTTTTTTCTTATATCCAATCTTTCATCTCCTTCATTTAGCTTGAAATCATTTCTCCTTGTCTTATGACAACAGATTCTGCTAAAGAGTTTGTCCCCTTCTTTCTTACAGCCCCCCCTTTAGATACTGAAAGGCCATTCTCATGTCACCTCAGGGCCTTCTCTTCCCTCTGCACAGTCCCAGCTCTCTCAGCCTGTCTTCAGAGGGGAGGTATTCCATCCCTTGGATCATTTTTATGACTCTTCTTCTGGAAATGCTCTAATAGGTTCATGTCTCTACTGCACTGAGGATTCCATACCTGGATGCAGAGTACACAGCCAGGATCACCTCATTCGCCCTGCTGGCCATACAGCCCAGGATACAGCTGGCTTTCTGGGCTGCGAGGGCACATCGCTCACTCATGTCCAGCTTCCCATCCACAGTATCCCTAGGTCCTTTTTGGCAGGTCTGTACTCTATCCTTTAGTCTCCCACCTTGTATTGATAGAAGGAATTGCATAAAACCAGGTGCAAGATGTTGAATTTGGCTTTATTAAGCCTCATATGTTCTCTTGGGCTCACTGCTTAACCCTATCTAGCTGTCTCTCTGGATGGCATCCTTTCCTTCATGGGGATGAACAGGCACTAGCACCTTTCTTCCAGTTACCATGGACTTCTCCTGACTACTGTGACTTTTCAAATATCATTAAGAGTGGCTTGATGACTGTATCAGCCAATTCTCTCAGGATTCTGAGATGCATCTTGCTGGGATACCCAAACACTTCAATGTTCAGGTTCCTCAGGTGATCATGAACCTGATTTTTGCTTTCAATGGGAGGGATGTCGCTCCCCAGTGCTCCCCTTCCAACCCATGTGCTCAGGGGGTATATGAAGAGTAGCTGCCAAAAAAGCTGTTGAATTCATTAGCCTTCTCCTTGTCTATTGTTGCCAGCCTGCCTATCGCTCACTGCTGGTGAAATGCCTTCTTGGACTTTTCTTTTCTGCTTGCCTACAGAAACTTCACATTTCCATTCTGTTCTTCATTGCACTCCTTGTTAAGTCCAGTTCTAGCTGGGCCTTGGCCTTCCTGACCCCATCCCTACACAGTCTAGCAGAAAGAAGGAGTACTGAACAAGCTGCTCAGGGAAAGAGTGGTGTTACCATTCCTTGAGGTGCCATGTAGATGTGGCATTTATGGACATATTTTAGTGGGCATGGAGGTTTTGGGTTGATATTTGGACTTCATGATCTCAGAATCATTAAGGTTGGAAAAGACTTCTATGAAATGAAAACAATTTCATAATGGTCCTTTATTTGTTTTGTACACTACCTTCAATGTTGCTCCCACCCAAAAGGAATAGCAAATGTCTACAGGTTTGTTGGGTCGTCCATGGTAGCCATTTTGTTGTCTCATTACACACCACCTTCCTATTCTGCTTAGTTCTTTTCCTGAAAAAACTTCCTCCAATTTACCCATCAAGCACAGCGATGCAATACCACAAAACATAGACCCACCTGTGAAGAAACAGATGTTGCAATGTTTAGATGTACAGATTTTCACAGAAGCCTGTATAATCTCAAGCAGAATGAAGTAGTGTTTAGTAGAACTTGTAGAACTACAATCAGTAGTAAAAATTAAATCAATGGATTCTAAAAGTATGAAAGTTTAAAAGAGCATGAAAGTCTAAAACCTAACAAATAAATGCACTTTACTTCATCATACATACTGAAGGAAAAAGAAACACCAGAGGAAAAAAATACTGCTCACATAAGCCTGAATCAATTTTCTTAAAGCCGGAGGGACTCTCAGTGCTGTGCAATTTGGATTACACAGCAGTTCAAGAACAAATAAATGGTAATGCAATAGAAAACATTTTTTTAATATTAAACTTACAGAAGAAAACCTATTGGGAAGTTAGCAATCAGACTGAAGCAGAGACGTCAAAAGCAGTGTCAGAATACAATCCCTAAAAGAAGAAAAACAGAACTGCCTGATGAAGAGCAGAAAGCCCCATATATATGTATTGAAAAAAAAAAAAAGAAATTGGAAAAAAAAAAAGCACTGTTAGTGTACTATTAGTACAGTTGGTAGCAACCAATACAAGTTATCTTTCTAAGTAAGAAATTAGAAAAGAAACTCATGTTGTTTGTGTATCACTGTTGTCTGAGTCTGTTATCTGTAATGACAAAATTACAGCCTGGGAAGTAACACACAGAAACTGCTGATGTAAGATTTGGGGGCCAATGTTGCTCACACTGCTTTGGTGTCAGAAAATCCCATTCACTGTACAGTTCCTTTCATTCTGATGCTGAAACACCGTAACTGAAGCAATGCTATCACTAAATTCTACTGTAATTCAGTTCAACAACTAGGGGAATAACTTCAGTTTTTCAACTTTATCCTCTCTGAATGAAGAATACAGTTTGAATACTACAAAAGTTCAGTTCCAAGGATAAATCTAGAAAACACTGGATAGACTTAATGTCACATAAAAATAAAAAGCTTCTTTATCAGGAAGAGATAACTATTTCACCACACACACAGCTACTTTACTTAGCAACATCTTGGAAATTTCTATCTTCACAGCTACCATCTGTGTACAAAACTTAAATGTCATTTCAAGATTTGGGGCCACAGTCTGTCAAAGGAAATGTTTCTGGGTCTTACTAATAGCTGCTGAAATTGGAGATTATCTGTTGCCTTTGCTTCGGCAACCTCTGAATTATGTCCCGTCGTGAAGTGCTCAGACAGCCACGGCCAAATCACACGCTTTTATGACACCAATGTGGTGAGAGGCAAATGGCGTTTATTGCAAGCAACACACTCTTCTTATAGTTGTCCCTTATTTCACAGTGCTACCAATCACCCGTGTTACGGTTATCTGTGCCCAATAGACGTGTGGCATGTCTTGTCTTGCCATGTCTCATCATGGTTTCTCATGAGTCAAGGAGCCCCCGCAGAGGCTGATGACTGTTACAGCCCCCCTTTCACGTATTCGCTAGCCACGCAAGGGACCCACACAGATTACGCCTGGTTACGCCTGGTGACCTTGACAGCCCCCGCTTTACGTATTTCGTCGACTACATCTCTAACTTGCGTATTTTGTTAACTACAATTATCAGGTGCAATGCATAAAATCTCTTGCTGATAAATCCACAGAGTCACAACAGTACACGCAGAAAAGGTTTGCTCTGTCAGCAAGACAGAGTACAGAGGCAACATCTTTCAAGGTTCTTCAAGCGAAAAATAATGGAGCTGATATAGGAACAGTCCATCTGTTCTGATACTAAGCAGAAACTAAGGGAAGAAGGACAGTATTCTGAGGCATGTTTTTTATTTGCTCCTCTTCATCCCATTTCTTGAAAAGCAGAAAAGAAATAAAGGCATGACATAACCTGAATTTCTTACAGCATTTCTCAATTATAGTTTTAAAAAGAGGTGCAGAACATTCTGACATTCTTACCATGAGATTCGAGTCCTGCTCCTTGTGCCAGGCCATTATCATAAGACTGAAGAAAAAATTGTAATGAACCAGTTACTTCAGAGACAAATTACTTTTAAGGACATTGCAATTTCTCAGTTTAACAGCAAAATCATTATCAGACTACAACTACCATTTAAAATTAGCTAAATTCTGAGCCTACACCTCAAAACGCTCTTAGTACAAGACAGTTAACAAATGTTTCAGTTCAGTAAAGACAGATTTAAGACTGTAATTGAGCTCATTTTAGTTACAATATATGGTAAAGGTCTGAAATGAACAAACATTTCTTTGTCAAAAGAGGTAGAGCATGTCATTAAATTAAAAAAAACCAAGCAAATATCTTTTTGTCTTTATATAAAGGGAGAATTGACAGGTATTTCCAATCAAAATGGAATGCATAAATGAAATCTTGTCTTTAACTGAAAAGCTTTTAAAGCCTTTTTATTTAAGAAGTGTTCATACAATATTTAATAACCAATAAACTGTCACTGGACAAATACCAAACTTTTTAGAGGAAACACAAATTATTGAACATTTTATGTTTAACTTTCGAAGTTAAATTAGAGTGCTCCTACTGGCCAACTAATGATTGGTTCATGTTCTCATTAAACAGCCTTTTTTTCTTTTTTTTTGCCAAGTTCCAACTATAAATTTCTCATGCTTTCTTCACAATGTTTAGCAGAGGCTACAAGATACAGAGCATCTTGACAGAGCACTGCTGACTCCTACAGTCACAGCTGAAGAACATTTAGCACTCTTTAGGTTTAACCTAAAATTATTTTACAGATCTGTTGTCAAAGATCCCTTTGGGGAGGAAAGAAGAAACAGAAGTAGATGCAGAAGCTGCAACACATTTAAACACATTTCTTAGTTTTTGAGTAGCTGTTGTCAGTTTAATGAGCTAGAAAGACTAAAACATAACAGACAACCTCTAACTGCAACCTCACCTTGCAGAGTATGAACTAGTCAATTTTAAATAATAACCACCAACATCTGAATGTTAAAATACAGCATTAAAAAGTTACTTCAAACTCTTTGCAGTGCCTGTTGCAATGGCAATCCAAATATGCTTTCTTACCCCAGTGGCTCACTACTTGCTGAACAAAGGCAACCTCAACAGCAAAACTGTACTGCTAAAGCTAACTAATACTACAAACAGTGACTGTAAGGAGGCCATTTGCTTAATGCATACCAAAGTAAATAGCTCTGGAGAAAAAAAACAAGACAGTGGCTGTAGGTTGCTGTAGCATGAAACCTGCATAATAAAATATATTTATATATATATATATATATAAAGTATATATATATAATAATAAAAATACTGCTCTCAGAAAGTGCATAAGCCCGGTTAAGAACAGTTCTTACTCCACACTCTAAACTTTCAGTCTAACAGCTACACAAATAGCTATTAAATCATAATTAAATTATATCTACAGATTTATACACA
>NW_024884383.1:39160-43175 GCF_019232065.1 Centrocercus urophasianus | reverse complement strand
CCCCCCCCCGGAGCCTCTGGCGGGAGCGGCTGGGGAGGGTTCGGTGACCCCGCGAACCGGCCTGTGGGTCCGACCGCAGCCCGGCTGGATCCGAGGTGGATCCCGGCTGCAGCCCGATGTGTGCCCAGTTGGCTCAGCTGGAGATACCGGCCCGTGCCCAAATGGATCCCGACTGGATCGCAGCCCTTAGGGCTGGCCCAGGTGGAAAGGATGGGAGGGATCCCAACCGGATCCCAGCTAGATCCTTTTGGGATCTCCCAAGTGAGGAGGGAGCCACTGCACAGCACTGTGGGGATTCCTGTAGGATCCCGGTGCTCTGCTCCAAAGGGATCCGCTGCTTTGCTTTGGAGGATGCCAGCCCTGCCCAGCACAGCCTGGATCTCCTTGCGATCTGCCCACAGAGGGATCCATTGGGTGCTGACATCCCACAGCGAGTGCTTGCGGAGATCCTGCTGGATCCCAATCGCTTCCCAGCTGGCAGATCTGCCCGGGATCCACTTGGGACATGCAGGATCCCACCGCAATCTGTCTCAACGCTGCCAACTCCTTCCCTACCTTAGAGACTGGGCAATCTCATGGGGCTGGGACCCACCAGCAGTGGGATCAGCCCCCCCGACGGCCGCCCTCTCCCTGCAGGCATTGCCCGGGGCGCGGGGCTGGCTGCGACGCCTGGGGGAACCGCTGGGACTGCAGCCCCCCGAGCAGGAGGCGGTGCTGAGGGTGTTGGACGCGGGCTTGGAGCGGTGCCTGGCGCTGCACGCAGCCTGCATCCCCCTGCCAGGGCACAGGTATGGCGGGACGGGGTGGGAATGGGGATGGGTACAGGAACGGGAACGGAGGTGGGTTGGGGAGGACAGCGATAAGGTTGGGAACGGGGATGAGGAAGAAGGTGAGGATGGAGGTGGGTCAGGGTGCGGATGGGCCGGTGCGCTCCTCTCACCCGCATGGATAAAGACGTGTGGGTCTCCCCACCCCTTCCTCTGTGTGGACTCAGAGGCCGTCGCTGCTCCCTGGGGGCTCCCAGCAGAGCCTGCGGCCGTGGCACAGCGCCCGGTGCCGTAACCGGAGCCGTCGGGGCGGGCGGCAGCTGCTTGGCACCGGCACCGGCTCCGCCCGGCTCCGCGTGGAGGCGCGAATTCAAACGGCTCCGCAACTTGGGGCGGTGGAATAAAAAATCCCCCCTTGGATTTCTCAGTGCTTTTCCCAACCTCAGGGTGGCAGAGTGAGGGCAGAGCTCCCCCACAGCCCTTCCCCGGGGCTGCCCCGCTTTGTCCCGCTGGAGCTCTGGGGACGCACTTGCAAAATGGCTTCTGTTGCTCCTGACCTCTTGCTCACTACTTTTTTTTTTTTTTTTTTTGCTCTTTTTCTCTAATTTTTTTTTTTAGTTTTTCTTAATTTTTTTTTCCACTTCAGGAAGTTGTTTGGCCCCAGCTGAGCTTAGCCTGGTTTCTCAGCTGCACGTGGCACAACACAGGTGTCAGTGCCCATGGGGTTCCTGGTGCTGGTCCGTCTCCCCTCCGTGGCTTGTAGGAACCCTGGTGGGAGGTGGGGGGCACAGAGGAGCAGCGGTGGGGGATCCTGGCTGTGATCATCACAGCCCCTGTGCTCATGCTGGCAGGAAGCTCCCAGGCAAGGCAGGCATCGATGAGGTGATGGCAGCCGCAGTGCTCACCAGCCTTTCCAGCAGCCCACTGGGGCTCGGCCACCCCCCAGCACCTCCTGGCCCAGGTAAGAGCACACTGCGGGACGCCCCTGTCCCTGGGTGTGTGCTACAGAGCTGACCTTCCTTCTCTGCAGCAGAGCTTGGCAGTGAGATCTGGAAAGAGACACCAGCCATGTCCTTCAGCTGCAGCAGCAGCAGCAACACCAGCGGGGAATGGAGCTGGGACCCCCCCAGCGACCGCTCCACCCCCTCCACCCCCTCACCCCCACTCTCCAGCCATGATCCCAGTGCCTTCTTGCCACCAGACGATGGCCCCGAGGAACCTGACAGCACCCACTTCATGTTTGGAGAGCCCATCCCGCGGAAGAGGAAGGTGGGATGGGGACAGGAATGGGGACGGGGATGAGGTTGGGGATGACAGTGATGATGGGGTTGACAGTGAAGTTGGGGCTGGAAACGATGGTGCATTTGGGGATGAGTCTGATGATGGGGTTGAGGCTGGAGGTGGTGAGGCTGGGAATGGAGATGATTGTAAGGGTTGATGACTTGGAGCTGAAGTGCTTGGGGGGGGGGATGAGGTTGGGAGCGGGATTGGGGGTGGGATTGATGTTAGAGTTGGGGATGGGGCTGGTGGCGGGTTTGAGGATGAAGAAGGTGGTGGGGATGACAGCACTGGGGATGGGAATGGTGATGGGGATGAGGACAGGGCTGGGGTTGTTGTCCTGACCCCGCTTGCCCACAGAACTCCACCAAGGTGATGTTCAAGTGCTTGTGGAAGAGCTGCGGCAAGGTCCTCAGCAGCTCCTCAGGGATGCAGAAGCACATCCGAACCGCGCACCTGGGGTAAGCGCTGGGGCAGCACCCAGAGCCCCCAACCCTACAGCCCCCACCGTGGGGTCCACCCCCAGCCCAACCCCGCTTCCCCACAGCCGCCAAGCCGACCTGGAGCAGAGCGACGGCGAGGAGGACTTTTACTACACAGAGCTGGACGTGGACGTGGACTCGCTGACGGATGGACTCTCCAGCCTGACGCCCGTCTCGCCCACCTCCTCCGTGCCGCCCGCCTTCCCCGGCCCCGAGCTGCCGCCCTTCCCCAGCCCTGAGCCTCCTCTGGGCTCCCCCCGCAGCCCCCCGCCGCCCCCGGGCCTCTGCCACGTCCACACTGACCATGCGTACCAGGTGAGGCCGGGGTGCAGCGCGGTGCACGAGGGTGCTGTGTGCGCCCGTGGGTGCTGACGTGCTGCCGCGTCCCCAGGGCTGCCCCTCAGGGCCCACGGCTGGGGAGAAGCGGCCCCCAGGGCTACCTTTACCCGGGTTGAGGACGCCGGCGCTGCCCACCCCGACGCTGCCGAAGCCACCCGCCGTCCCCAGGTGAGTTGGTGTCACTGTTGTCGCCGTCCCCTCTGCCCTTCCATCCCTGACGCCGCAGTGACGAGGCGGTGCCCCACAGGAAGCCACGGGGGGAGGCCAAGAAGTGCCGCAAGGTGTACGGCATGGAGAACCGGGAGCTGTGGTGCACGGCGTGCCGCTGGAAGAAGGCCTGTCAGCGCTTCCTCGACTGAGCCCCGCCGCTGCCGCCGTGCCCCCCCAGCTCTCCTTCTTGCACATTTTGCACTTGAGGTGCCTTCGCGCCCCCCAGCCCGCCCCACACACACACACACACACACACACACACACACACGCTCCCCCCGGGGCTGGACTCAGGGAACAGCCCCCACGCTGTTGGGGGGAGGACTGTAGGGCTTGGGGGGGCCACGCACAGTTGGGCCTGGCCCTGCCTTCCCCCCCACCCCGAGCTTTATGCACACAGCCCCCCCACGCCAACACAGAGCTTCCCCCCCTTTCTTTATCCTCGGAAAATAAGCTAACCCTCCCCGTGCCCCCCACCCCTTGCCTGCAGCCCATATCCCTGCTGGGGGGGGGGGGGGGGGGGTGGTGCTGGGGTAAGCCGTGCCTTGGGGGTTGGGTGGGGGGAGGGGAGGGAGAAGGGTGGGTTCTGCTCCCTGTCCTCGCCTTAACGGGGGGCTGATGGGCACAACTGGGTGCCCCCCCTGCACCCCGCGGGGGTTTTTACTCTTTGTAGCGTGTTTTTCTCTCTATGTTTTGTACCTGGGGAGCAGCAGCTCCTGCCGGGGGCCGCGCTCCGGGAAGTGCCTGCAGAACGCGCCCATTTGCACTAAGCCAAACTGCACAAAGACCTTTTCTGTTTTGTTTTTGGTTTTTTTTTTTTTTTGTTTTTTCCCCCCCCCCCCCCTTTTTTTTTTTCCCCTCTCCTTTGTGTGTTTTTATTTTTTTAAATGAAATATATGAAAATTCCTATTTTTTAAATACTTCCTCCCTTCCCCCCCCCCC
>NW_024884383.1:25194-39060 GCF_019232065.1 Centrocercus urophasianus | reverse complement strand
GGGGAGGTGCTGGGATGGGTCGGATCCATGAGAAAAAATAAAAGATTTGGATTCTTTTTGTTTTTTAAAGGATGACGCTGAGCTGCGTGATGGGGGGGATGGAAGGGGGGGGGGTCGGTCCTGCTGCAGCCCCCTGGGATGGAATCACCCCAACAGAGGGATCCCCTGCGGGATAAAGGCAGGGGAAGGGCTGATGGAGGGCTGGGAGCCAGCTGCAGGCAGGGAGCGGGCACAGCTGGGGGAGAGCACAGAAAAACCAGACGCAACGTTAGCAGCAATTTCCCCAGTTTATTGAAAGGGATTGATTTCTGCACGTATGTCTACGCTAAGTCCCATCACAATGTATGCACACTCAAAGGGCACAGCTCTGGGTGCCAGGCAGACAGAGACCAAAGGGAGGCCCTGTCAGCTGAACTACATCGACAGGGAGTCAGTACAACACAGCCACGTCCTCTGCTGACCTCGGAGACCCAAATCTCCTCCCCCGAAATATTTAACACATCTTCGATACAAACACAGCTTTTATAATAATCATTATGAAGTCAGTTATAATATAGAATATTTCCGGCAAAAGGAAATAATTCACCATCATCATCTTCGAACACCGCCCTCTTTCTGTTCAGCTTTATTTCTGCAGACAGGTTTAAAGCACGTTGGAAAAATAAATAGAGGTGGGAGCACACACACAGCACTCGTACTAAAGAACTAAAAACGAAGGCAGGAACCCAAAACACAGCGCAGGGCAACCGAAACGTACAGAGAACCACAGAGAACCATTCCGTATGGCTTTCGTAGGAGTTGCAGAATGAGCTGAAAGAAGCTCAGCTCCTTGGTAAGACTGCAAGGATTCCAGTTTTTGCATCTGCATGGAGTTCCTTTCTAAGGGGGCAGCGAAGCTGTGGCTCTTAGCACGGGTCAGAGGGCTCTGTTTGGTACACAGAGTGCAGCCCCCAGAGAGGAGTGGTGCTGGATGATAATGCTGACACACTGTTAGCTTTTCTGTGCAGCTTCCTTTTTAAAGTCATTTTTAACCTCTTTCTTTCGCATCCTCAATGCTGAGTGCACCCAAATGGTGCTGCTGGGCTCCATGTCCAAAAAGGAAAGGAAAGGAAAAATGGGAAACGTTTCCAAACACGAAGCAAAGCTGAGGTCACCCCGGGCTTTGAGGGAGGATGGGGGGCTCCCAGCTCTTGTGCTGTGGGATGGAATGTCACAGAAAATAAGGGGGCAGGGGTTGGGTGTACAGGTTCTGTTTTTAAATAGGTTTACATATCAAAGCAAAGCTGCAGCCATCTGTAAGTACTGTGTGCGTTTGTCTACACAGAAGTGGGGGCACTCAGGGCCCCTGCTATTGACAGGGCCGACAATAAATACAGATCTGTGGGAGTAGAGCTGCCTGGCACGGGGCTGGGGCAGCTTTGGGGCCTGGAGGACGGCAGTGAAGGCTGATGGTAGAACACGGGGATTGCTTTCGTCTGCCCAAACACGGCCGTGGGGCTCGACGTGGAGCTACGATGCAAAACCAAGGTCTGTGCAGCTCAGTGTTTCTGCACCACCCCCCGCTGCAGCACACAGGGACCAGCACAGCTGGCAGCAGTGGGACACGTTGAACCCCATCCCCAAAGTGCAACAACGCCAACAGAGATACGTGCAGACGTCTGCATGGAACTGCAGAGCAGGGCTGGCAGCCAGCAGCTCCGACCCCGAGGGAGCGGTGGGGGTGAGGGCACCACAAACCCTGTTTTCTTGCCGAGCAGAACCACGCTTCCATCGAAACCAACACCTGTAAGGAGCTCCCTCCCCACCGAGATCCTTTCCCACCGTCGGAGGATAACGAATAGCACCTTGGAGTCATTTGGCTGGCGGCACCAGGTTGTCCTTGGCGGCAGCTTTCAAGGAGCGTCGTGGCAGGCAGCGTAGAAAATGGCTCCGTAGCGAGGAAGGAGCGAGGTCTTCAGCTTTTTCGGGTTGTTTTTTTTTGCCTTGTTTTTATAAAAAAGCACCAGAAGCAAAGAGGTGAAAGGTAACACGGATTTCTTCTCGCCCATCAGGACCCCTGCAGAGCACTGCGAGTCATTTCCTCGGGGCTGGAAGCAGGCAGCCGCGCTCCATCTGGACACGGAGCATCCAACCACTCGGAGCCACCCAAACCTTTCCGAGACACGCCAGGAGAGAAACCTGGTTCTCATAAAAACATTTTATTTGCAAATTTACATGAAACCAGTGCAGCTGAGATCGAAGGGTTTCCTTAATAGCTTTCACACCTACCAACGATGGACTGAAGCCCACCCAGGTGAGATCCCAGCAGGATTTGGGGTCTCCTCACCTCGGCGTCCCGTGTTTCACAGTTCATCCTAAAGGTCTCGCTTTTTCTACCGTTTGCATATATTTGTGAGAAAGGCAGCTGAGCAAAGGGAGGAAAGTGAAAATATCAGTGGAAAACGCCGACAGGTGGACAATTCCCTGTGTCCTTATAGCAAAGAGTCCATGAAAATGCCAGCGCCCATCGGTGGGCGCGGAGACGCAAGGCTGGAAGACAGGACACGGGTACGACGCCGCTGGGTCCTAGAAATGCCATCATCTTTTTTGATGGTGATCCTTCTGGAAGCTAAAAATCTACTTTTATGACCAGAATCGTAAGGCTGCAATGCCACTTGCCTTTTGATCTATTTGGCTCGGTAAAAAAAAAAAACAAACAATAAAAACCCTCTTTAAATAACTTGCAAAAGGCCTGCATCGTTAGGGGAAGCCCTCGGAAACGTGCGCCCATTCGTTCCCACCACCTCTAGTTTGCAATTCCACTGCTGCTGGGATGTTAATCCATAGAAGAGGTGTTAAGCACCACCCAAAACCAACGTCGGACACAACATCTCCTGGAGCTCAATGCAGGGTGGGACGGGGGCACGTGCCCCTAGGATCCCCATGCAGGATCGAGGAGGAACAGCAGGCGGCGGGGCCGTGTTGCTAACACACATCCAAGTGGAACAGAGCAGGACTCGTTTAGAAAACACAAATAGTTTTGCACACGTGGACGACAACAAGGCTATGTAGTTTCTGCAACATACTCCTTCCTCCCCTGCCCTCCCTCCCCCTACAAACAACAGAACGTGACAAAAGGATCCCTAAGAAATCCAGGTAAAATCCTTGTCGTTCTCCCCAGAGTTCTCCTGCGAGGAGTCGACGTCTTTGTCATCATCCAAAATCACGTCGTCGTGCGCCATGCCCACGTCATCCTTCCATTTGATGTCATCGTCGTCTCCCGTCTCCTCGTCTCCCTCCACCTTGATGTCATCCGGGTCTTCCATGTACGCCCCCTCCCCAGGGTACAGCTCTTCAGGGGACCCCTCGGCCCCGCTGGGCTCCAGGTGCCCGGCCACGCTGCGCCCCGAGCAGTCGGCGCAGACGCCGTGCCGCCGGGAGCCGTGCTTGATGCCCACGCTGGCTGCAGACATGAACACCCTGTTGCACACCTTGCAGACGTATTTCTTGTCCTTGCTGTGCACCTGGGGAAGGGGAGGAGCAGAAGGGTTAACGGTGACGGAGCTGGGCTGAGGGCTGCGTGAGGGCTGCTCAGCTGCCTTTCTGCTAACCAAGGCTTTCGTCGTGCCAACGTCAGCCCCTCACAGTAATTCTGCTCTGTAACGCTGCAGTACAGTGGGAAATCATGTCATCACAGCATGGTTGGCTTGGAAGGGACCTTAAGGCTCCAACTGCTACCGTGGACAGAGATGGCTCCCACACAGCAGGCTGCACAGGGCCCCGGGCCCCTGCAAGGATGGGGCACCCAACGTTCTGTGCCAGAGCCTCACTGCCCTTGGAGTGAAGAATTTCCACCTAACATCTGAGCTGAATCTCCCCTCTCTTAGTCTAAAATCATTCTCCTTTGTCCTATCACTGTCACGCCACCTAGTTCTCAAAATCCTCTTGAAAATGCCTATGATCAAGCTGGGAATATTTGAGAGGAACTTCCAGCTTGCAGCCACTCAGGATGCTGCAAGCAGAGCAGGAAGGAAGCTCTGCACACACAGAGCCATACCTCCAACCAGAGCTGGACACAGAGCTGGACACAGAGCTGGACACAGAGCTGGACACAGAGCTGGACAAGCCCCGGGCTGCACTTCCTGCCTGCTCCTGCAGCCGGGAAGCACCGCTTACACCCTGTGACCACACAGAGGCACCATCCGAGATGCAAAGACTTCAGGAAGAAAACCCTGTGTTTATTTCGACCGTCTGTCTCAAAGAAAACAGACATTTCTATTGAATTTACATTTTATATGAAGGCTATAAAAAAATCCTTTTTGATCTGAGCTAAACACGAAACTAAAATAGCCCCTTTTGTCTTTAGTTCTCAACTGAGGAACTGAAAGAAAAGAAAGTTTTTGTGTGTGCTGAACCTGTTTCCTTTTTCTATGTTATTTTTATACAATATTTTCCCTTGATGCCTATCAGCACTCATCTCTGCAGATTTACCAGAGAGCTGACAATTAAGCCCAAAACACTGTACAAAAAGGAAATAAGATTAGCAGACCAGCAAAGCACACGATCCCAGACGTTCAGATTGCCACGAGCATTACGCCTTTGGTAGAGGAAGCTCTTGGTGCCATTTGGATATAATCATAATCACAGAATAAGAAAATGCCCCTTTTCACAGCTCCCTTTCAGAAGGAGTGCTTTGGACAGCAGGGCTGCCTGGAGTCTCACTGCAACACCCCTTGGGGAGATGCTTCCCATCCAAACTCGAGCAGAACTAAACTCTGTTGTGTGCTCTCCAGAACAAGCAAGCAAGCAAACAAACAGAAAAACCCCAACAAACTTAAACGAAACAAATGTCTTTTTTTTTTCCCTCCAGTGCAGACCTTGGAGTCACTTATGGACGACTGGAATGAAACCAAAGTGCTACTGTCAGCACTGCACCTTTTTTCGTTGTTGTTCAGGAACTTATTCTGGTACTACAAATTTGTACCCAGCTGGTGTTTTCTATCTACCTTCAATTCCCTACATGAAGATGGTCTGAGGGAGAGATCTGGATAGAAACTCCTCTTCTGTATGGATTCACATTCTGATTCTGTTTTCACCTCCCCACATGTATAATAGTAAAGTGAACCTGACCTGCAAGCTCCAAGCACCAAGTCAGCGACCTAGAATGATTCCAGCAGAAGAAACGGAGACCTAACTCAACTTGCAGATCCCCTCAATCCCACTCCTGAAATACAGCCTGTGGGCTGGGTTGCTGGGAAGCAGCACTGCAGAGAAGGACCCAGGTGTCCTGGTGGCCAATGGGTGACCAATGGGTGACCAATGGGTGACCAATGGGTGACCAATGGTTGACCACGAGCCAGCAGTGTGCCCTGGTGGCCAGCGAGGCCAATGGCACCCTGGCACGTGTTAAAATGAGCGTGGCCAGCAGGGCATTCTGTGCCACCTGCTCCGGGGAGCCTGCTTGACACGATGCCCAGAGGTCCCTTCCAACCCCTCCAGTTCTGTGAATGTCATCTCCACACTGCACACAGCCCCCAGCCCTTACCAGCGTGTGCCTCTTCATGTGCTCCCGACGCGTGAACTTCTTCCCGCAGATCTCACAGGGGTAAGGCCGCTCTCCCGTGTGGGACCGCATGTGTCTCTTCAGAATGCACTGATGCATGGCAGAGAAGCTGCAGTAGGGGCACTTGAATTTCTTCCTGATCACTGTGAACTCGTTGACTGTAAGAGAGCAAGCGAAACGAGCAGATTACTTTCACAATGTCCCCTCGTGGTCGGTGCTCTGGTTCAGCGTTTCCTGTTAGATCAGATCGCTGCGAAATCACACTCTCACCCCTTCACCACCTGCAATTTTCTAAATCCATGTCCTTATTCCATATTATTAATATCCACTGTAGCTGAGAGCTTTGCCTTCATCAGAGCAGCTTTGGAACGAGGCAGAACGCAAACACGAGCAGCCCAACACACATTGCCTAATGCTGGTCAAGGAGCAAACAGCAGGCTGGCAACCTGTTGACAATTCTGACTTACTGTAGGGAATCACCCTCAATACCAGTATCTAAAACCCCAACGCTTGTTTGCAGAGCACCAGCCAGCAGAACCCAGCAGCAGCACCACACTGTGCTGGTATTTGGGGCTGCAAGCGAGTCCCCTGTGTGTGCTCCACTGCTGCTTCAGTGGAAGTGCAATGACTACAGCTTATCCAGCAGAAACAAGAGGTCAGGACTATCCATGCTCCATTATCCAGCTTCCAACTAGTGCTACCGCAGCACAGATACAGAAATACAGAGGAATGCATCGTGCCAGACTACAGCATGGCCCTGGTGAGCCTCCTTACAAGCCAGCTCTACAAGTCTAAGGCTTTGATGGTTCTTCTCCCCCCCCCAAATCACATTATACCGAACTGGAAAACGATGAAATTTTATTTGAAGTCGTTCTGACATTGTTGATTCTTTTCTTCTTGTCATCTCCTTAGGAGTGCACAGACAGCAGGCTCGGGGGACGCATCCAGCACTGACAGCCCAGGGGTCCAATTTGCCAGCAGAATGCACACAGCAGCTGTGTTGGTATTTCCTCCTCCAAACACATTGAAGTGCAATATGCAAAATGCAGCAGGTGGAAACAGAGTGTTTGCTGTTCCCCGAGGACATCCACCCACTATAAATTTGGGATAGACCATCCACACAGATATGCCTTTAAATCTCTACAGTTCTTACAGTGCTATGGCTTCCTATTCATATGTTAATTTTCACCCATTTTTGTCCTAATTATCACCACTTCTCAAAGCAATCTATCGTTTACATAACAAGGAAGGGAGAAAAAAAGAAAGCAAATTGCAGTTAATCATCATAAGTACGCTGTATCATGTGTGCTAATGGATTTGTATAAATGACAATGACAGGAAAGCAGAGGGAACAAGGCACACGGCAGACCTGCCTGTAGGCATGTGACACATGGAGCAGCGTTTCTGGGTGCCCGCTGAGGTGCTCTGTCCCACAGCAGATCTGACATACCGTGTAATTACCAGAGGCAAGGAGCCCACTTTCTCCTGCAGGAGAAGTCTTGCAGATGGTTCACAGCGATGGCACAAGGCTATTTGTGACAGATATGTTTCCAGTCTGATCTTGTAACCGTTTGCATTACAACAGCCACAAAAACAAGTGTCCTCCCTAGGATTGCTATAAACCCACTGCCTGGCAGTCCAGACAGCAGAGGTGGGCTGTAAGCTGATAGAGCAGAGGATGCAATGCCCAATTCTCCCTCCACTCTGCAGCACATCCCACTGGTACACCGAGCAGCTTGCTTTACCCCACTTCAGAAAGAACCAACCCAGAGGTACCTGCAACCAGGGCCAGGATTACACAGCCAAGCGCTTTGGAGAAGGAAATGCTGCAAAAAACCTCCACATCCTCCACCACCAGATTGTACCTCAATGACCAGATGCTCTCGGGGGTTTACCACGAATATCAATCATCCATTTTATGGCTGAGCTACCACAAAAGCTTACGAGGCAGCTGCAAGGCTCAGGTGCCAGCCCCGCATCGGCAGCACGCTGCTCTCACAGCAGTCCTGGACACGCACAGCTTGGCTGTGCAACCACAGCAGTGCCACGGAATCACAGCATCATCGAAGTTGGAGAAGAGCTCTGAGATGCCCAAGTTCAAGCAAACCCACCTCACCGTGCCCACTGACCACGTTCCTCAGTGCCACATCTCCACAGCTCTGGAACACCTCCAGAGGCAGTGAGCCATCACCCCTGGGCAGCTGTGCCACTGCATCACTGCTCTTTGGCAGCCTTGGTTTTATTGAACTAATGGTCACCAGAGAGCCATCATATTTAGCTTTGGATCTTTTTTACACACCTGAAAAATAACAGCACTGTTGGAAAAATAATCATATCAGAAGAGTTTTCTATGCAAACCCAATGGGTGATACCCTATGGAAGACCTCCAAGCTGAAGGCAGGAAGGCAAAGTGAAATACCACTGAAACTGCTGCTGGAGCCAAAGAGCTGGAGGACTGCAAGGAAATTGCTCTGTGCTGAATGAAGCTCTCAAACAATCTGTGAGCGTTTTCATATGCAGTTACAACCTACAAGTAATTGATTCTGCCAACATTTTTAATTAGGAAACTCTCCATTGGACGATCAGACATTGTCTATCCAGAGCAAACATGTCCGTGTGACACACGTGTCACATCACATCCACGGGGACGGTGGCGGGGTTTTCAACACCACCTTTGTCCTTTGGACACACCAGACTTGTGACTGATATTACAGTGGGACAACATTTGCACACAGGCACGCAAAGAACCAGCAGGAAATGCTACTGACCAGAACTCACTGCAATCCTCCGCAGGTGCACAGCCCTGCTGTGCTGCTCCCACGTTTCCAAGTGAAACCCATTTTGGCCACTTTTTCCTCTTGCTCAGCTTTCCACTACCTCACCTTTCTGCTTACTGAAGAGTAAAGTAAACCACGAGGCAACTAACGAGCTGACAAGGAACTAGAAAAGCCAATGCACTGTGAACTAGACACAACAGCAGAGACGCTGATGAGAACAACTGCACTTAGCTATGCTGCTTTCATTTAACAGCAGCTACAGCCTGGTTTGACAGGTAAATGTATTGCAAAAGACATTCAGTGTTTTTTTTAAATAAATAATTTCATGTCACAAAACATGAGTTACAGTAGGATTTCCACCTTTCACTAAGAACCACTCCTGGTTTTCTATGCACACCACTGCTGAGACCTTCTTCACAAGTCGTTCTCAAGTTCCAAAGCATACATTCATCTTGGCTAACATAAATTATATTAAATAAATTAGCTGGAAAATTTGCACAACCGCAGAAAGCCCCAGCCATACCCAGGTATATTTTCTAAGAACTTCTAAAAACTCAAAAATGAGATCAAGTATTAAAATACACCAACGCTGTGGCAATTGTCAAACCCCAAACAGTGTTTTGCCTCTCCTTCAGATGACACAGAAGCCCAGACCTGACAACACCTCCCAGTGCAAAGCAGCCCCACACCCCCACAGCTCCTCATTTCAAGCTGAACAACCCTGAAATGCTCAAATTGTACCACAAACAGAGCATGGGACCAGAACACGGAATACCGAACTCTGCCATTAATTCCACTAACGTGCTCACAGGCTTAGGGATGTCATTTTCTCAGGAAAACATCACCGTTTCTTTTATAAAGCACTTTGAGATCCACTGATGCATAAAGATAAGTGCGCAGGATATCATACCACTAAGGCATCCAAAGTGCCACGATGTAGACTGACCAAGGACATGTCCACACCAGAATCACACCATGGTGCAGCTACACGGTGTGTGGCACCAGCACCCAACCTGGTCAGTTTTGAGGAGTTGCTCTACAACCTTACACCTCTTGTAAGGAGACCGTTTGTTTTCCTAGCTCAGCAGCAAGGCCCAGCACACAGCGGCCGGGCAGCACACCTTGGCATGGCGAGCGAGGTTCTTCTGTGTGCCCAAGCCCTTGCCACAGAGGAGACACACAAAAGCGCGCTCGATCGAGTGCACAGACACAAGGTGCTGGGTTAAGTCTGTCTTGTCACGAAATGGCTCGGTGCAGCTAGGACACTGCATCTTCTTACAGTTGAAGTGGATGATCTTCTCGTGGCGGTCCATGTTGGACTTGAGCGTGAAGCTGGCGGGGCACTGGGCGCACTGGAAGCGGCCGGGAGGCACGGTGCCCAGCAGGCCGGGCCGTGTACGGGCATCCAGAGGGAGCAGCAGGGAGAGGGCAGCCTCGTGCTGGTAGATGTGCCCGTGGATGTGCTCCTGCAGCTCCTCTGCACGCTCAAAGACCCTCCTGCAGAAGCCGCAGGTCAGTCCCTTGGGCAGGGCTGGGTCTGGGAATGGGCTGTCGTGGGTTACATCCGTGCCTTCTGACCTCAAACACGCATCTGAAATGGAAACAGACACACGTGTGTACAAATCACTGCTGTTGGGTTAAAATAATGGTTGTTTCTAAAGCATTTTTACTCTCTGCTTACCTGAGTCAGAGCTATCAAATGGCCAAAGTGCCAGAAACCCATCGTAAGCAGCCTGCGAACGGAAAGCACGCTCAGGTTACGGCATGCCCATAAAGCACCCATCCTCAGTGCTCAGCCCCAGCTGGGTGGAACGAGTTGGTCTGTAAGGCTGTTCTGTCACTCCGTGATGTGATCGGGCCCCATGCTCACAGCTCACCACTTGTCCTGCCCACATCACCACCCGTACAAAGCTCCCTTTGTCACAGTGAGGTCACCAGGCTGTGCTCTGCAGGGCTGCTGCTTAGGGCAGCCACCAATGTGCCTATTTCAAGCGGTAACCGAGTTCTTGGTGTCCCTCAGCACCTGTAGCTCGCACTCAGACCAGTAGCAGACCCAGGGCACATTGCCACCGAATACAAAAGAAGTGGAAAATTTTCCCTTTGCCCCACGCAGCTGCCTTTCTTTCCATGTAGCAAAGCCCATGCAAAACTCGCTTCCCTTTACGCAATGCTCCCTGGCATTGGTAATCCACCTTATAAATAAAAGCTGATTTTTTTCCCCGTGTGCAGCGTGGCAGATGGTGGCCCAGCACGGGGCCGTGCGGCAGGGCTGCAGGCTGAAGCCCCAGCTCCTGTGCTCCGCTCTGCATGAGGAAAGCTGGGCTGCCACCACGTGGGTAGTGCCAAACTGCAGAAACTGAGAAATGCCTCAGAAAGGTACGGGTGCCCCATCCCTGGAGGTGCCCAAGGATGGGTCGCACAGGGCCCTGGGCAGGCTGAGCTGGTGCAGGACCAGCCCATGTAGGGGTTGAGAGGGCTGTACGGTCCCTTCCAACCCAACCATAACGTGGTTCTGCAATCTGTAAGAATCATTCCAACTCAACTATTATATCCTATGGCAATTTGCTTCTAACTCTACTTAGATCACTGAAAGAAGCCCATATTAAAACCACCAGAAATGGGCAGCAAAGAGCTGGGAGCTCAGCTACCTTTACGCCATTATTAATGGAAAAGTATGAATAGCTTTTAGAATGCACACTGAGGTTAGGAAGAAGATATAAGGGCAGCAACAGCTCTGACCCTAACAGACCTCTAGTTTTAAAATGACCTCTTTTTATTCAGAACAGCTAAGATATTGGTGGTATATTGGCTTCTTGCAATAATCTAAGGGGCCAGAACCACCGTCCCTGCAGGCGTTCAAGCACATGGAGATGTGGCACTGAGGGACATGGTCAGTGAGCATGGTGGGATGGTTTGGGGTTGAACCTGGGGAACTTGGAGCTCTTTTTCAACCTTTATGATGGCCATAGTCTT
Organism: Centrocercus urophasianus; assembly: GCF_019232065.1. Lineage (NCBI taxonomy): Eukaryota > Metazoa > Chordata > Aves > Galliformes > Phasianidae > Centrocercus > Centrocercus urophasianus. The sequence goes on along the minus strand of NW_024884383.1, from coordinate 27,768 downwards.
TCAAAGCTCTCCTGACTGGAGATAACTGGATTCTATTGACACCTCTGCCTTTCTCCCCATGATCTTACCTGGGTGGAAGAGGGCAGCTCTCCTTTCGCGGTGGCTTCTGGTGACATGTCACCAGAGGAGCAGCTGGCGGGGGGGCTCTGAGTGGCAAGGTGTGCTGCAGGCAGCGGGGGGGACGCAGCTTCCACTTTGCCATCACTTTCGCCCCTGGAACGACTCCAGTTGGTGCCAGGCCCTGGAGAACACAGGAAACGAATCTCACCCGCGTGCACCAGCACCAGCTCAGAGCAGGGACGGGCAGAGACCTCCTGGCACTGGGGGCTCTGGTGGCGGATGGGCGCAGCTCTCAGGGAGCGCCGCTGCCAACGCAGCACCGGGAGCTTCACAGAACGCACACACAGGTGTGGCTGTAAGTGAGGTTTCCTGGAAATGGACGCTGGAGCTTTGGACCTCAAAACTGGAGTTATTTAACGCAGCCTTGATCTCAAAGTGCTTTATAAAAGATGGAAAAATACAGATACATGTGGCTTTGACGCTATTCCTAGCAAGCAGGAAGTTCCAACAGTTGTACAAAGCGATTCAATCACACCCGATAGTTGTTCCATTCCAAAACCCTGCTGTAGGTGAGCAGGAAACCATTGCTGGTGTGATGGAAGCAGAGCACAGCCACCCACTGCCCCTCAGCAGCCAGCAGTACACAACATCCCCAACGCTACACCAGTGAAGAGAAACCCTACAGAAAAGAGATCTGTACGACGAAGACCAGCACGTGACAACTGGCTGACCAGCAGCCAGCACCTGACTGCACCATGCTAATGATGCATTGGGCTGGTCTTCTCTTTATTAGTATTTTTTTGGATGAGCAAGTAGGTGAAGTCAGAAGCAAACACTGCACGGAAGTCAATTCATATTTAAAGCATTATGCCCTAAAGGATTTTCATTTTTAATACAGAAGTGTACCAACAGAACACAAGAGCTGCCCTCCTTAATGCAGCAGCAAACAGCAAAGCTGATGCTGTGCTGGAGCACAATGCCCTCATCTGGGTCACAACGTGGCACTCATGTACAACTGCACAAAGGTTTCTAAATCCGAACAATCCCACACTTTTATTATTATTAAATAAATCAGCTCTCAAACAACACAACACAACGGCACCAGCGTGATTTTTTTAAACAATCACTGATGTTTATTTGGGTTTAACTAGTGTAAATAAGGCAGGAGGAGAAACCCATACGAATGACTCAGCCTTCGTACGTGAGAAATGAATTTGTTTTGTCCCATTCTGACCAGTATGGTGAGAAACCATTTTCCCTTACAAATTTCCATCTGTTGAATTTTAATGAAAAGTATTTTCACTTTGAAATGGGGAATGAATTGCTTCCCTTTTGCCAGCTCTGCACAGGGATGCACTGGGTTAGCAGTGCTATGTGAGCACAGCGTTCCCTGGCAGCTGGACAGCATGCTGCTGTGGGAAACAGAGAGGAAAGGTTATCACATCTCATCTACAATTACACTCATTCTCCCCTGAATCTTGTTTTCCCCCCGTTTTAAAATTCCACACCAAACTGAATACCTTTAATTCCCATTTGGGAAACTGACTGCTGTGCAAAATGTATTTCTTTAACACGTTGTGCAAGTATAAATTATTGGCCCTGATGAACTAACTAAAAATAAAGCATTAGCTGGTTTGCCCAAAAGAAAAGAGCTCTGTGTGCCATGCAATCTTTCGGACAACAAGCTCCATAGGAATTGCTTCTATAAACAGTTTCAGTTGCAAGAGGGTAAACAGGAAAAGCCAAACTTAGAGCCACAAAGCAGCGTGCAATGGAGTGCTCTGGAGGAGGGGAGCTGCTCCTCAGGGCAGCCCAACCCAACCACCTCCAATCTGAAATGCTTCCTTGTAGAAGAAAAAACAAAACTAAGAATAAGGAGAAAACAAAGATGTAAATTAACCAACTTACTCCCTAAAGTGTATTAAAATTCTCATTCTTTGGATAATACTTGGCAAAAACATCTAAAAGCATCCAACCGAAGCCTTTGAGATTTTGTAGCTGTGGTGTAACTACACGTAGCAATGCTACCAAAGTTCAGCACTGTCCCACCAAGGAGCTCCAGCACTGCTGAAGCTGGAAAGTGGCAAAGAGCAGCCCCAAAACCATGGAAAGAAATGGAAAGCTGAAAGTCTTACAGCATCTTATCAGAAGAACAGCCCCAAACCAGGCCACGCAGGTTCAGTAACCAGTAATATCCAAGCTGCCCATAAATAACTCACATATTTCTTTCTCCAAAACCTCTACATTCAGGTTTCTGACTGCACAGTAGCAGTCAACCTCAAGCACGTGCCACGAACATCACAAACCCTGAGAGCCACTCAGCCACCCACCCAGCCATTCACCCAACCATCCATCCAGCCAACCACCCATCCAGCCAAACAACCACCCAGCCATTCACACAGCCATCCAGCCAGTCACCCTATCAGCCACCCAACCATCCACCCAACCAACCAACCAACACTGCTATTCATCCAGCCAACCAACCACACAGCCATTCACCCACCCACCCACCCA
>NW_024884383.1:0-25094 GCF_019232065.1 Centrocercus urophasianus | reverse complement strand
CAGCCACCCAACCACCCACTCACGCCACCCAGACAACAAGATACAGGAACTTTCCCTCCTGCTTTTAATTGAGTTTGAGTTGGTTGATTTCAGAAATGCCTGCCCGTACCACAGCAGTGCAGTGACGCTTGTTTTGATGCAGACAGAATCGCTCCTCACATCCTGTGCCTCATTTTCCATTTACTGAACGTTAAGTAATTTCACACCTCATATATCGGAACAATGTACAGTGAATTAGGAAAAAAAAGAACACGAGTAAAATGAAAACCTTGGGATATCCTCTATTAACTTTTACAGCAGTGTGAACTACGTGGAAGTAAATTCAAACTTGAAATGTACGGAGTAACTTTAGAGATTTATGTCCCCTTAGGAATGGCCCATCAGCATCGTGTGCCCCTCTGCTCCGCACCACAACTGGGGCTGCTGCTCCAGAAATGAGAAACCAGTGTTCAAGCTGCTGTGAGTCAGCTCCTCGCTGCGTCAGCGCGTAGGAAAACACAAAGACAACGCAGTGAGAGCAGTTAAGATCCAAAATAGGTTTTTTAAACTCAGGAGAGATTAATGGCTTAAAAGTTCTGGAGATCGGTGCGCTTGCTTTTCCAGTCGGACAAATGAAGATGGCCACATACAGTGCTGGTGTGGGTATTTGAAAAAGAGCCTCATTCGTTGTGCTCCCCTCCCTTTTTCGGGAGGGTGTAACCCATACGACTCAATATCCTCAACCTGTGTTTGACAAAAAGCATCACAAACACCCACAAAGCAAGCACCAAACCAGACTGGGTTTTAGGATCCCTACACTCTTATCATTTGCTTTGCTGTCATATTGTATTCGAGAAGGACCACTTAAAAAAAACAAGACAGCAAGAAGTAGCATCAGAACTCCAAGTGACTGAAAGAAGTAGATGTCTGTGATTGAAGAATGTAAGAAATTAAAAAAAAAAGCCCTTAACCAGCCACAGAGCATCCACAGCCATCGACTGCTGCCACAGAGCTGCAGACACAGCCAGCAGTTCAGCTCTTTGTCTTAAGCAATTCACTTACAGAAAGATGAGATAATTAAAGCTGAGGTGAATGGAATCCAAGTACCAATAAAGGGACCGGAAACCCCGGAGTGGAGGGGACCCTCCTGAGTCCACTGGGATTCCTCCCACTTCTAAATCCATCCAGCTTTGTTGCAGACCCAGCCGGTTTCCTGCCAACCCCACGCCTGCACCAGATCCCCACTCCTCAGCTGCTGAGGGAATCTTTAACTTCTCATCCAAAGTTATGAGTGGTTTGCATGACTGGTTGGTACTCATTTATCTTTCAGCAGAGCAGTCCTTCAGCTTGTAAGGAAAACCCAAAACGCTCCAACCAAAAGCGAGATGACAGATGGAGAGCAGTCCCATTATCACTGCACTTCATCATGACAGAAGACGAAGCCACCGATTCCAGCTGCCATCAATCACAGCCCCCAGCACCGTGCATCGATCACGGCAGCCCTGCAGCAGCCACACTCTGCACAACCCCACCACCAGCCCATAGGACACCCAGCAGCAGCCCACCTTCAACCTTCTACGTCTGGCTTAATTGGAGACAGTCACTGAACTACTGCAGGAGTAACAGCAACGCTGCATTAGCAATTTCCCCCAGACATTTGAACGGCACAGTAAGGTACAAAACATTTATTTTCTTTCTAAATTCAGACGTGGGAAAGGAAAAGAGGTTCCAAGGCGTCAGATAGTCCAGTTATTGCCCTTTATCACACACCCAAGCAATCATCAGAAGTTATCCTTTTCTTTGTCATTGAGGAAAGTCAAAATACAACAGATATCTGAAGTGAGTTTTTACGCCATTTAATTGGTCCATTTTCTTTGTATAGATTAAAACACTCTTTCTGCTGGAAGCTAACAAGTAGTACTCAGGCACTCACAGCTCGCTCTGTTTTGTCACATCCTATCTTCTGAAGGCATTAAAACAGAGCATTGATACCTTCTCTTTCTATGCACAGTAGAGAATCCACCTACTTTACAATAGCAACGAAGAAAATACAGAAGTACACCAAGAGAAGTGCTGAGCACAGACTGGTACAAGTTGGCTGTCCCCAACAAGTCACCCACAGAGAGCCACTCATCGCACAAGTGTCACAGAACAATTAGCAGCTGCTCATCACTTACAGGTCCGGCCATAAACAGCAGAAAGTAAGGACTGAATGATCTACAAAACCAGAGCTGCTTTTATGAGAACAGGAGCAACATTCCGCTCTCAGCATGAGCCAGTTTGGGATTCAAACCATTTCCAGCTACAGAAGGACCCCAGCACTTTGTGCTTTGCTGGTAGCCAGGGTTTTGCAAACAAGAACAACAGACGTTTGACAACAGGAGCTCCACGCACGCCCCACACTCCTTCCTCTCACAGAGTCAGCAGTCAGCATTAGAGTTGGATCAATACCAGACACAGGCTTCCAAATCTCACGGCAAGTGCGATTAAGCAGAGCTCAGTACCGGATGCAGACACAACAGCAGCAACAAACAGGACAGCGACCCGTGTTGTTTTTTCTTCTCGCCAACGCTTCCACTTCAAGCACCAACAGACAAACAACACAAACCCACAAACTTACGAGAGAGAGAGTGCGTGCCTTTGGGTAAGTACTCGAAGAGCAGGGAGCTGTCGTCGCCCAGCACGTCGGCCTTCAGCGACAGCAAGCTGTTCTTGCTCATGAGTGCTGCGCGCAGGTTGGCGACGGTGGCAGCTTGCAGTGCATCCTCCCTGTCCAGGGGGGGCTGCGGCAGGTAGCTGCCCTCCCCAGCACCCAGCAGCTGCTCCTCGCTGTGCACAAATGGGTCCGGCCGCTCCCCCCGGCTGTCCGAGCTGCTGGGCTCTGCTGCCGTCACATCAGCACCTGTGCAGGGAGAGATGCCATCAGCAGGACGCACTGGGTACACCTGATGTCACCTGATGTCCATCTGTGACCCCGAGCACAAGGTGACCTCCCAGTGCTTCCCCCGCTGCAAGTATTGAACACCAAGAGCGAACAGCCTGTAACAGGTTAAGTGTGCTTGTTGATGTGAAGTAGCTCTCCGCCGTATCTGTTGTCTTCACAATCAAAAAGCTACCCACAAAAAGAAGTTGCTGTGCCACTCAGGAGTGCTCCAAACACTGCAATTCCTCTGCCTGGCACCTGCAGAAGCAGAGCACCTTCCCCCATCTGCGTTTGATTTCTCCAATTGCACGCTATCAGCAAATCAAAGAATCCTTGCTTTGATTTTTATTGCTGGGTGCATATTCCATACCACCTCTGCAAGTGAGCGCAACGTTAACAGGCACATGCATTTCTCCTACAAGATAATGAAGTTTGTTTTACAAACATTTCCACGTAAAGGGAAGTTACAAGAATTTAAAGCACAACAGCTGCCCCAATAGAGGGTGAAGAAAGCAAATTAAAGTGCATTGAAACAGGAACACATCCCAGTCAAAGCAGGGACAGCTGCAGGAGCCTCATCCAGGTGTTTGCCAACCCCACGGGCAGCAGATCCCTCCCTTCCTCCTGTGCCATCTCAGAGCTGCCCATGGACACGACGTGCCGCTGGCTGCACACAGACACTAATTGCTAAAACACACACAGATTAATTGCAACCCCAACAATGCATTACATGTTCCTCAAAAGCCAAGATTAGAGGCAGGTGGTGAAATAGAGGCTCTGGAGCTCCCAGTACTTATAGTCGCAGTAACCTAATCAACTATCCACCTAGTGACATAAGCATCAAACACTCTCTGTACACCTAAACCCAAAAAGTCATTGAGTTCCTCTCCCCGAGATTCCAAAACCACTTTTCTCTGGGATGCAGCTCCTTTTAATGGGATTGAGCCAAAGAATTACACGAATCAAAAGCACCCGTCCCTGCCCAGCAATCCAACCACGTCCTGCAGCTCTGCAGAAGCACACAAACCAAGACCTGGGCAGCACGCTCCCAAAGGGCTGCAGCACTGCAGCTCCCAGCCCTTGGCCATGCCCTGATCCACTCCCAGCTCCAGAGCTGCCCTGGGATTAGTGCTGAGCTTATTAGTCTCCTTAGCAATTAATTATTTGGTAGTTATTCTCTTACACCAGCCTGCTTTCCGGAGCGTTGAAGCTTTAGAAAAGCCTTATGAGTCTGTTGACTTGGATTAATAATTCACTGATTTTGGTTTTAAAAAAGCCAAAGAGGCATCCCTGAAACTTTGATATTAGCTTTGAAAGTTCATATTTACACACAAAAACCTAAGATAAAAAGGATCATTGGAAGCCTGAGTACAGAAACCCACACGTGGCACCACTACTGCCATTCACAAAGAAGAGATGTTACTTGAAAGATAAATAAGCTCAGATCTTGTCACAAATCCAGGCATCAGAAAAGCAAAGGCAAGCCAGCAGCCTACCAACTACAGTGCATCAGCATCAAGGTTGTCACTGTAAGGAATTCAGCCTCGGGTAGTTTTCAGCTTTGAAACAAAGCTGTGGTGCCCACAAGCGAAGCAGCTCTGCATGCAGCTCCTGGGGAAGGGCTGTGTGGAAACCAAGGTGATGCAGTGCACCAACAGCAGTTCTGCTGAAGGCAGCTGATCCCCAGGACTTAAGCTAGGGAACGCTCTGCCAGGCTGCAAGTCCTGAACGGCCTTCTTTCCCTCCAGCCTCACAAGGCAAGAGGCCATATTCCACTCCACCATTTTACAATCATGCACAGAAAAACACTTCCATCCCATAGAATCGTGGAGAAGAGCTTCAAGATCAAGTCCAACCATCAGCCCATCACCACCCCTGGCACATCCACATCCAGGCACTGTGGAGATGTGGCACTCGGTGGGCATGGTGGGATGGTTTGGGGTTGAACTTGGGGATCTTGGAGCTCTTTTCCAACCCCAATGATTCTATTCTACGATTCAACATCCCAGGTCATTTTCTCTTGAAGTGAAATGAAGGTTGGTGAGGGTGAGGTTGGTGAGGGTACAGAAGATTTCACCCTCTTTGTGTATGAAATACCAGAATATTTCATGCCGAGTATTTCAGTTACAACAATGTAAGTTACCCAGTTATTCATACAGCTCAAGCATGAATGCTGCAAGTAACTTCCAAAGATAATTAAGCTTGCTATTTTAAGAGAAAGAGGAAAAAGACCGATTCCTTCCTCCTTTTGCTCCCACAGACGGCACTAACCAACATACTGGCAGACAGGTTACTCCTGGCGTGCTGCTGATCCTGATGAAGTAGAACAGATGACCTCCCAGTTGGTTTATGGAGCTTCAGCTACTATTCAGCTACTGCTTTTTCAGTCTTTAAGGTCTCCTATGGAGGCTCTTTCTGCAGACAGACGACCAGCAGTGCTCTCCCTTCCACAGCCTCTCCTCACACACAGCATCCTCCAGCCCATCCCCACGGCATCTGCAGTCCTGCAGCTGGAGATGGCCAGGCAGTGCCCTGCACCTTAGGCGTGCTCTCCCTTCCCAGCTCCTCACAGCACAGCCCAGACACATGCACTCCCAGGCTGCCAGGCACGAGTCTCCTGCTCAGCTTGCACCACCAGAACACATTTTCTGCAAAGCTGCTCTCTCGCTCGTTGTCTGCCAACCCGTGCTGATGCACAGGGTTATTCCGTGCCATGCACAGGACTTTGCATTTGTCCTTGTTGAATCCGTGCTGTTTCTGGCACCGTTGCATTCCAGCAAATCATTCCTCGCCGTCTGGTGCCATCCTACAGCGTGCTGAGGGTCTGCTCCGTGCCACCAAGTCCTCGATGACCACAGGACACAGCCCTGGAGCCACCTGTGATCAACGCGGGCACCGTGCTGTCCCTGGTGGCTCTGACACAGCTGGATGGCAGCTGGGGGGTGGGTGGCAAATGTCACCGTTTCCTTCACAATGTGACAAGCAGAAAGGGCAGAGGGATGTGAGGGGAGAGATGCCAACACCAGCTTTCTTATCCCCAAACGCTCATTCCTGCATCCCCTGCTGCTCCTTCAGTTGTACTCAACCATTTGCATAGTTGCAAAGTGAAACTGAGACAGGAACCGATGGACGTTAAAAATAGTCTAGTTTATTACAAAATGTTTATTTTTAATCCCAGATCAGTTCCACAATCTGGTTCACTCCATGGTTGCACAGACATTTCCACCAGAACAACTGCAGGAGAGCGTGGGGGTGGAAATGGAGCTCGAGGGGAAAGCAGGGCCACTGAAACTCAGCTTTCCTGCACTGGCCATTAACTCCTCCTGCTGCCGAGTGCTGACCTGAGAGAAAAGCTGGGTGAAATCAATGATGGTGTTCTGAGCTGCCCCATGGATCTGTATGGAGCATATGGACACGCCTCTGATACCTCAAACTTCAGGAATGACATTTCTTGCCCAGATTAAGGAAGATGCAGCTTGATCTCCTCATGTGCAAGCGACACAAGCCTTTGTATATCGGCCTCTTCCTCCTGAGCAAAGACAACAGGAGCAGCCGGGCCATCAGAAAAATGACAATCTTTTTACAGCTGCTAGAAATATCCCTCCAGTTTCTATTTCTGACAGCCCCACGCCCATCCTTCACCACGCTGTCACAACGGACTGCTTGTCAGACAAAGCCCAGTGTTCTCAGGCAGTGTTTACAGAGAGAAACGATGCCACGACCCACAGCTGTTCTGATCAGCAGCACTTTCACTAACACAGTAATGCACACATGGATATAATGCTCATCATGTTCCAAAGAAGCCCCAAATTCACAGTTCAGGAGCTGCAGAGATACAGGTTCTAACGTGCAAAGCTTTCCCCTTCTGCACAAGCACGACCCAACTTTGCACTGACACGTTCTACAAGCACCGCTGTATCTGCAGCATTGTTTCCTTCAAATCCATGGGCTGCAGGCAGAAACCAGCTGGGAAACCCTCTTCATTCCTCCGAGGATCTTAAAAAATATCACGTCTGAAATGATGGAAATGGTTAAAAGGGGCGAGTTAATTCTATCTGAAACTACTGCAATTGGAATACTGAGGTGGTCCTTGCATGTGACAGCATGCCAACTAACTGTACCTTCCAAATCCTTCAGAACAAGTACTTATGAAACAAGTGCCTGTAAGAAATCTTCTCCCAAAAAACACCCTGAACCAAAATCAAATCTGAGACCAACACGGCACAATTAGTTTTCATTTTTGGTTCACTGCATCTAAAGAACGAATTCCTCCTCCGTGTGAACACAAAGGCATGGCTGCAAAGGCGAAAGTGAAAGTCCTGCGCAGACAGATGATCTCAAAGTGGGATCCAAAATCTAAAGCCTTCATTTCTCACTGCTGGGAATTGCAGTACAGAAGGGTAAAGCAGAACAGCTGTGAGGAGGCAATGGGTCCAATCCTGGCACAGGGAACAGAACCCAGCGAGAAGGGCACTCAGCGGAGGGGAAGCCTCTGATCTCGGGAGTTAAAGCAGATTAACAGAATCAGGGCTGCGACTCGGGGAGGAGGAAGAGGAGGAGGAGAGCTCTGAGCCTAGGGAACATGGAGCGTGGGGTGGGGAGAGGAAATGGACACAGCTCAGAGCTAAAGCCGTGCAGGGTGGAACCATTTTGCAGCCAGGGTGTAGCCACGGGCAAGCGGCCGGGCTGCAAAGCACTGACTTTGGTCTCCAGATTTGAAAACAACCCGAACTAACCCTTTAATAACAGAGCTCAGAACCGTTATTCCCATGAAAGCTGCACCCCAATAGCTCATTAGCTTGGGGCTGGCTCTCCCCACAGCCTCTATGCAAAATGTTTTTGTAGCTGCTGGCACAGCTGCCACACAGAAAGCCAGGCAGCACCACCAGGCAGCCCGGGGCATGGGAGCAGCAGCCTGTGGGCACCTCTGCCTTCCTTTCTACGACCAGCTCCTGAGGACAGTGAACTGTTCATAAGTAAAGCCACAAGTTCTGCATTTTTGCAAAACCAAAGATCTTGTGAGTTTCAACTGCTGAACCTCAGGTACCAACACCATGTCGAGTTCCTCCCCTGCTCACAGTATTTCAGGCCCTTACTCCTTCACACGACCAGAACACTTGCCAAGCAGCACAGCAGAAGCACCACCACTGGCACTGTCCAAAGGTGCTCAGTGCACAGATGTTCACAGCGCACATGCACACAGCCAGGACCCCAAGTATAACATGAATACAGCCAGAGGAGAAAAGCTTTCCCATTCTGCAGCCTCCCATCTGCAGCCTCCCATTCTGCAGCCTCCCATCACTCCAGATGAACACATTATCACATTCTGGGCAGGTGAGCAGACTGCTGTCCCATTGGAGCACCCCCTGATGTCCCACAGCAACAGAAGATCCCTGCTCTGATGATCAGCACATCACCCAAAAATGTGCCCATGCTTCTCCTTCACGACAGAGGGCACCTGGGCAGAGTCAAAGACTTGGATGGGAAACATCAGACCTACAAGGTCAGAAGGTGAAGCCCTGTGCACCCCTCCCATAAGGTCACCACTCTGGGTAACGTAAAGCTCTTCTTACAGAATAGAGCATTTCCACTGCATTTAAACAAAGTAAAGGGAGAAGTTCCCAAGCTGCAAGTGTCTTTAAAAATGACTGTTCTGTTTAGAGAATAATTAGTGTCATTTCACAGTCAATTGGCACAAAAAAAAAAAAGGATCGCTTCCATCTTTAGGGTGCAAACACTCAGAAGACGCGTGGGAGCACTTCCTTAGGAATAAATTCCTGATTCAGTGACTGTGCTTGAAGTAACACGTTAATAAAACCATCAATGAATTCTTCCAGAGACACCCCCCAAGTGGCAGTGCTTTCCAGCATACGGAAAGGCAAAAGCAGCTCTGCTAGTGAGAGCTTTGAAAACACCACCAGCACCGCTGGCAGCCCCTCTAGATGTGCCACCAGCACAAGAAGCCTCAGCACTGAACGGCAGTGAGCTGACAGCTGTCTCCAAAGCAAACTTTCAGTGACTGCAGTGAGTTTCCTTCTACGGTGTCACAAAGTGCTCCCTTACAGCTGCTGCTCCTCACTGAACTAAACGTGTGATGCCACTGTCATCTGCAAGATCCACCTTCCATAACGCTGCTCGCGTCCTGCTGAGACGCGGTGCTGATTGCAAGGAAGACTAAGAGGTTATCTGGCACAGTGTCAGGAGGAAGATGCTAACACTGTAGTTTTAAGATTAAGTCTCCTGAATTAGCTTTGTGCTGCTGGAATGCCTGTGCTAGTCCTCTAGCACAACAGCATTTTCAAAGGGTACCCAGGCTATCCCGTATGCAGAGCTAGCAGATCTCACAAGCAGCATCTTAAAATAACCAAACAGATCCAGAAAGATAAAGGAGCTTCAAAGAACACAGTTTGAGGTAACTCTTCCTCTGAGCATACTCACGAAAGAGCATTCTGCACCCACTTCCTCAGCACAGGGCACCCTTTTGTCTCTGCTCTCTGCAGCGTGGCTGTGAACGCTTCTAACTGCAGGCTGCTTTACAGAGTAAAGCCCAACACTACCAAATTCAAACAGTGCCTTAAGATGAAATTTAAAGAGTGAAGCACACATCCCAGTACTGGTGACACAGCACAGACAATTGTTATTACCTGTTTTTACACCAAAAAAGTGCCATTTTTCTTCACATCTTGGAGCTAAGTGTGGATCACCCCTTGGCTGCTTTGGACAGATAAGAACCAACAAGCAACCTGGGTGGAACCCAGCAGCTCTGCAACAGCAGAGAGCAGACTGCAGGAGGGCTGCTTCCACCTGCTGGAGATGGGGAATACTTGTGCAGTGTTCAGCAGACCTAGAGACCCTCCTGCCTGGAGAGAGGCAGTGGGACAGCGGTGTTTGGGGCAGCAGGGATGTTCTCTGGTTCTCTGCACACTTGTTCTCACTCTTCAGCAGCACACAAGGAAGAATTTCATCTCTGCTTACTTCCCAGGCTGGTGAATACAGGGAAAGCCAGGAGCTGAGGTTCGGCAGGGCCATTTCACAGAGCCCCACACTGCTCCCAGAGCAGTGCCCAGGTGCTGCCAACACACACAGCCCCGTGCCGCTCAGTCCTGGCACTCCACTCACCTCACATTCACTTTTTCCCTTTGCTCAATCAGGACGAGTGGAATATTGAAGCAATTCCCCCCAGCCACCAGCACTCAGCTTGCCCTTTTCCATCTTCACAAACACCTCTCTCATTGGAAACTGCGTTTAGGACAAGATTTGCAACAACCTCTTGGGCTGTGCCTGTTACCATGCTGGCTCAGCACCGCTCTGAGTCAACACCAGGAGCTGCGTTCCTCTCATCTGCTAACAGCTGTAAAGAAAAGGGCACTTCTGCTCAATTCCCTGACAATTAGGACTTTAATGATGCAGACATCATTCAGCTTCCAGTAACACAATCTCCTACTCTAGGCACTCTTTTCAAAAGCACAACTTGAAGAACATTCCATTTATAAGCAGCTTGCTGAGGTCAGTGCTGCAGTTCTGTTTCTGCACGGCTTGCCTCAAATACCTGTCCCAAGCCCCTGCACCTCACAGAAATACAAGTGTTTGAGTTGGTTTTAAGGGATGCAGTGAAAACGAAAAACATTTGAGTGCCAATCGCATTCCAGGCACTCCACACTGAGTCTCTGCTCCAAACAACCCTCGAACACGTGCACTGCAAAGCCAGGATTCATCATAAATCACTGTTATCTTAAGTTATCTCACATTTTTCTTCTAACTGAAGTTGTTTAGATTTTATCATCAGCCAATTAGAATAATTACATGCAAGCCTACTGCAGTAGATAACTGTAAAATGTAATACTTCTGAAGATACTTGCAGAGTTACCCATTCATTTAAATGCCAATGAAAGCCACATTCAAACTTTGGTATGCAAGCAACTTACACATCCTTTTTCAGCCCATAAAGACTATTCAGACTTTCACCATGTTTATATTGCTTTTTTCACCCGAATTTGACAACAGAGCCGTATATATAATCTCACACACCTCTCTTGGATTCTGGTATGCAATGAAGCATAGGCTAACCCCTATCACAACCTGAATTCCTCAAGTCAGCCTAAGGGAGCTCAATGCCACACTCTCTCTGAAGTCCTCATGGAAAAAAACACCAAACCCAACACCACCAGCAGCCCTGGATCTATTAATTGCCTGTGGTCAGCGAATCAAGCAGGACAGCCATCATAACTCTAAAGAGAAAAGATTGTACCATGAGAAGATGCAACTGACTCAACTTTTCTCATGTCAGCCACGCAAGCAGAATGACTTACTTGGATCTCGACTGCTGTACGGCCATCCTGAGGCAGGTAAAAAAGATGGCATTGGAGAACTTGCTCTGCTGTCATCCTCTACTTGCTGTGTAATGTGACGCACAGTTTCTTTGTTTTTCCTGTTCTTCCTGCGCCCCGTGGGCTGCCAGCCATCCCCCACTCCTTGCTCTGAGAAAGCGTTCTGTATTGCACTATCCTTGGCAGAATGCAGTTCATTCCCTCCATAATGAGAGGGAGAAACCTGTTCCTCTTTGATACGTAAAGACCCATAGCCCATGTCACTGGACCAAAGCGACTGGGACGAAACGTCTTCGTGGCTGTCAGTTTTTGGTTCCGGATCCTCCTTCCCATAACTGCTCCCTCCTTCGTGGCAGCTGGCAATAGCAGAATCTCCTGAAGAGTTTGCTGGACTCGTCCTCCGAGCCAGCCACGGCGATATGCTCCTGCCAGCCACCACTGCTGAGATCAGAGCGTCCGTGCTGCTGCTGGAGGGGGCTCCCAGCTCGTAGTCCACAAGGTCATCCGAGGCATCTGACTTGATGCTTATGTCCAGAGCTGCCTTGATGAAGTTGTGGCAGGCCTGCACGATATCCGTCATCTGCAGGTAGCTGGCAGCAGACATCACCTCGATGACGTTCCTGCTGGTCAGCGCTAGGTGTGCAGAATACATGAAGTCAATGATTGCCTTAAAGCCTTGTGCAGTGACAATGTCTAAGTGGGTGACCGTGGCCTGGTCGGAGGTTTTCTGTACCTGGCAGTACAGTGTTTTGAAGTAGCGACTGCTCCCGAGCAGAACGTTTTTGTGAGCCTTGAAGATCTTCCCCTCCACGATGATGCAGACGTCGCAAAGGATGCCGTGCTGCCGCTGCTCGTTGAGCTCCCGAAGCAGGTGCCGGTAGTGGGAGGCAATCTCCATATCTTCCTTTCGGTTATTCATTTGGAAGTCTTTGTGTTTCCTCTTCCACAAGTCCTGCAAGGAGAAGGAAACATCCAAACAAGTTCAGATCAGTCCCAAACTGCACCACGTTCAATAGCAGGTGCACCTTGAACATGTCCTGCAGAATACAAGAGTTGCCCAGAAAGAGTCCGTGTTTATGATGTGGAGCATACTTCAAATAATTGTTGTTAAAAGGGACTAAATGTGAAGCTCAGTCCTACGTCACCTCAAAATATCCCAGAGAAACGTTTCTTTACGTCGTTACAGACCTGAAAGAAAACCTGTCTGGAGTTACTGAGGTGGAACAGCCACTGATTGTCGCTGTTTGGGTTCAGTAAGATTGGGTTTGGATACAAGTCGGGCACATGAAACCATGCCGAAATCACTGAAACAAAATTTCCTCATGGAAAAAAGCATTATGAGAGCAGGAATAGCTGAAATCCCCCAAGAGCACAAGCTGACTGAAAGCAGCTACTGCCCTTGCTGAGGGGCTGTGAACTGCTCTCGAGTCAGAAAAGCAATAGGCAAAATCTGAGACTATGGATCACAACATTTCAAGTCCCCACCCAAACCAAACCAGCAATGGATCAGAGCTATGACATTAATTTCACTTGAAGCTCAACTACTTACAAGCACAACCTTTACAACTTCGCAGTAAAACCTGCTGTTTCCCTGGCTTCGCATCCCCAAGTTTTCCCCACCAGCCTAAGATGTTGGGTGAAAAAATGCAGTAAATCACAGCTTTTCTTCATAAGAGAGGTGCTCCAACCCTACAGTGGTGAGGGATAACTATTCCTTTCCTCCAAAAAGTTGAATTTGTCCCAGCATAAGAAGCTCCAGCAGTGAAGCTGATATTGAGGCCCACATCTCAACACACAACTGTAAAACGTGTGTGTGCTTGGAGTGTCACCATGGGCAGGCACATCCTGGATTTAGGACACTGCTGATTGCTGATAGAACAAAGTCCCTGTGAGAACACAACCCTGAGCTCTCCCAGTCCCAAAGGGTATGTGATTAAATATAAGTGCTGCCAACAAGGCTGAGCGAGTTTGCAGCACCTTTTCAACACACACACAGTTCACATCCACATTCAGTCCCATCTGTTCAAACCAAGCAGCAGCAGTGGGCAGGCCTAGGACAGCCACGATAGGAAAGTTCACTGATGCATGCAGGAGGGTTTCCAGCACTGGGGAACACAGATATCCAAGATCCATGCCCCTGTCTGTGCTATTAATACAACCTCCAGAAGCCAACAGCTGAGCCAACACCGTTGGCTGGGGAACGAGCCCACAGAACACACATCCAGCATCTCCCTGCTAGAGCTCCACCTGACGATTCACAAGGTTGAGTTATGCAGCTGTTGCCTGCACAGACCTCCTCCGTTCTGTAGGAATGGGGCTGTCTCCTCAGCAGGGTCAGGAGTGCTAATTTGTGAGAGCAGCTGGTCTCTCATCACTGAAAGCCATTGGCTTCCATAAAAAGGAAGGCCTATGCTCCTTCCTGCAACACCAACAGGCAGAACTGGGATTTATGTGCTTCAACTCTGTGCAGCTCTTCTGTAGAATTAAGCACAAAAGACATGAAGCTTATCTTCACGTGAAGGTGGTCAATACAGTGTGGCTCTACACTATCCAAATGCTACTACATATGAGACCTACCCGGGAACTTCAGCTCTGGCCACCTCCATCTAAATATATACACAAACAGGAGTCAGAATTGAGGAGCAAGAACATTAAGAACTGATCTGTAAAATGGCCTTTGAAGGCCTGGAAAGGCCCTGTCAGACCCAGGCAGCATAGATGCTCTCTAACCCACGCACTGAAGGTGGCTGCCACTGCTTCACAGCCACCTTCAGCTTTGGGAGAACCACCTATGAAGGCAGAGTGACAGTTCAGTTTTGTCTTTATTCCAGAAACCACTGCTGCATCTACTTTTAGGAGCTGAAGAGTCGGCTTTGCTCCCTCAGGAAATACGAATTGCCACGCAGGATCAAGTGAGTTGTCCATCATCAATCCTGCCTCCACCAGCCGCCACAGCCACGTGATGCTGAGGGAGATGCAAGACATCTCACAACACAGCCATGCAATGATCCCAAGGCTCTGTATCTGGCACTTCCTTTTGCTCTTCTTTCACAGGTAACAAAATCCAGGCTTCAAGATAGGATCTCCCTGGATCTGCTTGGAAAAAGAATTGTCTCCTGCAAGGTAACTTTCTCTTCCTCAATTTAATACAGATTAGCATCTGGAATATCTGTCAATATCTTCATTGTGCTTTAATGCAACAACAGCTTTTCCTGTATTTCTTCTTTAATGTCCTGCAGCTAGAAATTACCCTGATTGCTTGAGATTTTCTTTCTTTACTACTTTAGATGTTCATGGAGCTTAGCTCAGTGCATGGCTGGGTTCCCCTTGCTGCTGATAGCAGCCTGTTTCAGATACACCTCATTCCCTGTTAAAGCTGCCTATGCCAGCAACCTGGATTAGGCATTTGTCTCCTTCTACCTTCGCTTTAGAGCAGAGCAGTCTGAGCAGCAGACTGACTAATCCACCGCTTCTGATGGATGAAGCACTTGCTAGCTTGTTTATGAAATAGCTTCCCTCTGACTTAATTTCCTATCAAGAGATTTTTTACTAACCACAGAACAAAAAATAATAAAAGATTCCTCCCTGGCTTCCCTCCCGCCTGCTGACAGCAGACACCCTGCAGCCACGCAGCCCTGTGCATGCCCACATCCCCAAGGGCTGGGGACAAGAGCTGGAGGTGCCTTCTGGACAGGAAAGCAAAGCCATCTGACGTTCTAAAATAATAAAAAGAAGACAATAATGCACGTTAAAACAACGCGAAGATGCCCTGTGCAAATGATGACAACTCATCTTTGTTCCAAAGTACTTAAACCCTAGGTATTAAGAGAGGTGAGCGGGGAAGACACCCACTGCAAAGAGCAGCAGCCCTCCACTGGGAGGAGGTCCTGTGTCAGCAGTGCTGGGTGTGCAAGGAAAGATGCTGAGTTTTACTGATTACCTGTGGACACGAGTGCCTACATCCACCGTGGCAGCAATTGCTGCTGGGGATGCCTTGGTCCTCCCTGGCTAAAGGTCTGCCCCCTGCACACGTCGCCCCCACCCAACATTTGTCACAGCCTTGTACCTTTTAAATGAGAGGTCTTTGGGGGAGAAAATTAAATACGCCTCAAATTCAGAGGAATTAATTAGTTTTCTGTCTACCCATGTCAAACGAGAACACCCGCTTAATGTCAAGGAGCACCAGGGAATTAATCCAAGTTAAATTTAAGGCAATTTGCTAGTAGTTAAAAATTCAGGAAGCTTCAAAACCCCACGCTCTTCTGTTCCAATTTCACACGCTGTTTTGTGGCCCCTTGGCTGGTGTCAGGCTTTTTTTTTTCCTCTTTTTTTTTTTGGTAAAAATGTTTATCTCCATGTACAAGATGCAGTGGAAGGGTTTCTTCAGAAAGGCAGTGCCCCCCCGAGTCCTGCTGGCAGTGTAGCACAGATTGCTGGAGATGGACCCCAACGTTCAACGCTACATTTTTTGCTTCATCTCAGGTCTCTTTAACGCAGCGAAGGATCTCAAAGCTGAACACCTACTGGAATTATTCTGGCTTGGGCCTCTGGTGACAGCACACAGCCCAACACAGCTTTCCAAGAAGCCAATGAACCGTAAGAGCTCATCTGTAGGTTTTCCACTAAATAAATGGTAGGAGAGCAGGCTTTCTCCATAAGTCAATTTACAGAGAGTACCATAATTCTATTGCTTTCCTAGAAATAACTAGAAAAATCATCCCTAAACAAACAGCACTTGCATGTCAGAGCAAAAAAGAACCAGCGAGCAGATTTAATCATCCCTTTCCTGCCAACTTCTGCCAAGATACAGGGCAGCTTTTTGTTTCTCATGTTGTCAAAGCTCTGGTCTTAAAGCAAGCATTAAGAATTTATACACCTTTTAACCCCAGCTGGAACGAACCTAGCTGTACAAACGCACCGTTTATGGAAAGTGTTTATTTTGCATTAGCAGTACAGTTGTTTGTACACGAAAATATCACCTGATGGCATAATAACAGTCTGAGCAAACAGAATATTCACTTAAAGTGAATTTCACCTCTGGCAAAAAGAAGAGCCAGTGACGCTTACACAGCCAACCTCTCTGCATACATACCTGGAATAAGTCCCCCGACCAAAATCTCTCAATTAAGGGGTTCAAACGAGTAGTGCCTTAAACTCAGCAAATTATTTCAATTTTGACCAAGAGCCACGGAGAAGAAACGCAGCACACAGATGAAAGCCTTCGCCATCCCATCCCTTGGGAAACAGCAGGGACAAAAATAAACTCCAAAGCGCTTCATTCCCTTCACTCCGACAGAAAGCAGCAGGAAAAACGGACTACAGTTCTTCCTCAGCAATTGAGAGCCCTGTACGAGAGGAAAATATTTTTTGCTGTCTCACAAAAACAAGATTTTGAACCCCATGGCATTTAGCCTGGTGCCATTTTCTTAATGTAAGCTTCCACCCTTAGCACAGAGGGCTCTGGTTAGGGAGCACCAAGCAGCACGCTCCTCCAGCGGCTCCGTGCTCCCTGGGGAAAACAGGCCAACTGGAATCTCACCAAAAATGCGCTGTTTCCTCCCCCATTTCTCTCCAGAGAAAAAGAAAAACAGATTAAGGAGGAACTGAAATTCACTGGGAAGGTTTGCCATACAAAGGAAAGCCCACCGCCAAAAACCAAAACCAAACACACCCCACGGCTGCTTCCCCACGTCCTCCATATCTCCACTCCCAAGACATTCCAACATTTTTGGAATTCCTCTCCAAAAGAGCTCTGCAAGGTGAGATTGGACTGACCTCCCCCTCGCACAAGGTTCTGTGCACGAGTTTCACTTTTACCCAATTAAAGACAACAGAAATACAGGGGATTCCTCCCATCTACGCACCCTGTGCTGGAGGGAAAAAAGAGAACAAAATCACAATGTAACCTTAATGGCTGAAAAGGACAGTGCCCTGTACTTGGAATATCCTTCCAAATGGGAGAGAAAATGGAAGAACTGGGACATCAGTGGGTCACAGCTCCCCGCAAAGACAGCACCTGAGTTCTTCAGAGGTGCAGCTCCCAGCTGAAGGGTTACCTCACAAGGGCCTTTGAAGAAGGGCACAGAGCTACTAGGATGGCTTTCATTTCCTTATACTGCGTCCTCCAAGACTGTATTTGTTTCGGTTTTATTCAAAGTAGGTAGAAGTAACAGCTTGTGAAAATGAACAGCTGCCACAAGAGAAATTCTTCTACTTTGATTCGAGAAATCAGCACGATGTTAAGTTGGTCCTATGTTTTTCAGTGAACTTAAACAAACAAAAAAAAAACCACAGGACACCTCACTGCCACCACCAACCCCACAGCTGCATTGCCTAGGTGCATTTTTACCATCAGATTTGAGCCCCTTCAATTCTCACTGACTGCTGTTAACATCTGCCTGATGGGCATTCGTGAAAACATCTGTATTCAAGGCTAAGCTGGATGGGACTTTGAGCAACCTGGCCTAGAGGGAGGTGTCCCTCACCACTGCAGGGCATTGGAACTAGATTGTCTTAAAGCTCCCTTCCAACCCAAACCATTCTATGATTCTACGATTGAAGCCAATGCCACCCATGGCAGCAGCTCCTCTTGGCATCTGTGCAGCAGGTAATGCCCAGGAGCCCACGAGCTGCAGCACTGCACTCCAGTACCTGCAGCACACAGCCAAGAGCTCACTCCCTGTTAAGTGTTTGTGCAGGTAAAGGGATTTCACCCCCATCTGTGTGGGTATAGAGTTTGTTAGGACATACAGTATGTTTAAGACCACGCCTTCAGGCTGCAATTGCTTCTGCTGTAAAAATACACAGATCTAAATGCAATCAGGAACTAGAGGAAGGCCAGTTTCAGCAAGAGGAATAAGGACGTTCAGAAAGCTCCCAGCTCTTCGTTCTGCTGCTACAGCTTGGCTTCTGCAACCTGAACAAGAACCAGAAGCAAAACCTAATCCTAACCCTGGTAAGCAGAACCCAGAACAACAGAGCTATCATTAAATATCTCACATCCCACTCCACAGCTTTCACACCTGTCAGACCACTGATCTGCTGGGCCAGCTCCAGCCTGCAGAACCTGTAGGCATAGAAACATAGCAGGACAACAGGACTGCTGAGGGTAGCTTAGAGAAATTCATTTATTAACCTTCATCAATTCCAACAGTGCATGAAGAACTTCACAAGAAAATGAAAGCTGGGGAAAAACTGTTGGCCTCCTCAGTGTGGAAGGAGAGCAACTAGAAAGCAGAATTCAAAAGGAAAACCCACCAGAGATGTTGGTTTCTCTGTCGTGTTCTTAAATCAACAATTAGTGAAAGGATTTTTAGTGGTCTTTTAAGAGAAACTTAAATAAAAAAAAAAAAAAAAGCAAAACCAAACAGAAAAAAACAATTACTGCTTACCAGTAACAAACTGGGTTCCAGCTCTGGTGCTTCTCCTGCAGCAGCTGAGGACATCAACAGTCTGAGGGCAGCACAGCAGTGCCCTGCTCTTGGCCTTCCAACAGCACTGGGGTGAACTCTTGTAGGATGACAGAGCTATAATAAAAGACAAACCCAGACATTATTAGCACTGAACAACAAGATCACTGACCAGCAGCAGCACAGGTTGAAGTCCTTCCCCCCCAGACTCATGTGTAAAAGGTCTACGTACGATGTAACGAACAGAAAGATGATGACTCAAATCATATCTACACATTAAAGGTAATTAAAGCCAGGTTACCTTCTTGCAGTAGTGTCAGCAAGTTACTTCTTACAAGTATGGGAAAAAAATAATCTAATTTTGGATACTAAGACTTCAAACAGATCTATGAAACAACAGTGTTTCCTGTTTGGTAGCTTTTGAAAACATTCTCACTTTAATGACTTTTCAAAGAGACATCCGTGGCCCAAGGGGCACTGATTCACCTTATGTGACCTGTCAAATACTGGGGCTGAAAGCTGCCAATGGAGCTCCTGACAAAACCCTTGTTTGCAAAGGAATGCTCAGGATATTCCTCTTGGAACACAGGAGGAACAGCTCCTGTGGCTGATGCCATTCCAGGTTATGAGGCAGAACAATCCCCAGATTTTGAAAATCTGTCGCAAAGAAAACACCAGAAAATAGAAATGAAGAAAGCTTTTCCACTACGAGCTAATGTCATTATGAATGGCCAAGTAATGAATCTAATAAGCAAATGAAGCAAAAAGGAAGAGCCAAGCATTTTTATGGCAACGAGCAGAACTGTGAAAATCTTGAGACAAATACACAAATATAACCCAATTCGAGCAAATACCACTGACTTTGTTCTCAATCTCTATTTCTGACTGCCAAGTCTTGCCTCTGCCTAATTCTGATTGCTTCTCCATTGCAGTTGTGTTGGCTGGCTCTTGACAGTCCTTTTATTTAGGCAGTTACAGAGGGAAAAAAAGCAAGAAGAGCAGGGAGGGCACAACCAACACTGACATGTGGGAAACGACCCTGTTAGTGCATTAGGAAATTAATCTGCACTTTCACTCAGACTTGGGATTACTGCAGTCCCCATTTACTGCCTGTCCCACGTAAGCCAGAATGGTCTGGTAAACATAACAAAGCTGAGACCTCTCCTATTTTGTACTCTCTTCCCTTCCCTTTGCCCTGCATTCTGCACCTGTTTTCCACGTCTCATGGAAGGGACAAAACCTAGTGATGGTGATTAATGGAGGCAGCCCCACCATTAGGTAGGAGCAGAACAGCAGCCAGAGGTATTTCTCTAACCTATACACTGGGTTCCACTTCTAAACCAGCTTTTGTTATCAATTTCAAGCCAAATTTTATTTACAACCTGGAAGCTTTACTAACAAGGCACCCTCTGGATACTCTCTTCCCATTATCACAGCAATATCTTTGGATGCTCTGAACTTACCACTATTTGGGTCCTTTCTGTTAGCGAAGCAAAGCGCCGCGATGTTTCACAGCTGCATGGTGCATGGTTTGGTGGGGGAAGGAAGATGGTAAGGAGCTCCACGAGGTTCTTCAGACGTCCTGTGTTTGGGAATGGAAAGAACGGGAAGGAAAAGTGAAAATCTACACTACCGTAAAGCAAAATAGAATTGTCAGTTACAAGCAATAGGTAAAGCAACGCTTACAAGACAGTTTCCCAGCTCAAATTGAAACATTCTGAAATATTTACACAACTACGAGCACAGAAAGCGAGTTAGCTCCTGCATGAAGTTGGAGTTTAACATCAGATTTTAACTGACAGCTTCTGGCCACGCTTCCAGAGCGACGCGCTCTGAGGAACTGTGCAGAAAACACTTCCTCAAGCTGCTTGAAGATGTCCCATCGATGTTGTGTGTTCTAATTAGCAGCATAAAGATTTAATTAGCGTTGATACAACAACTGCGACACACACCCTTCGCTGGGGGTTAATGTCAACCCGACCTCACTGCTACAGCCATTCCCACCGCCACCCCAAAACCAAACTATTTGCCTGAGGTTACAGAGAAACCCTGCATTGCACAGCACGGAGACATCTGAATTCTATTCCTGCTCATCTCTGCTGAATCACAGCCTCCGAAAGGCAGCGCCGTGCCTGAGCCACAGGGCAGCACACACGGCCACAGAGCACACAGCTGCCTCTTCCTCTTTACATACAGTCAAACGTTCTGAAGAAAACCCACAGAGCTGTAGAAAAAGACACAAGTGCCCACCAGAAAAGCAACGCAGGCAGAAAGAACACATTCCAACTGTTAGCTAATGCAACAGGATGCAGCTTTCTGAAAGGGCACCGTGCGCACACCTCTCTGCACACACGGAGGAAACACGGCGTGGAAATATCCACGTGCTTCCCTCATCCATCTCCCCTCAGCTTCAGCTCTGCCCCTCCACCCCCAGCTGTGTGGGGCACAGCACAGAACAGCCAATGGCAAAGCAAGCACTGAGAAGGTTCAAGAGGTCCGGTGACACCAGAGAGGTAAGAATTCAGCTGTCTGTCTGCCTGCTCCTCCGACAGCCCAACGGCTGGACCAGCAGAGCTTACCTGTCCCAGTGCCACTGACTCCTGCAAGAGCTGAGCTCCTGCTCACAGTGCAGTCACGAAAATAACCGAAGCAGAAGACGTCACGTTTGTGTCTCTGTTACCCAAAACCCAACATAAAAAGCACCGGAGAAAAAGAGGGTTAAGGCACGTCATGTTGGGAATTACCCTGCTGGGAGCTTCCCCCAAAATGCTCTCGTTGGGTTTTTGGCTTTTTCGTGAGGGGATCTTTGCTAAAACTCCCAAACCCAGAACGTTTAAAGGGTGGAGGGAAAGGAGGAAGAATCGCGGGGTGATTTTGAAAGGGAAGTGTGGGGGGGAGCTGGGGGAAAGGGCACCTAAAAGAGAGAATAGAGACACAGGATTCGGGACCACACCAGCAGATAACACACGTGGTGCTCTGCAGCTTTTGTGCCTGTGGCTCCTGGTACAGCACTCAGTGCCTTGGGCAGGCGTCCCTTCCACATTTTCAATGTCAACCTGATCTTTTTTTCCTCCCCATCCCGTAACAGTTGATCAAACCCAGAAGAGGAACGAAGGCAGGACAGACACAGCTGTGGGAAGGAACAGCAGTGAGCTGCTCTTGTGCACCTCATCCTCCTGCACTGTGGAGCAGCACTTTAGGAGCACTGCATCCCGATTACCTCTTTTATCAGGATTTAATTAGTTGGTGTCAGGTTTGGGTATTTTAAGCACTAATGACCAACACAGACCATTGATTCTTCTGTTTCAGAGCACTGGTGAGAAAGGCATTTCCTCCAGAGGTATATTAGTACAAAAGGTGTGAGTTCTGTTAGTGTCTTCATCCCGAAATACTAACCACAAGTTGAGAAATATAAGAAGTAGCTCGGGTGGAACAGGGACTCTGAATACAAGGAGACAAAAATGATGGAAGGTAGCTATGGATTTCAGTGACCGCAGGTACAAACATATTCCTTAATATGTAAAACCCCGCTCACTTTTCTAAGTAGGGTTCTTAAGCAGCTAAGTTCTTGGCATGAGCTCCAACATTCTTGTTACTAAGTTTATTTAATCCACACATAAGCCAGTGGCTGTGCTTGTGGAATATTTCTGAGGTTCTGTGTCCTCCCTGCTTTACAGAAGACCCCACCTCAGCTCTGCATAAAGCAAAAGTCAGGCAACACGCAATGTGTGCAGGATGACCAACGCGAGGGCGGCAGTCAGGCTGCAGAGCACGGCAGCAGAAGGGCTGGCTCTCAGCTGCCAGCTACCTGCAAAGCTACACTGCTCCAATGCCTGCGTGTGTCCTCACCTCTATGCAACCCAACACCTCCAAGTGGAAGGCCTTTCCATCTCATTAGAATTGCTGTCCAGGACCGTGACCTGCCTGCAGTGCACAGGAGGCACTCAGCACCAACGTTTCACAAGCAGCCAAAGCACAACCCGATGTTTCTTGAACATACTTGAAGAAAAGCAAGCTGAAGGAACTGCTCAGGGAATGGCTGCTCGTTTGTGAGGAGGTGCAGTGAGGACTTCAGGCTGCACTGCATTAACAAAGAGCATCTTTAGCATATCTGTGATTTTTCATCAACATACTCCACAGTGTTTTAGGAGAGGAGAGTGAAGAAGGCATCCCTGCTCTGCAGAAGCAGCTGATGGAGCCCAGCACTCCACAAGCAGCTATGGGATGGGATGGATCCCAAGAGGAAAACAGCTCTTGGGGGAAAAAAAGAGGAAAACCTGACAGCAGTTCAGGGTAAGGGGCTGCAAATGCAAAGGTGCCACTTGGAGAAAACAAGAGGGAGGAATAAAGAGATGTTCTGAAGGAATAAAGTGGAACTGTAACCCCAGGGTTCTCACTATGCCATTGTCCTCACCTCCCTCCACCTCCATCCCCCAGCACCCTTCACCTGGGCACTGTAAGCCCCAAATATCCCATACACACAGCACAGGTGAGCCGTGTGCTGACTCAGGCAGGAGTAACAATACAACAAGTGCAACAAGACAACAAGCACAGAATGAACCCCTCCTGCAAAGTGTCCGATGCTCTGCGCAATGGACACAACCTGCTGGCTGCTGGGAATCACAATGTGTGCATGGGATGAGCACAACAGCTGCAGGCTGCTCTGCAGTGACAAACCAAGCCCTCTTTTCACCCCTTTGTTTGGCATTAAGTTAGAAACCCCCCTGTGAACAGGAGCAAAAAAATAATTAACAAACAACCAAACAACCAAACAACCATGAATGGTTTTTACTAATTTAAGAGGAGTCCAGAGAGCATGACAGAGTGCTCTGGCAGGCACCAAGAGCAGCACAAAAAGGGAAAAAGTGCTGGGAAAAGCTGGGCTGATGTGCTGCGGTCCCGCTGGGTGGGTGTCAGCCTGCAGCTGTGCTGCAGGACAGGAAACTTCGCTCAGAAACTGCAGAAACAGATCTGCAAAGAAATGATCAGTGCGAGAGGAGAGCGCAGGCAGCCAGATTTGGTTGAGGACTATCGGAGGCGAAGCAGCCGGACTGGCAGCAGGTAACAGAGCTTTCATTTCTCTGCAGAGCTGGGGGTGCTAAACTGGGTTTCCTCTGAGCGCTCTGAGTTAGAAAAAATAAAAACCAACATTAAAAAAAGAAAAAACTCTCCCTCAAAGAACATCTCCTCTGTCGTACGGCTGTCCCAGAAAACAAAGACCACGGGGAAAAAGTGGCCCATTTTCCTCCTCCAAGAACCCCACGTACAGGTCATGTTTTCAAAGCCTGAATCCTGCGTGCTTTCGAAGGCAGCAGCATTTAAAATACACAAATAATTGCTCAGCATCAGAAGGATCAGAACATCCTCGTTGGGTTCTTTTTGGTGCTGCGCTACGACCGACTCCATGTGAGCTCCGCCAGCCCCCAGAACAGCACCAGAAAGTGACGATCCCACAGTGAAAGCACTGTGACTAACGATACACCCCACCCTTGGTCAGTTTGTGCATTTTTCCCCCACCCCAGCACGAAGGATTTCCCAACACAAAACTTGACAAACAGCGAGGGAACCCGGGCAGGATTGCCACGGGAAAGTCGCTATCTGTTTGCCATTAAAAGCTGCTGTAAGAGACATGGCGAGCCAGGTGTGGGTGCAAGTGGGAGAGCTGTGCGAGTTCATCCATCGCTCTTCCTGGGCAACATCAGCTCTTCGTGGGGAAATAAAAGGAAAAGCACTCCCTCACCTCTTCCTCCCTCACCTTTTCGCGAGATGCACGCAATGCAAGAACAGCAGAGCAGCTCCGAGCGCAGCACCGCACTCATAATGAATACTTTATGGAGTTCAGAGCCGGGACCCGGACCCGGATCGGATCGAACTGCCACCGAAATGCAGACGCACAACTCGAGTGCAGGTGCTGCCCGCAAAGCACGCAGCTCCCAGCCGGCACCGCCGCAAACAATGCCGCCCGTCGCCCGGCGTGCCAAGTGCATCGCAGCCACCGCACAACCAAACAGCGTCGGGAATCCATCCCGAACTGTTCAAGTGCCCCTTTGTTCGTCCTCCCGTGGTCAGGTGAGAACCCAGCGATACAGCGTTGGGGCAGAAGGCTCCTCCCGGCCCTATAGCTGTCAGTGGGGGCACTGACACAAAGGGGCCGCGGCGGCCGGGGGGCACTTTGTGTGGGGTGGGGGCAGAGCAGAGGGCACCGCACTTGTTACAGCCCCACGGGGGCACCCACAGCCCTCACGGGAGCGGGGATCGGCTTTGGGGTTTGTTTGCTTTTTCCCCTAAGGGTGTTATTATTATTGCGTGTTGTCATTATCTCTAAAAGAGGGTCACTTCCCCCATGTCAGCCCGCAATTAAAATGGAGGCGCTGCGAGCCGGGCTTTAGGGGGAGACAATAACCCAAAACGGGGCTGGATGAAGGAAAAACAATAATAAATAAATAAAATAAAAAT
>NW_024884382.1:121018-143427 GCF_019232065.1 Centrocercus urophasianus | reverse complement strand
TGGGGGCGGGCAGCCTGCGGGCAGCTCGCCCGGCGGCTCCCTCCTGCTCGCCCGCCCGCGGACTCCTCCTGCCTCGGCGGCTCCCTGTCCGTTAACCGCCTCCCTGCCGCGGCCCGACGCGCCCCGGCTCGGGTGGCACAGAGACCGGCCGGGAAACCCCCGCCGGTGCGGTCCCGGGAGCTCGTCACCGCGGGCGGGCAGCGCTGCGGGCAGTGCATCCCCCGAGCCCCCGGCTCTGCTCGCTCCGCGCCTTCCCTGCACGGGACGTAGTTCCCGTGACAGCTCGGAAGCCCCGGCCCCCAGCCCCATCCCGCGCCCTGCTCCTGGCTCTGCCCTCGGCCCCCGCTGCTGCCCGGATCCTGCCGCTCCCCGTGCGCGGCTCCGCCGCGATGCGCCCCGGCTCCCCGCCTCAGTTTCCCCAGCTGGAAGCGGAGGGTTCGCTCCATTCAGACCCACGAGCCGCGCAACCCTCGGGCGGAACCGCATGGGGAACACCGGCACAAGCCCGGCACCGGGCAGCCCCCGGGAGACGCGGGAGGCACGTGCCTGGCAGGGGTACAGGCGCCGAGACCTCGCATCCCCCTGGGGAGCCCGCCGCAGGTCAACGTGACCTTCACTGTGCTGCCGATGCCAACAGCAAAGCTTTCCCCGGTCGTCCAGCGAGCACACACGCATCTTCAATCTTCCCATCGATCCGTGCATGGCACACATGTTCCTGCCTCCGTGCAGGTCAATACGGCATGATGGGCTGCCTCCGGCAGGCAGCACGCACAGCCCAGCCGCCCGCATCACCCTGCTTGGGGTGTGCAGGGCACACGTGCCTGCCCTGGCCCGCAGCAGGGATCGCAGACATTTGAATGCCCGCGGGGTGGGGGCTGTGCCCCATATCCTTCGGGCAAACCCTGCTGTGCGGCTGGCAGACTTCCCCATGGTGTTCTGTGGCCAAAGAGGTGCACCCTCTCCTCGCTCCGCTCCTTCTCTGCTGTGACCACTGGATACGAGGGTTGGCTAGGATCGGGGTCAAGCTGTGCCCAAATAGGTGGCACTGGGACACAAGCCCCATGCTAGCTGTGGCAGGGTTAGGTCAGGGCAGGGCAACGAGCAGGGCCATGGGCGATGTGCTGTGGATGGAGCTGGCAGGGGGGTGCAGAGGCTGGCAGAGATGCCCACTGCCCAAATGGGATGGGTCCAGCTGGGAACTTAGCTCCTGGGGAAGCACAGGCAGCTATTGCTCCGAGGACTGGCAGCTGGGAGGGCTCAGGGAGATCAGTGCTTGGAAGCTGCTTTCTTCTGGGACACAGTAAGGCACCAGTTGGGATCAGCCCTAGCTGGGGTTTGCCAGCATGCCCGGTTTCTCGCTGTTCTGCACCGGAGCCTCCCACCTGCGACTGGCTGAGTGTGGCACATGCACACAGAGCTAACGGGAGGAGGCGAGGAGCAGGCAGGACAGGGGAGCCAGACCGGGACTCACTGGTGGGTCGGGAAATTGGAGTCCTCCTGGCTCACCCTGCACTCTCATGCTGCGCTGGGCTGGGTGATCAGCAGGGTCCTGGCACAGAGCCCACACACTGCGCTCTGATGGCAGGGGGAGGTTGCGAGGGCTGGAGAAGCCAGGACTGGAATTCGAAATGATGTTGACAAATCGGAGAAATGGCCTGAAAACAATCCGATCCGATTCAAAAGGACAAGCAAGAAGAGCTGGGCTGGCTCGGGGAGCAGAAGCGCCCAGTGAGCAGCCAGAGGGCAGGGCGAGTGGATGGGCAGTGGGCAGTGTCACCATGCTCATTGCCCAGGGCAGCCCTGGCCGGGCACACAGCGTGATAGCTGGGTCTACATAGGACACGCAGGGGGCTGTGCACATAGAAGCCAGGATTCCAAATGCCCAGCAGGCAAGCAGCTGTTGGGAAAAGCAGCCAGGAGGCAGGGAAGGGGAGGAGAAGCCTCATTGGTTCGGATGTGGAAAGTAGGAGCAGCGCTGCTTGCAGGGCAGCTGAAGCTCTCACTGCTGGCCACAGCTGCCCCATGCCCGGTCCGGGATCAGCCGTCAGGAAAAATCCCTGCTAATTGGAAAGAGCACAGAGGATGGCAATAGTAGAGCAGTGACAGAGGCTGCAGGCAGCGGGGTCTGGGAGAGAGTGGAGGCAGGGACACTGCAGCCTCAGACCGTACGAATGCTGTGAGTGCAGCAGGAGGAGCTTTGCAGGGTATTGGGCAGTTGGAGCTGAGCAGGGTGCCCCTCGGCTGGCCCCGACCCACAGCAGTGTGTGCGTGGGACCGATCCTGCCTGCTGCCCTCAAGCACCGTGGTGATGATTCATCCCCTCTGAGACACAGCCGCTGTCCTTTTCTATTCTCAGGCCAATCTGGGAGAGATTTGTTTGTGATTTTCCTGCCTTGCTGCCCAGCCGACAGATTGATTATTGGCTGTGCCCCCTCCATCCGGACAGACTGTGATGCAAAGGCACTAGTGAGGGTCCCCCTGTCCTCTCCCCAGCTGCCAGCACCAGTCCTGGCCATAAGAGGCAGTGGGACTGGAGCCGGAGCTGGATGCAGCCCTGCGCTCAAAGGGAGCGACTGTAGGATAATCATTAATTTTGATCTAATTGGAAGAAACGTGGCTGCAAAGCTGCAGTGCAAGTTGGATCCTTCCTGTGCTCCCATGCCCGCCTGATGGGTCGGAGTGAGCAGCGAGTGCCTCAGTTGTGGGGAGATGTGGGATGACAGGGTGTCTGGTCCCATTATAGGAGTGGGACTGAGCATGGTCAACGCCCCCCACAAGTTGGGTGTCAAACCCCTGTTCCCAGCCATGGGTGGCATCTGCCAGGGACAGCACTTGCATCCATAATGCAGCACCTCATCACTGCACTGACCCCGTCTGCATAGAAAACCCTATTAAACACAATACCTTATTAAACGCTTTACCCCAACAAAGTGCAATACCTTAATTAATGCAACACCCCAATTAAGGACAGCACTCCCATTCAATTTATTCCTTCATTAAGCGCAAAACCTCAATTACAACATCTCTTTCGTAAGCTGAGTGCACGAGTTCTTGCAAGGTGCCCTGGACACCTTTTGCTGCCTCCTGCAAAACAGCACCGGGATGCCACAGCTTTTGGGTCCTGGCTTTGGGGACGCACCGAAGGGCTTCGGTAGGGACTGAGGGCCTGATTTGGGTGGACAGGGAGGAAAATGTCTTCCCGTGGCTCTGCAGCCATGCATGTGCCCGGTGCAGGGTGCCACAGGCTTGCTAGAGAAAGCTCCGTCACGGTGAGAATGCTGGGGCCAGCACTGAGCCGGGACCGCTCCATTGCCGTCCCCACACAGCCCCTCTGTCCCCCCCAGCCACTTGTCACCTACCTTGTGGTTTATAAAACTTTAAAGCTAATGGTGTAATAAACGCCAATAATGATATTGCAGCTGCACCGGGGCACCCTGGGATGAATACATTACGGGAGCTGCGGCAGTTGCGCACGGAGGGCAGCAACGGGGCTGGGAGGTGGTCCAGCAGTGCCGCTCAGCGCCGGGATGCTGTCCTGGGACGAGCCGCTGGGCAGCCTCCGGTGCCGGGATTACGTCCTCGTCCTCAAGCCGCTGGACACGGCTGCCGCTCCGTCAGAGCTGCGTGGGCACAGCTGGCACAGCTGGCACAGCTGTGAGGCACCTCGTACCCACGGGCCGTCCCCGGAGCCGTATGGCAGCAAAGGGGCACAGCACAGCTGTGCGCAGGGAGGGCGAGAGCCCTGTGCCACCCTGAGCGTCCCTGTTCAGCACGACCGTCCCTACAGGGGGAGCAGGAGGACGGTGGGCACGGCGGGGCTGGAGCCGCACGGAGCCCATTGCTCTGGTCCCTGGGCATGTCTGCGAAGCGATGCGCCCCAGCAGGGCTGGTACCCGCAGGACACACTCCTCCTGCTCACCCCGACCTCGGGGCCGTAGGGAGCTGGGGGAGCATGCCCAGCCAGCAGAGCGTGAGGAGCGGCTCTTCATGCTCCGTGAGACATTGCTCAGCTGCTCCTTCGCGCATGGCTGCGCCGGCGGGCCCTGCCCTGTGTGCCCTACAGCCACCAGGACCGTGACATTGTCATCGGGATAGTGGGCAGCACCCCTGGACAGCGGGCAGGAGGAGCACTGGAGTGCTGCCCACTGCCCTACCAGCAGCTCCTGCCTCCTGCTCATCTGTCCTAAAACAACAGAGCTATAAACTGCCTTGACGCAGCATTACGGCTGAGATTTTAAATGCACCCAAGTCAGGAATTCAAAGTTATGGGTCCCCGAGCAGCCATAGCTCAGCCACATGGTGCCCATTATGGCCCTGCGCGTGCACAGCCGCCGCGCCACGGGCAAGGGGCAGAGTTACCATGGGAACCATTGCTTCTGATTCCCTGACATCTGTGTGATTAAAGCCTCAACCTCCATGCCATGGCCCAACCAATGCAGTGAGGGCACCCCCATGTCCTACGGGCCATCAGGAGCCGTGTGTCCTTATCTCTTCTTGCCCAGAGGGATGGCTGTGAGCTCAGCACCCCACAGCACACAGCCCTCTCCAGCTCTCTTTGTGGTTATGGGCACCCACATCCTCCTCTGTGCTATAACCTGGGCACCAAACATGGGGTGCACTGCAGGCACCGAGTGCCATGCTGCACTGTGCCCTCAGCATGGGGTGCAAACAGAAGCATCAGCACACTGCAGACAGCAGCAGCATGAGCATCGGTCATGCTGAAATGCCAAATGGAACAGGCACTGGGCACACCTGGAACACAGCGCTGCCTGCGGAGATGGCTGAGCGCTGGGCAAACAGGAAAACCACAGCTGGCAATGCCGCTGAAGGCATTTCAGCAGCTGCCACCCAGCACTTTAGACACAGGGTTAGCGCTGTGCAAATAACAAACATGCCACAGGTAGTAAGTGCTGAGCACTCTGCAATTACCAGCCATCCCTGGGTATCGTGCGCCGCACACACCATGACCACAAACGCGCTGCAGGCACCAATTTGATGCAGAGGAGCCTGATAACCTGCATGCAGCCAAGGCAGGGCACTGAGTGCTGCAAACAGCCGTACGGTGTGCCGGCTCGGGGTGCTGGCCCCATGGGTGTGTGTCCCTGCCTATCCCCATGGGAGTGACAGCCATGCAGCAAGGCTGCCGGTGCGACACGTGCTGGTGAGCTCAGGGCCTGTTATTTCATTTTCACTTGTCCCATTCCATTAGCACAGCTGTCTGCCACCAGAGAAGGGAAAATTGATGCTAAACGGGATATCAATTTATCATGGAGTGTGTCACCCGCCGCACGGCTCTGCCAGCCGAGCTGCGTAGATGCGCTGCAGCAGCCAAGCAGCACCTGTAATTAACAGCTCGTCAGTCTCCCCGGCACAAGGCAGCACAGCCCGGGCACCCTCCGGTGGGTGCAATAGAGGGAATCCCAGCAGGTGCCCCTCCCAGATGGGCACCAGGCGGCAGCGTCACCCCCATGCCCACCCCAGTGCCAGGAGGTTGGTACATGGGCACAGCAGGATCACAGGTTGGGAATGTCCCCATCTCCATACCATCTCCCCTGGCACCTTGCTGCTGCCCCTGTGAGGCAGAGCTGTAACTCACGGCATGTCGGTGCCCAGTGAGTAACGAGCCGGGAGCCCAGCTCCTGGACGTGAGTTATGGCCGCTGCCTGCGCACAGTGAGACATCAATCCCAGCAGGCGGCTCGGGTGGGAACGGAGCATCCATCGTGCCGGGGAGTTGGGATGGCCCATCAGTCCTGGGCAGCAGGGAGCGGGCACAGCTGGTGGGCAGCAGCTGAGGACAGCCCCATCCACATGCCATGGCCCCAGTGCACCCCAAAACAGCAGAATCGGTGCCAGCCATCCTGCAGAGCCCTGGCTGTGCACTGCTTTGATGTTAAACACTCAGAGATGAAATGTGTGCCCTGGGGCTGGGCACCTCGCAGCGGCCGGCTGGCCAGCCTCTGGCTGCGGAGCCGTGCCAGCGCCAGGGCCGATAATTGGATGCATGTTTCTTCCAATGAGTTTGTATCATTTTTATGTAAATTTGACATTTTCCTGATGTTCTGTAATGTGCACAAAGCAAGTGCCGCTCCTGCCGTCGGCAAAGCCTATTTCCTTCCTGTCTGAAGTGCTGTGTTGATTTAAGGGCCTGCTAATACACGCAGCCCCCCCCCAGCACACATGCACGTGGGCGCACGTGTCCCTTCTGCGCTGATCCGTCTCCATCAGCATGATGGGCAGCACCCAGCACCCAGCCCCGCTCCCACCACCCTGACCGATAGCCCCTTCCTGCAGGGGCAGTGCCCTGCACCACAGGACACCAGGTTGGCAGTGGAATGGCCCCGTGGGCTCTGTGCATCCCATCTACTGCCTGCATGCCCCATGTCAGCACGGTCCCATCCCTGGGGACACTTTCTGGGGTGCACCATTCCCAGCCTTCTTGCACCATGGAATTTTCCCCAGCTCCATCTCTGGAGCAGGCGAGCGGGTTTCAAAGGCAGCGCTGCTATTTAAAGCCCTTATTGTTCACGTCCTTGACACCGGCAGCTACATCCTGCTGTCGCTCGATGCGAGCGCATCCCGGCCCGGCCAGCCAGAGGAAGGCAGCTAATGAAGAGCCAGCGCAAAGCCGCCTCTCTTTGTCCTGATCACAAAGCAGCTCCCAAACAGTCCCCGCCAGTTATTTATAGCTCCCTTCCCCGGGGCACGCCGGGAGTTTCCTGCAGACAGACACAATCCTGGCATTGCTGTGCTGTCCCGGGTGCCCGGGAAGTGCTTGCAGCTGCCCCATGCCCATGTGATCCCATTCAGGGCTGCTCTCTGGGCTGCAGCCAGATGGGTGCTTTGCTCCGGCTGAGGCACGGAGAGGGGCATCCCCAGCCCCGGGAGCACATCTGGAGCACATCTGGTGCATCATCTCCTGTACCCCTTGAGGCATGATGATATGCAGTGGAGGTCTGGGTCTCTCCATGCAGCACCAAATCACAGCCACGCAATGAAAGATGGGTGCTCTACTGTGCCATGGCATCATTTACAGCCCTGTGGTACCTGATGTGCCTGGCATGGTGATTTATCCGGAAGCCATTGCGGAGCACGTGGTACAGGGAGGAGGATGTGATGGGGATGTGCCTGGGGGCAGCGCCCCTGTGCCATTCATCCCCAAATCCACCAAGAATTGGTGCTCATTCCTCTACTGTTCTGGCCACCGGTCTCTCCTCGGCTCCTCGGGATCACCCCTCGGTGAGCAGGGCTGTGGTTTTGTGAAATATGGCCCCTATAAATCCCACTGGGTGTGAGCCATAACTCTCAATATATTTTCAAATATAGTTCAATTATTTTTCCCATATATCATGGGGAAATTGCATCGGCGAGTGGCGGCGCTAAGCAGGGAGCGCGTGGCGGGGCGGTGTTAATAGGATTGTGCATGGTATTATGCATGAGGTCGTTCAGGACACAGTGGGGAACCTCGCGTGCTCCAGAGAGACGGGAAGGAATAAATCAGGCTATTAGCCCAGCACCTTGGTCAGGTCTGCGGGGGATTAATCTCTGCAGCGTGCAGGGATTCGAATGGAAACACTGATGGGCATACTGAGGACTCGATGCACACCTCCACTGAAGCACCAGGAGCAGCATCATGGACCCCAAAGTGGGTCCCCAGAGGACACCCCAGGTTGGCACTGAGTGTCTTGGGGCCTCTCCTGGAGAAGCCTCAACCTTGTGCTTGTGGAAGGGCCTCCTTATTCCCCCTGTGCTGCACTGGGATGGGTGCTGTGGCTGTTCCTGCCGTGCTTTGCCCTACAGCAAGTGCTTGGCCAGCAGGACCCAGGGAGCAGCCACAGCCTTCAGGATGGGCGCATGTAATCAGCCAGGACAGGCACATTTCTGTGTGTTTGCCATGAATATTTATGCAATTTGTGCAGAGCCATTGTGCCTGGTGCAGTGATGTAGCCCAGCCTGCAAGGAGCAGGAGGACCTGGTGGCATCTGTCCATGGCACTGGTATTTTGGGATGCATGGAATCACTCCAGAAGCCACTAGCACCTATTTGGAGCAATATACTGGTTTTCTGGTGCTTGGCAGAGTGGGATAAAGCCATGATTTGGTGACAAACCACTGTGTGCCCAGTGAACAGCAAGCATCCATGATTCACATCTCCCTGCCCATCCTTCTTCTCCTCATTCCTAGTCATACATTCACCCCCCATGTATGATGGCGGGGGTTCCCAAGCTGGAGGTTGCTGTTCTGGACCCCTGCCAGAGGGTGTCCAGGCTGGGATGGAGCTGCTGGCCCTGCTGTGAGGACATGGGTGCCCCCATGGTGCTGGCAAACCTGGATCAAGCAGTGAGTGCAGGTGAGGTTTACAGTAACGGGAAAAACAAATTATTAATCATGAGAGCAGCCCCAGCCGGGCTGTCAGGGCCGCATGGGCTCATGAATATTCAGCATCGGGCTGAGCACTAAATCTCATTTAAATGTCAGGGACCATTAGGCAGACAGGGAGGGGGCTGGGATGGCAGCTCCCCACTCAGTGCCCAGCCCCGCACAGCTGGCAGGACAGTTCCAATGGGACACAGCCACCAGGACTGGGGACCTGGCACTTCATGGCTTCATGGCTGGCAGATAGGCGCCCTGAGCCCAGTGCCCAGGCTCACCTTGGGGTGCCTGAGACCCCTGGGCACACTGAGCACCCAAAGCATCTTCTGGGTGCTGATGGCTGCTGGAAACTTGCACCGAGGGCCCAGCAAGCCCAGTGCCTATGGTGGCAGTAGGGGGAGCGTGCCTGGGCTGCCTCCCTCTGCGCTGGCACTCACGCGCTCTCCAGCTCAGCAGGGGCCTGGCAATTACATGGATACGTTTAAGCTCTTAATCCTACTGAAGATTATTCCAAGGTCGGGGCGCCAGGCAGGTCCCCACGCTGCCAGGCTGTGGTGCATCCCTGCTGCCATCTGCCGGGGTGGGACACCGGCACCATGGTGCCTAGCAGCTCCCCCTACACCCGGGCCATGAGCCCATGGGCATCCCCAAAGGATCTTCTGGCATGGGAGCCCAGTATGGGTAAGCCCTGGCTCTGCCACGATGGGGCATCCCATGGCCTGTGCTGAGGGTGTGGGCAGCAAGGGGCTGTTCCATGCATGCCAAATAGAGAATACACATCCAAGAGGCGGAGGAGGCACCCAGGTTGTCTGGGATTCCCCTCCCTGAAATGGATCTGCTGCTTTCCCCACACAACACGTGTCCCCTTGTTTCCATGCTGCCCAGCCACCCTTCAGCAGGGCCATCATGCACAAAGGCACAATGCCAATGCAGCCCCGTTCCTGCTCTGCACACACCCTGCGGCACTGCCTGCTCCCCAAACCGCCGCATCTCCTCCTGCTGCCAGTTGGGGAGGGTAAAAAAAAAATATATTAATGATTATTACAAAGAGCTAAAGCGGAATTGCAAATGTTATTTCTCTGGTAGATGGATGATAGCGGGGTGGATGATAGATAGCTGGATGGATGGATCGCTCTCCCTCCAAGCTGTAACCCCCTTCCAATCGCTCCCTCCGGAGTGCTGCTGTCACCTTGTCTCTGCTCAGAAGGGCTTTTACTGGCTCACTGGGGGATGCACGAGAACAGGTTATTAATACACGGAGAGGGGGATGGAATCCATTTGACTTGAAAATAGCTGAGAAACTGAGCTGCACTTTTAAAATCTGCTTTTAATCAGAAGGAAAAGAAGAGAAGTTTGAACAATTAGGGAGTAATGAAGAGCTTTGGAAAAAAAAAAAAGAAAACGCTCTCTGAAGATGAGCTAAGATTTTTACAGCACTTTGAGAATTTAAAGAGCTATGCTGGTATCGAGCAAAATGATACAAACACTCCATGTGATAATTGCACATGATGGTACCAGCAGTGAGATTTGCAGCCTGGGTGTCCAGGTGACGAGCAGGGCAGGAACCCCAGTGTGTGTCTGGGGGGGAAGCGGAGTGGTGGGGAGCCGTGCTGCCGGCTCACGCCAGGCACGGGGAGAGCTGAGAGCCACTGGCACGTTCAGGAGGCCATGCTGGCAAATTTGGAGCTGGGAAGCCAGGG
Organism: Centrocercus urophasianus; assembly: GCF_019232065.1. Classification (NCBI taxonomy): domain Eukaryota; kingdom Metazoa; phylum Chordata; class Aves; order Galliformes; family Phasianidae; genus Centrocercus; species Centrocercus urophasianus. The sequence continues at coordinate 133,356 of NW_024884382.1, read as the reverse complement.
ATGCTGGGGGTGGAGCAGTGATTGCTGATAGCACATCCCTGGAAAATCGTCAATGTCACTCAGCCCACACTCAGCCCAATGCCAGGTCCTGGGGAAGCCCTGGGCTGCCCCATGCGCCCGCGGCTGTGCCCTGCCGGTGGATGCCAAGGGCCCGTGACGGGAGCCGAGCGCGGGGGCTGCACAGCCGCTCGCAGCAGCAGCTGGGTAATTTTCATGCTAAGTGAAAAGTAAAGTGCACAGACTCTTTATTAGAGCGAGCACGGTGCGGGGAACAATGAAGGCAGTGATGATCGTTAACTTTCTAATCGGAGGAGAAAAGTCCTCAATGCAATTTTTATGGTAATAACATCGACACTAAAGATAATTGCTCCCCGCGTCGCGCTTAGCGCTGGGAAACTGTTTGGGAAAAAAACATTAATTTGCAGGAACTGAGCCAAAGTTTCCTTAAGGCAGCTGTTCCTGGTGCCACCCTACCCCCAGCCTTGCCCAATGGCCAACCTTGTGTCCCACAGTGCCGCAGGGCTGTACTGGAGCCCAAGCATCCCGCCACACCGCAGCGGTGATGGAAGATGGTGATGGAGAATCGTTGGGGTGACAATGCACTGGCGCTGTGGTATGGGGGTGTGGGGCTGCCCCATAGGTGGAGAGGGATGGGAGCCAGCGCTCCCTGGGGAATAATAAGCGCAGGAGGAATTACAGCCAGGTGACATTTTAACGAGCCGGCGTCCTGCGCAGCATTAATATTCCATGGGCTGCAACTCCCCAGCGGGCGTTTGAGAGATGAAAAAAAAAATATTAAAAAAAAAAAAAGTCCCTGAGCCCGGTGAAATCAAATAAATAAATCTCTGCCGGAGCGCGGCGTCTCCCCCGCCCCTGCGCTGTGATTTCCCCTGTGATCCCATAACGCACAGCAAGCAATCGGCATGGCTCCCAGCGCGGCAGTGCGGTGATTTATCCCGGGCGAGAGCGGGGGCCCGGGGATGATGCATGGGGCAGGGGCAGAGGTGGCAGCAGGGGGAGGCGGGAGAGCATGGAACGCACACGGGGCTACCACTCAATCCTAAATTAATTGTAATATTTGACAAATCAGATGTACTTAGGTGATCCGTGGGCCATGCGAGGGAGATTGATGAGAGGTTTGGGCTGTCAGATGCCGCTGGTGTTCACCGCTGACCAACAACTGTGGCTCCAGCACCGATCGCCCTCCACGAGGTGGAAGCAGCCCCTGTGTCCAAGTGCTGGTTGGGGTGATTGCAGCAAGAAAAGCACCCCATCCTCTGTATCCTGGCTCCTTGGGATGATTTTGTGATAGACGCTTGGTCTGCCCTTGCTCTGCACCAGGGTTCTCCCTCCCCATCTTCATGCAATGCCACCCCGAGGTGGCACACAGCTCTCTGGAGTGTCCTCCCCACATAGTGCTGGAGCTGCTCCCCACGGTTTCAGGGTGGTGAGAAATCCATAGACTGACAGCCTGTGAGATGGAGGTGCTCCCTGGTCGGGGTGTGCACAGCCATTCCCCGTAGGGTCATTTCGGTAACAGCTCCGCCAGCCAGCACTGAGATTCATGGGCCCCACGAGGTGACAGCAGACCTGATAGGTTTTAAGACGGCAACATGCCCTGAATCTGCAAAGTGGCAGAGCAGGGAATCCGCCGTGTGCACAGCCTTCAGGGACGTGGTGACCGCAGTGCTAGGCCACCGGGGGTGGATGGGAAGGCACTGGCACCCCAGCATGCCTTTGGGGCCGCAGTGTGCCATGTGCCCCCACCCGGAGCGGTGCCAGCCCCAGAGACAAATGGCATGTGGGAAGGCAGGGGAACCGGATGGTGGGTGCCGTGCCACTGCTCTAGCTTTCATCAGAAGCGTATGCTGTAGTAAAATATCTACATTTGGAAGCAGAGATTTCCAGGGATCTGAGAACACTGGGCTGATAATTAAACATCTGTTCTGCATTTGTCTGCCCGCCTCGCTCCATCCTGGCTACGGGTGTGCGGCATCGCACCCTTTGCTGTCCCCTGCTCACCACCCGCAGGGCCACGGGTGCTGCAGGCCATCCTGCACCTTGCTCCCTGGGCTCAGCAGCTTTGCCCCCACCTTGCAGTGCTGCAGAGCCCGTGGCTCGCCCTGGGGCTCACACCTCAGGCAGTTCCTCCAGTCCTCTCCATGCATCACCAGCCACTGTTTGCCCATGTGCAGCCCCCTGGGCTGAGCGAGCAGCTGCCATCACCAACCTGCATCCAGGAGAGTATCAAAACAACCTCCGAATTGATCCCTGAGACTCTTCTGCAAGCCCCAGTCACGTCCTATGAGGAGCAAGCGTCCGCTCTAGTTACTGTCTCCTAGGAGAGCTCTGGGGACTTCAGGCTGTCACAGGAGGAGCAGCCCCAAACATGACATCTCCATGGAGCCCAGGGTACGGCAGGCAGGGACACGGTGCCACTGAGCAGATGGCACCCAGCCAGATCGATAGGAGCCGTGCTGGGCTCCAAAGCACTTTGGATGCTGGGGTGGGAACAGCCACGTGTCCACAGCCCGAGGTGCTCTGTTGTCCCCCATCTGCCCCCTGCCCTGGTGTCCCGGTGTTTGTCACACCTGTCACCGTGACAAGGGAGAGATTAGAGCTGCCCTGAGACGCTGCTTCATATTCATGAGACTTCAAAGCATCTGCACCAAACCTAATCCTCCACACAGCACCCTGCCAGCAGCCCTTGTTGGGCTGGGAGGGCTGCCGGCAGCCACACAGCTCTGCTCTGGACAGGAGATGACACCCGGGTGCTGTGCCGTGCCCCATGCTTGGCCACAGCACGGGGTGATGGGCTGTGTGCCCGGTGCCAGGCTGTCAGGTGGGGAGTGCAGGGCCTGGCGGAGGGCGGGAAGTGCGGCCCCCACGGAGCCGTCTCCTCCAGATGGCGAAGGCCATTAGAGCCGCTCTCGTGCGCACGGAGCCATAAAGTTTATGGGCCTCATCATTTAGCTGTAATGGAAATAGTTAAATCTGTCTCTGTTTAAGCAAACTGTGCCCTCACGGGAGCGCTTGATGCCATGTGCCGGTGGCTGGGGGGCTCCAGGCTCTCCTTCCTGCTGCCCACATCTTCCTCCTACCCTGACGTATAGCTGCTGACCCCAATGCATAGGGTACCCCACAGGCAGGGGCTCAGCTCCACACTGGATTCTGCCCCCCCCAGCCCCACATCCCACCTGCATTATGGAGAGCCCCCCCATCCCAGAAGTCCCCCAACCCATTGTACTCAGCTGTGATATCGGTGGGAGCTACCCCCTCCCCAGCAAGCAAAGCGTGATTAATTACAGAGTAAGTCATTAATATTCACAGCTAATTAAAGATCCTTATCGTGAATAACGGAGCTCTGACTCCAAATTATGGGACACGGATGGAGGAAATTGGGAGGGGAGAATGAACTGGGGCTGCAGAGGGATACAGCTGTGGTTTAGGGGCACACAGGGAGCTGAGGTACCATCATGGGGGCCTGGGCAGTGGTGGTGGCCAGGGGTACCTGGGCATGTGGAGCTCTGGTAGGGGATGCAGGGCTCAGATGCAGGGCAGTGTGAATGGGGCAGGCACGGAGTCCAGGTTGGGGCCGCGTGGTCCCCGCAGAGCATCCAGAGGGGAGGGCAGCAGCACTTTGCCTCAGCTCCTGTTATACAAATGAAAGGTTTTTAGTGGGAAAGACTCTGGGAGAGTAATACATCTCCCATATTGATCGCAGGCCAGGGACCAAGGCACGGCTTAAACAGTAATTGATTTCTAGCCGCCGAGATGTGTTGGGGAGCATTGATTTAACAGCACTGCAGACACACTGCTACTAATCTGATTAAAGTATTTAGCAGAAATGTTATTCTTTAAAAAAAAACAGAGGGAGGTGATGGTGCTGCCTGGGGCCAGGGGGCCAAGCTGGGGTGGCAAAGCCAGGGTGCAGGGTCCTGCTGCAGCCCAGCACTGTTATGGGGTGGATGGTGTCCCTTCCATTCCCATGGCAGTGGCACACATCTGCAGCCAGCTGTGTCAAGGGCACATGCAGAAGGAGTGGGCAGCACATGCGTGAGCAATGAGCTCCAGAGAGAGCGTGGGCCCACAACCAGGGCCACAGTGTGGATGGTGCTCCCAGCATCCATTCCAGTTCCATGAGGGGCATCGGCTGTGAGGGGGGTAGGCAGCACCCCTCAGTGCCATTCCTGTCACACCCATCAGCCCAGTTAATTAACACACGGTATCAAACAAATAAATTATTCCTGCTTCCTATTGATTCTAATTTACTGGTCCCTGGAGAGCCCAGGCTCGTTTATCCCACCTGTCACCCCTACTTAGCAGCTGTGCTAACACCTGCCTGGCTCCCAGCACCTCTCCCACTCCCCTGCCCAGGGCTGTGCCTCCTGGACACCCAGCCTGGAGCTTAGTCTCTGTCCCTGGGCATCCCCTGCCTCCCAGCAGCACAGCAGTCGGGTTCCCCTGCATCCCAGGGAGTCCCAAAACTGCCCGTGCACCGCCTCTGCTGTCTGCCCATCGATGCCAGCCTGATCAAAGCAGTGTTCCTCCCTGCTCCCGCCCTGTATTGATGCTGGATTGATCCATCGACCTGCCCAGCTGCTGACTGCACAGCTCCGTGATCCTGGACTGCTTGTTTGGGAGATCTGAGGGAGGAATAGCACCCAGCTCCTGTATATGCTCAATGCTGGACTGCTTTAGTGCTGTCCCACAGCAGCCCAGGGTGCTCTGGACAGCAGCTTGCAAGCAGGGCTTGGGTGCTTGCAGCACAGCACTGGCCTCACCTCAACTCAGCAGAGCAACAAGGCATGCTTTACCAGGGAGAGCTGGAGGCTGGCCAGGGACATGGCACAAGGTCGCTGACCCAGCATGCGTGCCTGCTGCTGCTCCACGCACCAGTGCTCTCCAGCACTGGAGAACTGACACCCACCCAGGCCAGCAGCCAGCAGCGGGCTGTCTGAATCTGCCTTTATCCTTCATCCCAGGCAGCCAACAGCGCAGCAGAGAGCCGGGCATCTTGCTTGGAGATACCCACTTACGCAGCCAAGCCACATGTGCTGAGTCCTACTCTCCAAAACCTGCTCCTTACACCGGGCAGCACCCACATTCCAGGAGCTTTCCACCTTGCTCTGCAGTTGGACACCATCGTGGGATGCTCATCATGGGGTACCCTTAATGGAGTGCCCATTGCAGAGTGCCCATCATGGGGTGTTCATCATGAAGTGCTCATCATGGGGTATCCATAATGGAGTGCTCATTGCAGGGTGTCCAACGTGGGGTGCCCATTGTGGGGTGCCCATTGTGGGGTACCCATCGCAGGGTGCAGCTTGGCACGGCCCCACTGGCAGCACAGCAGGCACGCGTAGGAGGAGTGCTGGCAGAGCGGCAGTCAGGAGATAAGCTCCCCTCTCATCCTCATTGTGTGTGACGGGAGGGAGATTTATGGCTCCAAGCTGCGATTTGTGCGCGGCTCAAGCACACGGTATTGATCACTCCTGGTTGCTCCCGCTGCTCCCTCACCTCGCAGCCCCTCCTACCTCAGCCCTGCCATTAACTCTTCCTATCCTGGGGGCTGGGGCCACCCTGGTCTCCGGACAGGGGCAGGTTGTGGGGCTGGGGGTGAAGACATCGCTTGGCAAGGAGCGAGGCACAGGGGCAGGGCTGTGGGCATGCAGTGGCCTGTGGTGCCGAGGAGATGGGGATGGCGGGCATTAATAAGGGGGCAGATCAGAGGGGATGGGGCACAGTGCCTTGTTGTAGCACCCTGAGCAGTGCTGAGCACGCAGAGATGGCAGGTGGTGAAAAAGGGATGAAATCAGGGGACGGAGTGTGATGGTCTTGGGCATCCAAGGGCACAGGGATAGCAGGGAGGAGTCCCTGGGCCAGTGGACAGGCCAGTGCTATGGGGCTGGGGATGGGGGCAGCTCTGTGGGCTGGGGAGGGGATGGGGACTGCGGGTGCCTCTGCAGCAGCGGCAGGAAATGATGTGTGAAATGAAGAGTTCCTGCCCAGTGCCCAGAGGGAGCGAGCAGCATACTGAGCAGGAGCTGGGGCTGGGGAGGGGGGAGGCACAGCGGGGTGCACGGTGAGAGGGTCCCCTCTGCACTGCATAGGAACCCTAAAGGGGGAAGGACGGCTCTGCAGCATGGGGCTGAGCCCCTCCTGGGGGGGAGGTGAGAGAGGGACTCTTAGCATTGGTGTCTGCTGTGAGAACCCCCAGGGTGGAGGTTTGGGGGGGCACACCCCCGCTACATAAAGCCCTTGCCCCCCTTTCCCTTCACCACCTCCCCGCATGCTGGTTTCCTGCTTCTCCACGGAGATAATTAAATCTGCTATTTCGGCAGGTTCCGCATCCCCTGCCAGGCGGATCCGTAATCAGTGCCAGAGTGCCCGGAGCTCCCCCACCTGCACCCCCTCTCTGCCTCCCCACCGCCCACATCAGCCCTGCTCCGGGCACCTTGTCCAGCCTCCTCCAGCCTGCTCCTTCCCTGGCAGCACCCTCGGGGATGGACACCCACGAGTGCCCATGAGAGGACAACACACTTCTCTCTGGTGCTGGTCTCATTCCCTCATCTCCAAGTGTCCCACACTGTCTCCTGTGCAGGTCTTGGCACCAGGGCAGGGCGGGATCAGCCCTAGCTCCCCATCCATCCCTGTGTCTGGCTTTATCACAGCACCCGGGGACGCTTTAAATAATTCACCAGCATGAGCTCCGGCACAGCTGCTGCCGCAGGCACCGGGTGTGCGGAGCCAGGCAGCGCCTGGGTGGCAGAGATAGCGGTGCGTCCCTGCCAGAACCCTCCATCATGCCTGGGCTGCCCACTGCCTGATGGTACCTTGGCTGCAGGAGAGGCACTGGCAGAGGTGGGACTTGGTGCAGGGATGCCCACGCCCAGACCTGCGCCATGCTCCCAGCCAGGCTGGCTCTCACCATCACCTGCGTTCTTCCCCCAGCCTCCTGTGCAGGACCTAGGATTGATTGCTGAGGGATCCTGTTATTAAGCAGGCAGCACCGGCTGTAAATTTGAATCAATAATTTAAGAGGGTAAAACTATTAATAGGACATTAAAATATCTGCCATTGGCTGAGGCAGGAAGGTTGGAGTGAAGGTCAGGTGACCAGGTGACATAGGACATGGCCTGCAGAGGGACAGTGTGTGCAGTAGTGTGTGTGGCGAGGTGATGCCCTGTGCTGGCATCCCACATGGCAAAGCATCCCCCACGCGTGCTCGAAGCTCAGTGCCACACTCAGTGTCGCACTGCCAAGCAGCCTGGCCTCACCACCAAAATGCCAGGTCATGACCACAAGCGGGAAGGGTTAATGGCTCTGAAAGCAGAGCCTCCCCCTGCTCCCTGACCGCTGTGTTTTACAGGCCAGAGCTATTAATGGGAAATGTTCCCATCAGCACCATTGATCCCCTTGTTTACAGCCCCGTAATCCTTACTCTGTTGACTCAGGAGCAAGGAGGAGAAAGGGAGGAGATGGCATCACCACTGCCCTGCCTGTACCCCGCCTCACCCCAGGCTTTGCAGCACCCCCTGGACCCACTGGGGCACTGGAGATGGAGCAGGGTGAATGGACGGGGGCACTGCAGCACAACTGCACGTGGCCATGCAGTCTTCCTGGTGCCCGCCAGCTGCCTGGCACCTGGTGGTGGGCCCTGCACGGCAGCACCACTTTGTTCTCATTAGCGCGACGAGCTGAGCCGTCAAGGAGAATTAGGAACCCACCCGCCACACAGTGATGCATCTGTTGTGCAGCAGAGAGTGTGGAGTAGTGGCTGTGGTAGGCACTGTGGCCAAGGGACAGCTGCAATTCTCATCCCATCCCTGCTGGGCTTTGATCCACACAGGGTGACCCCAAGCCATGCTCCCCGGTCCGTCCCTCCCTCTGGCTCACCAAGGGTCCTTCATCACCCAGAGGTGCCCCAAGCCTGTGCCAATCTGCCCCCCACAGTGGCACTCACGGTCTGGAAATCTCTGCTGGAGCAGTCCCTGCCTCCAAATGTGCAGCGCACCAGCATCTCGCCCAGCTCCAGCCGGTGGCTCACGCGCTCCACGAATTCCACAAAGTCGAAGGGGTGGTTCTTCTCCTCCTCGCTCAGGTCCAGCTTGCCCCGCAGGGCTGCCAGCACATCCTGCTCCATGCCCTCATGCATCAGGGGCCGGCCCGCCCCATCCAGCAGCCCCAGCATCTCCCCTGCCCAGTACAGGTCATGGCTGGAGAGCTGCGAGAAGCGCGCAGGGTTGAAGTTGCAGAGCGTGACGGCAGGGAAGGTCTTGTTGCGTGCCGTCTCCTCCTCCAGCTGGGTGCTGTGAGGGTACTGGAAGTACAAGCTCACGCACTTGGTGTAGACGTGAATGAGGAGAGCGAGTGAGCCGAGGAAGGCCAGCAGCCACAGCAGGTTGCGGGTGGTGTAGCGGCGGTGCTGGAAGATATGCTGGATGCCGTGAAGTGTGGAGCGCCGAGAAAACTCCTCCAGGCTCCATGGGCGCTGCTGTGGGACCACAGCATCATCCTTCAGCTGGGCACAATGCACTGGGAGCCCGGTGGGGCAGCCCTCCAGGTGAAGGGGTGCTGAGGACCAGGGATGTGCCCAGGGGCGCAGAGGAGGCCCCTGAGTCTCTTCCAGCCACATGCTGAGCTGTGAGTGCAATGGAGGAGTTGGAGCGCTGGGCAGCGTAATGCGCTCTGACGAAGTGGGGAGAGCAGGAAGCTTTCTAAGTGCTGAGACCACAGACGTACTTAATGATGGAGCCAGAGACTAAAGCAGCCCTGGAAACCATGGGCACTCTCATCTGTCCCCTGAGAGCCCAGCAATTAGCCCTGCTTCCTTCCTCCATCTCCGGGTACTTAGCACAGGCTCTGCAGGGAGGCACAGAGGTACCTGGGCATCAGCTCTAGTGTGGGGTGAGATGCATGAGAGCGCAGTGATCCCTACAGAGGTGACCCTCAGGAGCCTCAGCTCTGCCCCAGCCTCACGAGAGCAGAGATCCAAGACATCAGGCTTCATCACTCAGTGCCACCCTTGTCATATCTTCTGCACCTTCAGGCTCGGCCACAGTCTGGCAGAGGCCATGGGGGTGAGGATGCCCAGGCACAAGGCTGGGCTCTCTCCTGCAGCAGCTCAGCCCTGGCCTGGCACCCAGCAGCAGAACAGCCCTGTGAGTGTTGGGTTTGGTGGTGGCTCAGCCACGGCTCTGTGGTGCCGGCCCTGCCCGGCTGCGCTCCCATGGCCCGTGCTCCCCTGCATAGCTCTAAATCCATTAGCTTTGCATAATTAGATTTTTCTCAATTACCAGATTATGATAATTAACAGCTCATTTGGAGGAGGCAGTGCCTAATCCCGGCATCACGCCTGGCTCAAATCCAGCCCAGCTCATGAGGGTGCAGGGATAGCAGTGACACAGGCATGCGGCAGCCTGGGAGCTGTGCCGGGGCGGGCAGCTTGAGGGATGCTCCGGCATCCTGTGTGCCAAAACCCAAAGTCTGCCCATCTGCATGGACCAGCTGGCCTGGCCAGAGAGGTCAATGTTGGAGGCAAAACTGTGAGCCCACATGGAGACAGCAGATATCAGTGATGGTTCTAGAAGAGGCTGTGCACTTAGATAGCTCCAGAGATGCAGAAAGCATCTTGCACCACATCCTGCAGCCAGCTGCCAAGGGAAACCACAGGAGAGGTTTGCCTCATGGGCTGGGCTGCAGTCATTAAGGGGGGTTGTTAATGAACTATCCAAGTCAATAACGTTGTCGAGGAAGGATGGGAGAGCAGGTTAGGGGGAGGTGGTAGCCGGGGAGGTACCAATCTTTATCATGGGAAGGCAGGGCAGTCAAGGCAATTACTGCCCATCAACAGAGCTTCATCCCTAGTAAAAGAGTAGAACAAATATTGAGAGAAAAATGCTTCTGAGGTCCTCGAGGGCAGGGGAATGGGGAGCAATAAAGATGTTCTCAGAGCTCACATAGAATAAATCTGCCCGGTCTGACTTGATTGCCTTTTTTGGGTAAAATTGCTAAATGAATCGATGGAGAGGAGACAAGAGGTGTGATATATCTGGTTTTTATTAAAGCTTTTGATGTAGCATCTCAGGGAATCAGTTCCAGTTGGCGGGGACGGCCAACCCTCGTTCACAGGAGCAGGGGGACGGGGCAACCCCATGATGTGGGTGCATAGAGATCGTGATGGCACTGACTGCTGAATGTGCCACAGCCTCTGCTGTCACCTGGGATGCTTGGGGCAGGTTTCTCTACCGGTGCTGGAGCAGCCCTCAGTTTTGGGTGAGCAGAAGAAGCTGTTCAATGAGGCACATCCACAGCAGTGCCAGGAGCAGCATCTGCCCGTCCTGCTATCTCCTCTCTCCTCGCAGTCTGCTTTCTCCCAGCGCCAGGCTCTTCCCCCTCCTCCCACTGGTGCTAATCCCCTAATCTGTGCAAAGCAACAATTTCCTGCATGGCACGGTGTGTCTGCCTCTCGCAGGCCCAGACAGCTGAGATCTGCATTCCTCCCTTTCTGAACGCCAGCTCCCTTATCAGCATCAGGTATCGGGTGAGCCAGGCACCACCTACCTCCGATAAACCCATGTTTTATTGTGTCCCATTTCCATTTTATCTCCAAGCCAGCAATTATCGCCCATCTCACAACACGCTGTGCTGTGCGCAGGGCGCAGTGGGGCGAGCTCCTGTTTTGCAGGCAGCCCTGGACCACAGTGTCACATTGGAGGGGTCAGGGGCAGCGGTGGCGCCATGGAGTGAAGCTCACTGCTCACTGCCACCCCATCCATCTAACTTTGTGCCACAGGGGCGGTGATGGGTTTTCTCCCCATGAGCCAGATGTGTTGCATGGAGCATAAACACCCGCACCAGTTGTTGTGCTCCTCGGTGTGAAGGCATCAGATGTCTGCGTTAAAACAAAGCTCTCCACTTAATTACTCAGGCTGATAATTCAGCACGTGGAGGCGGCTCTGGCTGAGAGCAGAGGGCTGGATCACAGCTGGGACTGGAGAGGCTTGGAGTGCGCATTAATCCTGGCTCTCACAGCCCTGATTAACGGTGCTGGAAACCTGCCCACCCCACTCAGCCATGGGGGAAGACTCCATCCACCGCACCCCACTGCTGCCCCAGCAGGGGGGCTCTTTCACCCCTTGTGTTGGTGGCTGCCAAGCCAAAGGACCTCAGTATCTTCAGAAGGACCACAGTGGTGCTGCACTGCCCAGGTGCACCCGCACCAGCAGACACCTCCTGCAAACTCACCTTGTGCCGGGCTGGTGGCTGGGCTGGAGGCTGCAGGCAGGCTGTGCCATCCCTGTGGGGCCCCAAGGGTTAAGCTGTCATGTATTCAGGGCCACACGCTGGCCAGGAATTACACTTTTATCGGCACGCGGTGCTGCCGCTGCTTGAATTGGGACTGGGAACTCTATTTCCGAGCTCACCCAAATTATTCTCCAAGAGATAAAGCGCGGTGCAGAGCAGCGCCGGCACTTCATTAACATTCCCCAGCCCATTCAGCTTTAAACGAAGATTGCCTGCCTCGGAAAATGATAAAATTGAACATGTGAAGCAGGGCATTATGTTCCATCAGCCGATATTATTTTCCACGCAGGGGCCGAGCGGAGGCACAAACAGCTATTTATGCAGCGCCTGGCCAAACCGCAGAGCCGGTAGGGGTGGGTGGTGGGTGCACCCTGCCCAGCCATGAGCATCAGAAGGTCTCACTGCTTTGTCCCTTGTAATTGGGCTTGGGTGTCCTCGGGGCAGTTCCTGCTGTTCCATGCATTAGGCCGTGGCACGTGGGTGAGGAAGAGGCTTAGCAGTGGAGGTCCCAGCTCCCCAGTGTGTCAAACTGGAGGCTTCCCAGCCTGCTGCCTAGCCCCAGGGGATGTGTTGGCTGAGGCAAAGCTACCCCAAGGGGACAAACACCCCTCTGTCCCCTGCTAGGGCTGAGCAGAGAGGCTCCTGGGGCCTCAATTGGATTTTGCTCGGCCACGCTGAGCCTATCGATCTGGCAGTAATTAAAGTCGCTCCAAACCCTGACTCATATTCAACCTTGGGAGGAAGGAGATCCTTGGAGAAGCACTCTCTGCTCCCCACCTGCCAGCTCAGCACCCACTGTGGCCGTGCTGGTGCTGCCCTGGCACAGCTCTGTGCCCATGGGGGGACCCCACCCCACGCCACCTGCTCCCGAGGCTCTGCTCTAAGCCCTGCACATTTGGACCCTACATAATGAGCCCATGCTGGTGCCTCTTCGTGTTTCTAAGTCATCCTGTGATGTGGGGTGCTACCTGCTCTGTCGTTCGTCCGTGGGGGGGGGGGGGGGGGGGGGGGGGGGGGGGGGGGGGGGG
>NW_024884382.1:50496-120918 GCF_019232065.1 Centrocercus urophasianus | reverse complement strand
AGGAGTGCAAAGAGGTAGCCGAGGAGGTGTGAGGGCAGGTGAGACCCAGCCAGTGTGTATGTGTGTGTGCGTTTGCACGGGGCCCCCCTGCACGCCCAGCCCTGCCACCAACCCCACTGCTATTCCCGGCATCTGCAGCAGGTCGGGACAGGCATCAAGGAGGGGTGGCTGCCATTCAGCAAAGGCCCCATCAACCCGCTCAGAGCCCCTCAGAGACAGAGGGACTGGGAACTTTGACAGGGAGGGTGCACAGGGCGGGGGTCCTGTGGGGTACAGCATCCCAGAGGGCCCGGGCAGCAGCCGAGCTTTGCGGCAGGAAGGTGGCTCCATCTGCAGGACACAGCCCCGCCGGGAGCCCCGCCGGGAGCCACGAAGCCGTGGGAGCCGCGGGCCCCGCGCCGGGAGCCGTCGGGGCTGCGGGAGGCGGGGCCGGGCCGGGCTCCACCTCGGCCCCCGGCCCACATAGGCCGGCAGAGAGGGCCCCTTGCCCCTCGGAGCCTGCGCTGTCCCGGGGCCGTGGGGCGGAGCACGATTGCAGCAGCGGAGGAGGGTAGGGGGTGTGCGGTGCGTCCCGTCTATCCGAACCGTCCATCCGCCCATCGGGGCAGGATGCTGCGGCGGCGCTGCGGTCGCCTGCTGGCCCAGCTGGCCCAGCTGGAGCGGGCACGGCAGCTGCTGGAGCTGGACGGCCGCCTGGAGGAAGGTCGGTGTGTGAGGCATCTCTGTGTGGAGCTCGTGGGGGGCTCTGAGGGCGGCCTCCAGCTCGGTTTGCCACCCACTGCTGTTACCTGCAGACTTCATCCGCGTTGTACGCAGCTTTGAGGCGACACGCCAGCGGTGCTGCTGGCTGGAGAAGGACAGGCAGCGTGCCCACGAGCAGCTGGCCCGTGCTGAGCATGAGCGGATGGCACTGGAGGTGAAGCTGAAGCATGCCCGCAACCAGGTGGAGGTGGAGATGAAGAAGCGGCACCGTGCAGAGGCTGAGCTGGAGAAACAGGTCTGCTGGGCTGACAGCTGGCACACAGCAGGGGTGCTGGGAGTGCTTGCCTCATGCCACCCCATTTGGGTCACAGGAGCGCAGGCTGCAGCTGATCCTTGAGCTGCTGATGCAGGAGCCGTGGGGCAGTGAAGAGCAGTTCTCTGTTCTCAGTGCCCTGTCTGGATGGCGTCTGGGGACAGCCCTGGCAGCAGGCAGGAGGTGAGCAGGGCTGTGGGGGCACTGGGCGGGGTTGGGGGTACCCCCGTTGTGCTGACACCAAACTCTTTCCACAGGTCATCTGCTGTGGATGAGTCGTGCCAGTCCCTCCTGTCCCACTCAGACATCAGCTATGACCGCACTGAGGATGATGTGGTGAGAAGTGACCTGGGGGAACTTCAGGAACTGCCCATGGTGATGGGCAGAGCTCAGGTGCTGGGGTGCTGTTGGCCTGGCAAATGCCAGCACCTCTGCTGTCTTTCAGGATGTTGATGTGATGGTGGTGCAGGCCCTAAAGCGCAAGGCCCAGGAGAGACAGGTATGTAGGAGGGATGCTAGGGCATGATATCCTTCCATCCCTGCACAGAAGGCTGTGAGGAACCTGGCAGGGGGTTAATGTATTGCTGCTGGGCTGGGAGCGCCGTCTCTCAGCAAACCTCTGCAATCAATAGAAACTCCATTACCCTGTGCTGTGGCCCAGCTGGGCTCCTTAATAATTCATCCCCACATGTGGGCATCCTGCGTGCTGCTCTGCATTGCAGCCCTGGCCTGGGCTCCTGCTCCCTAGGTCTGGGTTCCTATGTGGCTGCTGTGGGGTCTGGATGCAGCCACATTTTGGGGGGCTGAAACCATTGCATCTGGGTGCTTGGTGGGCAGTCAGGGAGAGGTTCTCCTCCTCATCAATCCTTCTGTTCTGTCTCCAGCGCCTGTCCCTGGCCCCTCAGGTTGGCCCTGTGGTTGTGGCGAAGCGGCACCGTTCTTCTGTGGCACCCTCCAGCACTGTGAGTGGAGATCCCCTGGGCTGGGCAGCTGGCTGAGCACCGTCTGTGGGGCTGCAGCCAGACACCACCTCACTGTCTCTGCTTCACAGGAGAGCATCCCCCCTGTACCCCGTCCTGCTGAAGTCCTGGAGTCTGCCTGCAGCCCCCCGCCTCCTGTGCTAGTGCCACGCCGCTGCTCGCGCCAGGGTCACCGCGTCTCCACCCATGCAGGTCACGGTGGGGGGGAAGCGAGGGCTTGGGTACGAACAGTATGCTTACGTGGGGGAAGTGAGACTGGAACTGGGGTACTTCCATTGCAGGGGAGATCAGCTGGGGGATGGTTGTGTGGCACTAAGGTCCTCTGGATGTGCCATGTGCCTCCATCCCCACTGGGGGGCTGATGGATTCCCAGGAAGCAGGGAGCCTCCCACATCCCTTGGCTTTGGGGAACCCTGCGCTCCTCCTTCTCTCTGCAGAGCTGACCACAGTGTGGGGCACCAGCGAGGATCGGGGCGGCCGTGCATTGGTGCAGGAGAGCCAGGCTGAGGGCAGCTCTGTGGGGCAGCCGGCGCCGGGCCCCCCTCACTCCCCTCCACCTGACTTCCCGTCCCCCCAGCACCACTTCTCCTCCAAAATGGTGCGGGCCGAGCACCCTCTCCTTTCATTGGACCCTATGGTGAGGGGAGCCAGCAACGGCCAGAGCGGTGCTGGGCCCTCACCCCGTCTCCCTACCCCAGGTCATCCGCCCGGAGCCCTGCGGTGCCTGTAGCTCCCTCCTGCGCTTCGGGAGGGCTGCGCTCAAATGTCGCCAGTGCCAGCTGCTGCTGCATCCCAAGTGCCGGGAGCGCTGCCCCGGGCCGTGCACCGCCCGGCCTCGCCCACAGCCCCGGCCCCGCGAGGTGAGCGGGTGGCCGCGTCCCCGGGCACCAGGGCTGGGTGCTGAGCGGGCCAAGCGCTGCCCTCCCTTCTCGTTGCCCCCCTCTCTAGGGTGTGCTGGCCGACTTCGCCCCCCGGACCGCCCCGCTGGTCCCAGCGCTGGTGGTGCAGTGCGTGACCGAGGTGGAGACGCGGGGCCTGGCTGAGGTAGGGGACGTGGTGGTGTGGGGTGAGGCCGTGCTCCCCGCAGGCTGAGCCGCTCGGACCCCGCAGGCTGGGCTGTACCGGGTGCCGGGCGCGGAGCCGCTGGTGCGAGAGTGGAAGCGGCGGCTGCTGCACGGCGGGGAGACACCAAGCGGCGTGGCCGACATCCACGTGGTGTGCGGCGTGCTCAAGGACTTCCTGCGGAGCCTCAAGGAGCCGCTGGTCACTTTCGGTCTGCACCCGGCCTTCCTGCGGGCTGCCGGTGAGCGGGGCTGTGGAGATTCGGATGGGGCGGGGGCCGCTCCGCTCCCGTAATACCCAGTGCCTCCGCAGACATCCCCGACGAGGCTGCCTGCGGCACGGCCCTGCGGCACGTGGTGGGCAAGCTGCCTGCCGCCAACAGGGACACGCTGGCCTTCCTCATGCTGCACCTGCTCAGGTGAGGGCTGCAGGACTCCAGCCCTCCCCACATGTAGAGGTGGGCACCCTACGGCCAAGCCATGTGCCCACCCTGTCCCCTCGCAGGGTGTCACGCAGCCCCGAGTGCAAGATGGATGTCCTCAACCTGTCCCGTGTCTTCGGCCCCACGCTGGTGGGGCACGGCTCTGCCAACCCCACACCACTTGCAATCATGGAAGACACACCACGGCAGTGCAAGGTGAGCAGAGCACAGGCTGCTGGTGCTGCCACAGGTGCTGCCTGCCCCTCCTCCAGCATCTATTCCTTCCTCTGCAGGTGGTGGCTCGGCTCCTGGCACTGCCATCTGACTTCTGGAGGGGCTTTGTGGCGACAGAACAAGAGAACCCAGTGCCAACGCCAGATCCAAGCAGCAAACATGGTGAGTGTGTGGGACACCCATAGCTACAGCAGAGCCAGTGTGTGACTCCTTGCCCCTAAACCACCCTGTGTCCTCCAGAGCCGCTGTTCTGCCCCATCACTGCCCCAGAGCCACATATGGGACAGCTGAGCCCCACCAGGACGTGCTGCCTGCCTGGTGCCCTGCGGAGCTGCGTGGGCACAGCCACCCAGGCACCGTAAGTGCTGCTGGAGGGGGGTTGGGGGGTGCCTGCCTCGCATCCTGACTCATCTCCTGTGTTCCCCCGCAGGCAGAGGGCAGCCCCTGGGAAGGTGGGGCGGTTCTTCCCCTCTCCAGTGTAGCTGTGGCTCCCTAGGGATGGAACTGGTGCCGGAGTAGCGAGGAGGAAGAGAAAGAGGACGGAGCAGTGTGAGCCTGTGGTGCTCAGCTTCCCTGTAGCTTTGGGTGGTACAGGGATGATGCCCTGCGTGGGGCTTGGTGGTTGGTTTGTATTAAATGTTTGCAGCAAAACTGGCCTGAGTGTGAGTGGCATCTGCAGCAGGAGAGCTCCAGGGTATATGGACAGGACTGGGCTGGGCTGAGGGCTCAGTGGGCAAGAGCTGAGCTGAAAGCACTGTTCACAGCAGTCCCCAGCATCTTGTTTCTACAGAGGCAAGACAGCTGCCATCACTCATGGGCAGGGAGGGAAAGGCAGGGCCCCCTGCAGTCCCTCTACTGTGGGCCCCTTGTCAGCCCAGATGCCGATGGCCTCCAGTAATCGGAGCTGCTGCTAAGGGCAGAACAGCCCCAAGACTTCCCTTCCTTTTAACTCAGGGCCCCTTTTAACTCCTTCCTCACCTTCAGCAGAGCTGCAACATGCAGCAGAGGTGTGCAAGGCTCTGCTTGCAGCAGAGTGGGTGGATGGGCAATGGCCCAGGCAGGGCTTGTTTCTCCCCTACCTGACACCTATTATGTAGCACAAGGAACAGGCAGTAAGGGGGCTACTGAGGGAAAAGGGGCCTTGCACAACAGGGGGAAAAACTGCCAGAGCCATGTCCAGCAGCTGAGAAACCTTCGTCCATACTAAAACCCAGGGCAGGTATGGGACACAGGAAAAATATTCAGAAGTGAGCAAGTACTTTGGCTCAGCTCCCCTCAATGCAGGGGTGTTCACCAGAGGGCAAGAAAATTAGCACATCCAAGGCAGAGGCAAAACTGAAAGAGTTTAATGTGCTTAAAGTCAGGGAACAGCTAATCTTCACCAAGGACCACAGCAGAACTGGCAAAGGAATGCACAAGGCTGGGAGCAAGGATTTGCTGCAAATCCATCCAGCTGGGGTGGTATGGGATGGATGGAGAATCCCTAATGCAGTGCCTGGTGGGAAGTGAGGCGTGATGCACCCTCGGCAGCACACAGGGCTTTAGCGCAGAGCTGCATGACATGGAGGGAAGGCAGGGAGATAAGTGGATAAAGGGCAGCACTGGTTTCTACTGTGTGCCAGGATCAGCAGTGAGCTGCCTTCAATAAAAACAGGTTTTACAAGCCGCAGCAAGGCGGTAAATCTTTCTGCCCCTGCACACAAGTGAGATGATTGCTCCTGTGCCCTGTGGCCATCACTGGTGCGAGGGCAGGCATGCAGTGAGGCCCCTGTGTTGGCCCTCAGGAAGGCAGGGAGCCATTGCCCTATTGTAACCTGTGCAAGTTACAGCCTGATGAGAGCACAGGCTGCCAGCTCTGCCTCACACAGAGCCTTTGTATGAAGGTGCTTCTATGGGAGTGGGTACTTTCACAGCTACCTCCAGGGCCAGCAGTGATGTGACAGAGCTCGCTGTCCCATCCAGTGCTGTTAGACCAGCCCAATGCTGCTGGCATTGCCCCACGGTAGGCAGAAGTCCAGCTCAGGCTCTTGCAATCACGCTGCTGAATCTTCCCACCAGGCTCATGCTGGGTGGGGTGTATGGGCAGAACTGGCAATTCAAAGCTCCCCTGAGATTTGGGAGAGCTTTTGAGAGACCCCACCTTATGAGGAGTTGGAAAGAGTAGCTGTTGAAGAGCCGGGGCAGGAGTACCAAGTTTTCCAGGGCAAGGCCATGCTGGTAGTGCCCTTTGCTATGGCAGTACCCAGAGTTCAGGACCTAAGATGCTGCAAGGAGCAGGTGATCTGCTCAGCCAGCAGCTTGCCTGGAGCCAAGGGCCCTGTGTAGGCCCAAAGCCTCATCCTGGGCTGCAAGAGAAGCAGCACATGAGACTGATGGCTCACCAGCTTTAATGTCTATCTGGAGCTGGCTTCAGGCACTTGCAAGGCTCCCACACCTGGCCCTCTGGAGTGCTGGGAGTCCCCAGGAGTCCCCCTATCTGGGGGCTGGCAGAGGCCATCCCACCCAGCAAGCAGCTGACTCACAGGATGATCTGGTTCTTGTAGCTGCGGCTCAGCTCCTTGTGAGGAAGGACGATGGAATTGAGAATAACAACCTCAGCAGGGATGGTGACACTGCAGCCTACAGGGAGAGCGTGAGGGGTTTAAAAAGAGGAAGAGGACCCTGACTCACACTGTAGGACCTGGTGTAGGGCTGGGATGTACTTACCCAGGATTGTGATGGAAGGTGTGAGGCGGCCGTCGCGGAAGAGTGTCTCGCTGTCAATTTTGGCATAGGGATCGTTGGGGTTGGGGTCACTGGGTGTCCCTTCAACCCGGGCCCAGCGCCCAATGGTGCTGTCCCAGCCCACAATGGTATTGAGGACACAGGTGTGGTCCTGGAGTACAGTGGTGGATGAGTGGTGCAGCAGGGGGCTGAAGAGGAGACCACCCCTGCCCAAGAGCAAACCCTGCTTACGTGCAGTGAGGCCCCATGCAGGATGATGGACTCGCGTATGCGCACACCAGCTCCTACCGTCACTCCTTCCCCAATGGAGACATTGGGGCCTAGCTGTGAAGACAGAGGATTGGGGTAAGGTCATGGACAGTGGTGTCCTCAACCCCGCAGTCTTCCTGCACTCACCACTGCTGTGCTGTCAACAGAAGCTGTAGGGTGGATGTACACATTCCCTGCAACACAAGGCAGCTATGTGAAGGGAAGCAGACCAGAGCCCAAGCAGCACCTGGCTGCTGAGAGCATGGGAAAAGCTGTCTGTGGACCCTGGCTACCCAAGGTAGCTCCCAGGCTCTGGGGAGATGTCAGTGAAGTACCTCGGATGATGGGGCCTCCAGGTTTGTTTTGGGCCAGCCTCTCTGGGTGGCTTTGGCTGTACTGGTTCAGGTAGAGGCGACTGGCATAGATTGCAGAGCTGGGGAGGAAAAATAGAAGATTGTTATTTTCTCTCTGTTGCCTTCAGGACAGAGGAGAGTCTGAATTCAGTACCTGCCATCCTATCCACCCACCAGGCTCTGTCTGGGCATCTGCCTCTCCCACATCTGGCATAACTTACTCAGAGCTCCTGCTGCACCAGCCAAAGCCCTTACCCAGCTGATTTGATCTGGCTCCAGAAGCCATCAGTTTTGTAGACGTAGAGTTTACCACTCCCAGCCAGGGCTGTGAACACATCCTGCTCCAGCCGGATCACTTCAGCACGCTGCCAGCCATTGGAGTTCTCCTCTCTGCAAGCAAAAGGTCTCTTAGATCCCTGCCCCAGCAGGGGACCCTGGCAGACCCTCTCCAAAACTGGGGGGCTCCTTCCTAGATGTGCACTTCTCCCCAGAGACAGGGCCATCTCTGCCAAGCCTGCAGTTACTCTGCCAGCTTGAATAAGTTCTGTGCCAGAAGTGGATGGTGCAAGAGCTCCACCCAACCCAGGTTGTGACAGATCCTGTCCCCTAGCCCAGAGCCCTGCACAGCGGGATTGATGCTGGGTGGTGGCAAAGGTGACAGGCTGCTGTGCAGAGAGCTGAAAGGGGAAGCAGAGCGCTCCCAGTTGAAAAGCCCCTTGTCCAGAGCTGTATGAGAATGGGATGGGAGGAGAGGAACGGAAAGGGCATCGGGAAGAGATGCACAGGACAGCCTTACAGGGCTGTAGCAGGGAGGAAAGCATGCGTTACCACCAGGCACAATCCAGCACAGAGCAGCCATCACAGACACAGAAGGACTGACTTACCCAAGGTAAGGACAGCTGGTGCAGGACCAGGAAACAAGTGAGTGATGGCAAAGGAGGAAAGAAGATAGAGAAAGAATGGAAGATGAGTGTGCTGCTGCAGGCCTGGGGAGCAGTGGGGTAGGAGAGACACGGGGCAGAAAGGGGCTCTCACAGTGCTAGCTCCTGCTGGTTCCTTTGGAAGACCTCGCCGATGTGCTGGAAGATGGCTGGTGTGAAAAGGTAGATGCCACAGTTGATGATCTCACTGACAAACGTGCTGGGCTTCTCAACGTAGTGCTGGACCTGAGTGAAGGAGAGATGTGAGGGCCAGGGCAGAGCCTCAGCGCCACGTCTACTGTTCACTCTTTGTCTTCCTCTACCTCCTGCGTGTCTGCGTTGGCCACGATGCAGCCATAATTCAGAGCCTGCGTCCTGTTGGCCTGCAGAGCGGGGTGTGTCAGTGTCAGGGGAGCAGCAGGTGGGTGAAAGCAGAGCTCACAGCCTAGGGCTCATCCAACAGCTTCCAGCCAAGCCCATGCCACAGCTGCACCGCTCCCTGTCCCTGCCACGCACCGTGGTGCCCAGGATGACAAAGCTGTCCGTGTCCCCGTGCTGCTGTTGGAAGTCCAGCATCTCCTGCAAGGGGAACTCGGAGCACACGTCCGCGTTGAGGACAAAGAATGCATCAGCACCACCTGCCAGGATCTGGTCACGGAAGTGGTAGATACCCCCAGCCGTGCCCAGAGCCGCATACTCCTGCAGGTACCTGTGAGGGAGGGAGGGCTCAGGGACAGCCGTGCTTTGCGACAAGCGCTCTGGGGTGGGTGAGAAGGGAAGGCAGGGCCAAGGGGGGCACCTGGTAGAGCACCCACCTGATGGGAATCTTGAATTCCTGCTGGGCCGCCGCCAGGAAGCGGCTGAGGGCTTCGTGGGGCTGGTAGAAGCCCATCAACAGTATCTCCTTCAGGCCGGGCACCTGCGGGGGCACAGTGGGAGGGCAGCTCCTGCACGGCGCCCGGCCCGGCCCGGCCCGGCCCGGCTCAGCCCGGCCCCCGCGTACCTTGGCGCACGCCTCGATGTGGTGCTGCACCATGGGCACGCCGGCCACGGGGAACAGCGGCTTGGGCACCTCGAAGGAGAGCGGCCGGAAGCGGGTGCCTGCGGTGCACAGCGGGTCGGCGGGGCCGGGCGCGGGTCGGCCGCCCCGCGGAGCCCGGCCACTTACCCTTCTGCGGGCCCCCGATGAGGATCACGGCCTTCAGCGGCATGACAGCACGGCTGCCCGGCCTGGCGCGACACTTCCGGGACACATCAGCGCGCTCCGCCGGCGCCGTCGCGTCACCGCCGGCACCGCCCCGCACCCCGGCGCCGCGCCCGCCTCCCGCCAGGGGGCGCCGTAGCGCTGCTAGAGCAGCCGCGCACGCGTTTAGGGCGTGGCCGTGCGCATGCGCGTGGGGCCGTTGCGGTGCGGGGCGTGAGCGAGGCCTGGTGGTGCGGGCTGAGGGAACGTGCTGTGTGCGTGCACGGCCCGCCCCGAGCCGCTGCTCCTCCCAGCCTTCAGTCGACCCCTGAGCTGAGGCCCCCCCAGGCTCTCCCTCAGGCTGTCACCACCCCGTAGCCACGCTACCCCTCCCACAGAGGCACGCGGACAGACTCGGGCTGCTCAGGGCCTTTATTGCTGCTCTGGCACGGCACTCGCTTCAGCCCGCAGGGACAGCAGCGCCTCCGGGGCCTGGCAGAGAGCTGGGGGCACAGAGCAGGGGCAGAACTTCTCCCCGCTGTCCATAAATAAAGTCCAGTCGCTGCAGTGCAGTTGCCCCGTGCTGCCCCAGCCAGGGGCACCCAGGGGAGGCGATGGGGTCCGCGCAGCGTGGGGCACCCCGCAGGGCAGCGTGTGTGTGCGAGGGCGTGCGTGTGCGTGGGGCGTGTGGTTCAGCAAGGCACATGTGGGGTTGCATGTGGGGCGGGAGGGGCTGCATGGAGCATTTTGGATACGGGCAGCTGCAAGCATCTCTTCCTGCTCCCAGTGCCCCCAGAAGCAAGAGCAGTGTGGGCCTGAGCAGGTGCAGAACATATGTAGCCCAGGGAAGGCACCGGTGTGGAGCCCGGGCTGCAGCCCTCTGGAGCAGAAGCAGGCCCGTGCTGCCGGCTGGCCCCTCTGCGCAGCCCAGCGGAGCTGCCTCTGTCTTCGGCACTCCCGTGCAAAGCACGCTGACCGTGGGCATCCCCAGTCTGTGTTAGGGGATGAGGCCGCCCCTTGTCCCCCCGTGTCATGACAGTGGGAGCCACGGGCTGCGGGTAAGGCACGTGGCTGGGCTGGATGCTGCAGGGGCAGCCACATCTTTGGGCCAGTCCCCCACTGACCACGTGGCCTAGGCTGGCCGGCATGCTGGCAGATCTTCCAGACCTCCATCTCCATTCTGTTCCCATCACATTCTTCCCCCAACCCTCTGCCACATTCTCCATCCATTCCAGCATTGCCATCTGACCCCAGCTGGGGCACCATTTTCTGGAAACTCTTCTTCGACTCCACTGAAAGACGCCACTCATCTCTGTCCCTGTCCTGCCCTGCCGGCATCCCTGGCAGGTGGGGTCCGTGGGCTCATCCTGGCTCCTCGGCCGCCCTGTCCCGCGGCCCCTGGAATGTTCCTCTGGCTCCTCACCCCTCACGGCTACTGCGGCCCTGGTGGCTGGCCACCCTGGTAGGAGCGGAGTAAGACCTTGTGCTTGGTGACAGCCTCACCACGACGCCGCTGGTGCTCCACCAGGAACTCCTTGAGGCGATTAGTGGTGAAGGTGAGAGTCTGGCGGCGCAGCTTCATCAGGTAGGCATCCTGGAGCCAGGTGTTGGCGAAGCAGTCCTTCACCGTGGGGCGGCTCCTGTGGCAGTTCAGTGTCAGAGACCACTGGGTGCCCACCACCTCCACACCGTCCCCAAGCCAAACACCAGCACCTCCCTCCAAGACCCCCTGAGTGTCCCCCTGGGTCTTCCTAAGCAGGCATGAGGCTCAGGAGGCACTCACCAGGGGTGGACAGTGAGGACCTTGCGGATGAAGAGGGCAGCGCTCTGTGAGACGTTGGGGTACAGCTTGAAGGCATCAAATCGCCCTGCCAGGATGCGGTTCTCTGTCTCAATGGGGTCCAGTTCAAAGAATGGTGACCGCCCACTCAGCCTGGGAGGGAAGAAGTGGCACGGGCTGGGCACAGTGGCGAGAGGACACCGAGCACCCACCCAATCCCCATGTGGGACAGACATCCAGCTGAGAACAGTCTGTAGGGCTACAGCATCCCCCCCCTAGCTTGGTGGCCCTTGGTGGGGGGCCTACATCTCAGATGCTCACCCCCAAGTCCCCTTCTCTTACATGATGTAGGTGAGGACGCCAACACCCCAAACATCTGCAGCGGAGCCCACCGGGTCGCCTTTCACCACTTCTGGCGCTGCAGACAGAGTGAGCAGCCCTGTCATATGCACAGCAGCCAAACCCAGCACCTGTAGTAAGTACAGCACCCCCAACACCCACAGCCAACACAGCACCATCAACACCCCACCTTTTTTCCCTCCCAGCACCCCTTGCTGACACCCCAGTGCAACCCAGCATCAGGTACTCCTACTGCCCCACAGATACCCAAATGCTCCCACTGAGCCCAACAGCTCTAACAGTCCCCTCTAGATACCCCCAGCATCCCAACCACTACTCAGCTTCGCCAGGCACCTCTTAGCTCCCCAGGCTCCATGCATGGGCACAGCATGCCCCACTCACACATGTACTCCAGTGTGCCCACACGTCGCCCCAGCTGCCGCAACACCAGGGGGTTGTAGGTCTGGGCGCTGCCAAAATCAATGATCTTGAGAGCATTTGTGCCCGAGACCACAACGTTGTCAGGCTTGATGTCAAGGTGCACAATGCGGCGGCCATGCAGGTACTCGAGGCCCTGCAGCAGCTGCAGGACATAGCTCACCACATCGTCCTCCGAGTAGCGAAACCTGGGGATAGGGGACATGAGCAGAGTTCCCACACTGGACCCCCAAACCCTGCCACCCTCACCCCCTGGACCTGTCCACGATGCTGTAGAGGATCTCCTTGCCAGCACAGTTCTCACAGATGAGCACCAGGTAGCGAGGGGTGATGTACGCCTCGTGTAGGGCCATGATCCGCTCGTGGTGCAGTGCCTTCAGGATCTCGTACTCCTGCAGCACGCTCTGCTTCCTCTCTGCCTCATAGGGCACAATCTTGGCCATGAAGAGCTTTCCTGTGGCATTCTCTTTGCAGAGCCGAATTACCCCAAAGCGACCCCTGAGGCACAGCGTCATGTTCAGCCCCCTGTGCAGGATGCTCCAGGAGAACCCTGGCACAGCACCTCCCCACTCACTTCCTCACCTCGCTTTCTCATCCAGGAAAGTGTATGGCTTCTGGGGGACACCCTGCCGCAGTGCTGTGCCGTCCGGGGCCCTACTGTCACCTGAGGGTTCCTTGGAGGATAGAGTAGAGGCAGGCACCTCCCGGGACGGGGGTGAGGCAGGGGGCATAGACACGAAGGACGTGACCATGTAGGGGGGCATTTTCCTGGTGGGTGCAGTGTTGGGGGTGGTGGATGCCGAGGGAGCAGGGGAGGGTTTGGATGGAGAGGGTGCTCTGGGTTGGTGGGACACCCGCGTGGGCAAGGTGGGAGCAGATGTGTCCATGGGAGCAGCAGTGGTGCCTGTGTGGGGCATGGCAGTAGTCTGAGGGGCAGTGAACACCAGCTCTGGGGGCTCGCAGACAGTGATGTTGGGTGGGAGCTTGGGGTCTGGCTGTTCCCCCTCAGGGACACCTGGCTGCAGTGGCTGCTCAGGCTTCTGCAGCACCGCCTTGTGCTTGCGAGGTGGAGTGGTTGGGGGCAGCCCTGAGGCCGGGGGCTCCAACTGTGCCTGCGGTGTTTGGGTCGACCGGCTGGAAGCTGCCTTGTCAGGCACGGGGATGGCAGTGTTCTTGGCTGGAGCAGCATGGGAGTCTGCAGGGAGGAAGGAGAGCCATGAGCAGAGTTGCGGTATGTGTATCCAGGAACAGGGTGCAAACAGCATCCCACTCTCTAAATTCCTGGGCAAAGAGCCCCCAAAGCACCGTGCTGCTGCAGCCCCATGCCGCAGGGCTCACAGTAGGCACTGCCCTACGAGAACAGCTGGCTTACCCTTTGCCTCCAGGTGCACTTTGCCTGATGGGGTGCTGTAAGGCCCCTGCCCAGCTTTATTGACGCAGGCGACCCGGAACTTGGCTGCGCTGCCAGGGGGCAGCTCTGTCACGTTGAAGTAGCAGTCAGTGATGCCAGTGCTGACCAACTTCCACTCGTGCTCCCCTGCCGGCACGGAGGCATGATGAGGTTCCGGCTGCACCCTGTCCCACTTTCCCAGGCCTCCAGCACCCATCCATGCAAGGGTGAGCATTGTAGCCCAGCCAAAGGTGCCCCCAAGCAGAGTGGGGGCGGCCATGTTTCACTGGCCACGTACCCTCCAGCCTGTGCTCCAGCGTGTAGGTGCAGGGGGCTTTGCTCTCTGCGGGCTTCCATAGCACCAGCACCGTGTTCTTGTACTTCTGAGCGATCTCCGGGGTGCCTGGCCGCCCGGGAAGCCCTGCCAGGGGACACAGAGTAGGCAGGCTGGGTGCCTGGCCAGCAGAAAGGTGTGTGGGCTTGGACCCACAGGGAGATGCCTGTGCAGCAGCAGCCTGAAAAGCCTTGGAAGCCTCAAGTAGGGATGTGTAGAGCAGGGATCCAGTGCTCTGCCCTAGAGAGTCCCCAGCCCCATGGCTGTTTCACCGTGTTAGCAGCAGTGCCTAAGCATGCATCCCTCCTGCCAGAGCCAGCCCCGAGCAGCCCGAGCAAACAATCCCCAGCACCTGGTATGTGTTCTGTCCCTGTGGGGCAGCACCTCTGTCCCCTGAGATCCCTCCACCCGTGTGTCCTTACGTGCCACAGCCAGCGTGCAGGAGCTGATGGCTGTGCCCAGGGTGTTGGCGGCTGCACACTCATATAGCCCCGCATCCTTCCTGGAGACCTTGGAGATGGTGAGCATCTGTCGGCCGTCTTTGCAGGAGATGATGTTCAGCACGTTGTCTGCCTGCAGCGACCGCTTATCTGAAAAGGGGAGCAGAGGAAATCAGTGCTTCTGCTGCTCCCTGGGCACCCACTCACTCAGGCAGCCCTGGCAGCAGCAGCCCCCACCTTTCATCCAGACAATTCTGGGGGTCGGGCAGCCAGCAGGCAGGCAGCAAAGAGTCAGGGCATCGCCCTCCAGGAGCACCTGGTCCTTCAGCTTGATGTGAAAAATGGGGGGGAAATCTGGAGAGCAGAGGGCATGGTGAGGACGGGGTGTCAGGGGATGACCCATGTGCTTCATATCCCTGTCATGCCTACCTGACTCGCTGAGTGCATACTGCCGCCCAGCTGCAGAGCCATCCTCCCGCAGCACACTGGAGGGGATGCTGGGCTGTGAGGCCACCTTCTCCTTCTTCGTCCGGGAGAGCCCCCAACGCTCCCAGCGTGACCGCTTCTGCCCCTCACCTGCGGGGACACGGGGGGAGAGGGTGGCTAAGACTGATTCCTGGGGGCTTACCAGGATACCTGCGTGGCAGTGCTGAGGCAGCTCGGCCCCAGGGTGCTTCCAGCTCCCAGCTCACCTTTGGCAGAGGCAGAGGAGCGGGTGCTGCCCTCCGAGCGCAGGGATTCGGAAGATGGTGCAGGTGCCGGGGGTGGTCCCACCTGGTCCTGCGCCACGACGCCCACCCGTCGCAGGCTGTCCCCCTCCGAGATGGAGCGGCGCAGCAGGGAGGGCCGCCGCTGACCCAGCTCCCCCGACCCCTCGTCCTCGGGCCGCTCGTCTGACAGGCTGCGCAGCCTCGAGGACACCCGCTCCATAGTGGCACTGATCTTCCGCCGCACTGCTACCACCGGCGACTCCCCGCCAGCCCCCGGCTCCGACTTGAGGCTCTCCGAGTCCCTGCGCTCCTTGGAGCTGCCCAAGCCCAGGCTCCAGGAGAAGCGGCGCCCGCGGGTCGGAGTGTCACCGCCTCCTTCCTCCCCTTTGCTCTTCCTCCTCTCTGGGGGTGGTGTGCGCTTGAGGAGCACAGACATCCTGCGGAGGAAGCTGCTGTCCTTCTCCACCTCGTGCAGGTCCTGCACCGACTTGGACTTCTCCAAGCCGGCGGGCTGGCTCCGGCGCAGCTCCAGGGGCACTCCGGCTGGTGTGGGCCGGTAAATGCCGTCGTCGCGGGCCGAGGGGCTGGCCAAGTGCCGGTCCTCAGAGCGGGAGCGGGTGAGGAGCTTCAGCCCACGGCTGAGGGATGACTCACGGCTCCGCTTGAATTTGGCCTCGAAGACCTCCTCAGAGTCAATGTCTTGGATGAGCAGGGAGGAGGAGGAGCCGGTAGGCTGCACCTCCTTCTTCTCCTCTGGTGCTGGTGCTGGTGCAGGGTGCTCAGCAGGGGCAACGGGATGGGGGGCTTCCTTGGTGGCCAGCTCCCCCTCCCACGTGGCTCCCATCGCCTGCATCACCTCCGCGTAGGAGGACATCTTAGGGGTGCGAGCACCAGGAGCCGAAGGCTGCTGTGGGGTGGCTGCTCTGGGCCTGGCAGCCCCCACCCCAGGGGTCCCTGTGGCTCTGGTGGCTTCAGCCTTGGTGGGCACCTTTTCCTCCATCGGCTTCTTCCCCACAGTGGTGGTGGCAGCTCTGGCCTGGGACTGGGCCTGCTCCTCGGTGCTGGATCTCCTCTCCTGGGCAACCTTGGCCGTAGGGGGCTGTGGTACAGTGGTCTCTGGCATCTGGGGCCGTGCCTCGGAGAGCGCCGAGAGCGATGGGGACTCCTTGAGCCGCTGGACCTCAGTGTGGGCCATCGGGATCTCCAGGGGTGCTCCGGAGCGGCGGTGCCGGACAACGGGCTCGGCATCGCCGTGGCTGAAGGAGCTGCTCTTCTGCAGGATGCGCTCCGGGGGCAGCAGGTGCGGCGTGGCTGCCTCACTGGACGCTGCCCGCACCAACCGCGGCACTGAGGGTGCCAGTTGCTCCATGCGGGGCGGCCACTGCCCCTTCTTGTTGGGGCTGACCCCAAGTGTTTCCAGGAGAGGACCCCGCAAGCCGCTGACCTTGCCATCGGCAGTGCCGCCCCGCAGCAGGCGCTGCCGCATCAGCTCCAGGCGCTGGGCATGCTCATCCTCGGCCCCCCGCCGCCGTGGCAGCTCCATGGAGGCTGCCTTGGCCAGGGCACGTCGAGGCTCCCGGCCCACCTCAGCCCCCTCCTCAAGGACTGGGGGCCGGCTCAGCAGGGCACTGTCGGCCGAGCTGCCCCGCTTCAGCTCACCCCGGCGGGCGCTCTCTGGGGACTCCAGGCTGGAGCCCTTCCTCATGGCTTTGCGGGGATACTCGAGCCGCTTCTGGGCCTCGGGGTCCTCCTCATCAGAGGAGCTGGGTGCCTCCACCTCTGCACACTGCCGCCGTGGCCCTGGGGCCCTCGGCCTCTTCCCCAGGGCCACCACAGCCTTTCCCTTGGCCTCGCTCTGCCACTCCATGGCAGAGCCGTCCCCTGGCATGGCCACCTCCTGCCGCAGACCCTCAGCTGGCCCCGGCATCTCATCATCCGTGGGGATCTCGTTGAGGGACATGCGGGAGCCAGAGAACTCCACCTGGTGCGGCATGGGGATGAAGGGCAGCTCGTCCAGGTCATCCGAATCTGAGGAGGACGAGAGGGCTGGAGACTCCTTGAGGTGGCGAGGCACGGCGATGGAGAGGTGGTTGGAGGTGTCCTCCAGCAGCTCCGGGATTGGCCGTAGCACCATGTT
Organism: Centrocercus urophasianus; assembly: GCF_019232065.1. NCBI lineage: Eukaryota > Metazoa > Chordata > Aves > Galliformes > Phasianidae > Centrocercus > Centrocercus urophasianus. The sequence continues at coordinate 104,209 of NW_024884382.1, read as the reverse complement.
GCACTTGTAGCTGATCTGTGAGCGCTGCAGTCCACGGACAGGGCTGGGTCAGGCCCAGGCAGGCACCACAGCACCATGCATGGCATCAGCCAGACCGGTACACATTGCCCTCCTCCCACCCCAGCTCCTAACCCCACCTGCCATTTCCGACGGGAGAGGAAGAGCTTCAAGTGGTCAGTGCTGATGACCTTCCCCTTGGCCAGTGTCTGCAGGGAGAGGGGACAGCAAAGTCATTTAGACCCTACAGCAAGCCCTGAGCAACACTGCTGCCCCTGGGTGCTGCTCTGTGCTGGGACTCACCTTGAACCAGGGGTGCTCCAGAGTCTGTTCTGCATCGGGTCTCCTGTGAAGTAGCAGAGCCAGGTGAGGCCTGCATCCTGCCAGCCCCTCACCCAGCTCCTCCATCCCAACAGGGCATGTGGCCATGCCTCAGAAGGGGATGAGCTCCGCAGCACTCACAGCTTGTCATTGACCAGCACTTTGATGACGAAGCCCTTGGCCTCCCGAGTGAGTCCCTGGAACATCCTTTCCTCAAAAGCCACGTTGTAGTTGCGGATGTTCATCAGCGTCGTTTTGTCATTCTCACCCACGAAGGGGGAGATCCCGGTGAGGCTGTGAGGAGGGGACACTGTCACTGGGATGCAGGAAACAGTTTGACATGTCATGGGGACTGAGGTTTGCCCCAGTGCTATGGGCAGGAGCAGCCAGAGAGGAGGTGAAGAGCACGGAAAGGGAACAGAATAGGGGTCTCTTCTTTGGGGATGCAGTGAGGCACTTACCACAGGTAGGCAATGACCCCCACCGGCCTGTGGAGAGAAGAGCAGGGTCACCACACAGTGCCAGTCCCTCAGCACAGTGGGGATGCCAGGTCTACCCAGCTGCCCTTACCAAACATCCGTGACAATGGAGACAGGGCTCTGGTTGACAATCTCGGGCCCCACGAACTCAGGTGTGCCATACTTGCAGTACTGCGGCTCATCGGGTGTCAGCTCCTGCGCATTGCCGAAGTCGCAGATCCGGACCTGCTCACTGCTTGAATCTGCCATCAGGAGGTTTTCTGGCTACAGGAGAGTGCAGGGCAGGCTGGAGCTTGGCAGGAGGCTCCCACTGGGGAGAGGCACAGCGGGGCACAGGGGATGCCCCCTCTGCAGGGACCCAGGGTGCACTCACTTTGATGTCCAGGTGCAGGACTTGGTGCTGGTGAAGGTAGCAGATCCCCTCAAGGATCTGCCGCATGTAGGAGCGGACCTGCGAGGGAGCAGAGGTGGGGTGGCACCAGGCAGCAGGGAGCCCGATGAGGTTGGCAGACGCCACCTCCTTTTGGCACCATGGGAGGGAGCGGACACTGGTATCCCAGCCACCAATTGTCTCCCTACCTACTTCACCCACCTCAGACTCACATACTGAGGGCTTCCTTGCCATCCTGTCCAGCAGCTCATCCTCAGCACAGCTGGGCATGGTCAAGGAGCACAGAGAACGTTGTGCCCGTGCCCTCCTCCCACCTTGCTCCCATGCACTCACTTTGCCCCTCAGCCCTCCCCTGGCCCCCACACCATGCTCCTGGAGGATACAGCTCCATCACCATGATGACTGCGTTCTTCTTCTCAAAGGCATCGTGAAAGAAGACTATGCGCTCATGATCGAGCTGTGAGAGGATGTGCAGCTCCCGGCGCGCTGACTGCTTGGCCTTTGTCCTGCCAGGAACGAACTTTGCAGCAAAGTCCAGGTGGCTGCTCTTCTCTGTCACTCTCCGCAGGTAGGAGAAAGCCCCCCTGCAACATGCCAGTGGGATGAGGAGGTTGGGAGGGAAGACCTCCCCATCGCTGAGAAGCTGGGGTAGGCACTTATACCCGCAGGGAAATGCCCCAGGACCATTGCTGGAGGATGACGACTCTCCTCAGAGGATCTCCTGGCCCCGTACCTCCCGATCTCCTCGTGCACATCATAGTAGTCAGTCAGGCGTCGTGCCTTGTGCAGCGCATCTTCCTCCATGGTGGCATCGGCTGCAGGCTGGGCTGGAGGAAGGAGAGGTGCTGTCAGGGTTGAGCAAGGGGCTGGGGGCAGACCCACAGTGCAGGGCCAAGGGGATCTGGTTGGCTGTACCTGTGCGCACCACCAGCTCAGCCTTGCAGGAGACCTCTCCCGCCAGGTTCCTGGCCGTGCAGGTGTATACCCCACTGTCGGGCTCAGCAGCACCCAGCACCACTAGGGAGCACTCATTGTCCTCGTAAACAAAGCTCAGATGGCTGCTCTCCTCCAGCAGCTCCCCATCCTGGGGGTATAGCAGGTGTCAGGGGACGGACCTATGCCATCCCCCCACCAGCTCCCAATGCCAGCACCTGCAGCACACTGTGTCATCTGGGGAGAGCACAAACCCAAAGCCCCAGTACAAGGAGCCCAAACCAGAGAGAGAGGGGAGCAGCAGCTGTGTGTCTGGTGGGCTGTGTGTCAGGACCAGGTGCTGGTGTCCCATCCCACCTTGTACCACATGATGTCCGGCAGCGGTTTGCCCTCTACCACCACGGCAAAGCGGGGCGTCTCCCCTTCCTGGGCATCGATGTCCTCCATGATGGACTCAAAACGCGGTGCCTCTGCCAAGAGATGGGGCATGGGACACCATAGGGCAGTGTCACACCAACACACTGAGAATGGGGCATCATGGGCAGTGCTACTCAATGGACGTGGACATGGGGCAGAGTGGGGCTGCATCTCCCCTTTATAGATGGATGTGAAATGCTGTGGGGCAGCGCCAGCCATGACACAGATGTGGGGTATTGTGGAGCTTTCCTCATGGCTCTTGGCTATGGAGCAGTGCATGTCATACGCGGGTAAGGGGCACCATGCAGCAGTGATATTCATAGCACGTGGCCAAGGGGCACCATGGGTCATGGCACAGTGCCACCCACGGGGGTAGCATCACCCATGGCACAGTGCCAGCCCGTGCACATGATCATGGGGCATGTGGGATGCCTCCACTCAAATCGGATAAGACACCAGACATGCATGTAGCTCACAGGCTTTCAGCCCCATGGGGCACTACCAGCCAATAGGACAGAATTCCCATGGCGTATGAGTACGGATCACGGATGAGCAATGCCATGCAATGGGGCAGTGCCCCCTATGGCACACAGCCATGGCACACCACGAAGGCAGTGCTACCCTATGGGAGGATACCGACCCCACAGCAGAGGGGCACAGCCCCCCGGCACGGGGGCACCTACCTGCGAGGTGGAGGTGGAGGGTGCAGCGGGCAGTGCCGTGGTGGTTGCTCACCTCGCAGGCCAGCAGCCCTGCAGCCCCCCGACCCACGTGCAGCAGCCGCAGGCAGTGCTGGTCATCATCCGGCATCGTCATCTCGCACGTGCCCTCCTGCTCCCCCAGCACCTGCCCTCCCCTGTGGGCACATACCATCAGCTCTGCACGTCACCCTTGGGTGCGTGCCCCCAAGGAACGCCTAGGGTGCGTCCTACCTCTTCCAGGTGACAGTGGCCTCCACGTGGTTGATGGTGATGGTGATGGAGGCTGGTTGGCCCTCCACCACGTATACTACATCAGGCTTATCCAGGATGACTGGAGCCTCATCCAGGTAGGGACCTGCCACACATTTTGTCACCACTCCTCCAGATCCCACACCCAGCCCTGTTCTGCCTCTCTACCCCAGCACCCTGCTGTGCACTCACCTCGATCTAAGAGCTTCACAGGCCCCACCAGTGGGGAGGGCTTGCTGTTGGTCTTGGGGGTGGCAGTAATGACACGAAAGAGGTACTGGGCCCCCTTGGTGAGCCCGTGCACCGTGTAGGTAGTGTCCCGCACGCCAGCCACCAGCACCATCCACTGTGTCATGCCCAGCACTTGCATTTGCACCACATATGTCACTGAGCTGGGGTCTGTATGAGGACAGGGTCAGTGTGTATGGGGTCAGAGCCCCCATTACTGTGTCACAGCAATGCCCACCCCCTATAGCCCCTCACCTATGGCCGTGTCCAGCCACTTGGGCTTGTTCCATGTGAGTGTGATGGCTCTGCCGGTCACCGAGGCCACTGTGGGAGGCCCATCCGGGGGGGTTGGCACCACATCTGCATGAGAGAGGTGGGGAGTGGGGTGAGCCTCCGGGAGACCCCATCAGCACCAACTCCCTCACAAGCTGCACTACCCTGTGGTCCCATCTGCTGTCACCTTGTTATAGGGACACTGAGTTCCAGATCTGGGGCACAGGGGTAGCAGCCCCCAGTGGTGACCCCACTTACCTGTGACATAGAGGTGTGCATAGCATGTGGCCTTCCCTACTTTGTTGGCAATGACGCTTTTATAGACGCCAGCATGAGTGTGGCTGACGGCTCTGAACACCAAGCGATGCACATCCTTATCTGCAGGAATGGATGCAAGAGCCCATCAGTGTGGTGCAAGCTCCCTTCCTGGGCAGTGTTGCGCCCAGGAGAAGGTGGCTCTAGCCAAGGGGAGAGCAATGGGTAACCCTACACTGCATCATCTTGCGATCATCAGTGCTGTCAATGCGCGAGCCGTTGTGAAACCAGGTGATGGATGGATAGGGCATCCCAGCCACCTGGCATTCCAGCACCGCCTCCTTGGACTCCACCACCTCCAGATTGTGCAGTGGCTTCAGGAAGTCGGGCATGGTGAAGCACTCTGCCTCGGTCTCCGCCTGCTCTGGTTCCTCTGGGATGGATGGCATCTTCTCCAGTTTGGAGCTGTGGGCACCTGTGATGAGCACAGTGCGCCCAGCCCGGCCCCAGCAGCACAAAGCTGCCTGGCAAAGCTGGGGCACGTCCCATGGGCACCATGCAGGGGGACACCATCTTACATCTGGGAGGCAGCAGATGGCCGTGGCTCCTCCACATAGAGCTCGGCAGAGCACTCCACATGGCCATGGATGTTCCTGGCAGTCACCATGTAGTGCCCCTCATCCTCACTGCTCACATGCACAATGACCAATGAGTGCAGCCCCCCATCCCGCTGGATACGCACGTTCTCCCCTTCCTGCACCATCTGGCCTGTGTGGAGACATGCATATGGCATAAGCAGCCCCAGAACAGCCCTTGGTGTGTCTGGCCCACTGCCTTGGATGCTCCAAGACCAAGGCTGGGTTTCCCCTAGGAGTGCAGACCCCATGGGATGAGGGACATAAGATAGAGGCCATGGAACAGGGGTTACCAAAGTGGCTCCAGGTGACTGTCGGTGCGGGGGTCCCGCTGACCATGCAGTCAAAGCGTGCTGTCCGTCCTTCCACCACGTCCACATCCTCCAGTTTGCGGGTGAAGAGTGGCTGCACGGAGGGCTTCACCGTCAGCCGGGCACTGCAGGTCAGCTCATCTGCAAGGAGAGCACGGGGGGGTGAAACCCTCATGGCCAGAGGCAGAGCTGAACACATGGGGCAGGGCACAGTGTGTCACCCCATGGGGGCTGTGGGGCTCAGAGTGCATGTGCAAGGCATCCAGGCACAGTGCTTGGGCTCTACTGGCTGAGTGCCACCTCCTTCCCTTCAAACAATAGAGATGCCATCTGGTGGGTGTAGCGGGAGGGTGCCTTGTCCTTCTGGGGCAGGGGGTCACAGTTGAGGGTGCAAATGCAATGCAATGGGGATGGTTGTAGCAGGGACTCACTGATGGGGTCTCTGCCCACTTTAGGAGGGGAATGGGACAGAGACCCTTGTCCCTGGGTGGCGAAGGAGAGACATAGGTTGTGCGTAGGGGGAAGTGCAGAGGGCACAGGACAGGGCAGCTAGCAGTGTGCAGTGGTTCCTGCCATCAGTGGCATCTTTGGAGAAGAGGGTAGGCCCCTTGCCAAATGCCCACATCCCTGTGCTGGGCTAGCAGGGGCATGTCAGTAACAGGAGCCCAGAGGATCTGGAGCCTGGGGATGGGTACAGCTGTGCTGCAAGCAGCTCCGGGGAAGGCATGCAGTTCTTGATGCATGGTACGGTCATGACACAAACATCTCCCAGTGCCTGGTTGCTGCACGGCTGCTGGAGGGGAGTTGAGTAGGGTGGGCTGCAGGCTTAGGCTCAGGCTCACTGACTGGTGCCCTTCCATGGGGCACTAGAGCCCATGAAGTTGTGCAGCACCAGCTGCTGGGGGCACAAATAGCTCTCTAACCCCCCACCCTCTCCAGCACTCAGCTATGCTTTGGGATGGGAGTGTGCCAGTCCCCTCAGCATCACACCAAGGCTGGATCCCGAGAGATACCCCTGAGGGCTGCGTGCCCACAGCTTACCTTTGGCCGTGCTGAGCTTGCAGGTGTAGATGCCGCTGTCGTCCTCGTGCACGGAGGTGAGCAGCAGCTTGCATTTGCGCCCATCAAAATGCATCTTGCATTTGAGCAGGGCGGGCTGGAGCAGCCGGCCCCGTGACAGCCAGTCCACATCCATGTCTGGCGGGCCAGCTACCAGGCACTCAAAGAGTGCCAGCTCCCCCGCCCCGACCACCACGTCCTGCAGGGGAGCCACCACGGCCAGGGACTGGCACTCGGGCCGAGCTGCCCGGGAAGTGGGGAGAAAGAGAGAGAAAGAGAGATGCATCTCAGCAACTGAAAAGCAACCATGGGGGGATGGCAAGGAGGGGGCCGTGCAGGGCAGGGGCATGCGGGGAAGAGGCCTGGTGCAACGGGCAGGGAGCGGGATGCAGGCAAAGGGATGCAGCAGGGAGGAGGTTGGGGCAAGATGTGGAAAGCGGAGCTGAGCCGGGGTGGGGGGCAGAGGGAAGGCGATGGGGAGGGTGAGGGGAAGTGTCCGTGCCAGGAACACACCACACAGCGCTTTACCAAACAGATTTTATTAGAGCTACAAAAAGGGTCACGGCCTCGCAGCCCACATCCCACCAAGCCCACCCACCCTGGGGAGAAGAGACCCAGAGCCGGCGCTGCTTCTGCGGCTGGAACTAGGCAGACCCTAGGGTCATGGCCCCAGCACGGGGGTCCCCGAGTCCCTTGTCCCCCACACTCTGAGGTGGGAGCCATTGCATCACGTTCCCTTTCCTACAGCCCTGGCTGGCACAGAGCAGCCATGGGGCCAAGCTCCCTGCTCCCTTCCCCTGAGCGGTGAGGAGAGGAGCAGCAGGACACGCAGACATAGACACACAGATGGAGCAAGACACCAGACAGCATTGGGCAGCCGCCATAGCCCGGCTGAGGGGATGCCTGGCGCTACCGACCACCCCCCACCCACTGTTCGGCCCTAGTGACACAGTGCCCGGCCACCCCACATGCCCCACACCCGCCGTCGAGGGCCCGCGCGTCCCCGCAGTGCGTCCAGGACGAGGCGGCGAATGGAGCAGAAGGTAATAATGCAAGGTGAGGTCCACTGCCTAAGAGGTGTCCAACTAAGAGCCCCCGTGGCTCTGAGAGATGAACCCCCTTATCGTACTCCCCCTGCGTACAGACAAAAACCGCAGTCAGCAAGCAGAAGGGTTAGTGCAGTGGAGACGGGGCCGGCACACACACACATGCCAACACGCAACACTGTGTGCCACAGACATGGAGCACGGCAAGGGGACTGGTGCCTCAGCCATCACCCATCCATTCGCTGGGTGCGTGCCTGGCTCCCATGGCCACTCCTGTGCCACCACGCTTCGCCGGGAGCGGGGGCCTGGCAGGACAGAAGCAGTGCAGCGAAGGCTGGGGTGGGACTGGGACAGCTCAGGGACTCAGGCAGCCGTCAGCAGGGAAGGCTGGGGGAAGCAGGGCACACAAAGCAAAGGGCAAGAGAAAGGCAGCATCACTCATCCCCTTCCTGCAAGTCCCTTGGTCCGCGCCACTCCCCACGCATATAAGGGGCCCTAGGAGGATGCTGGAGCCCACGGCAGAGCTGGGGAGGGGTAGTCCAGCCCCAGGTACTACGGGACCTGCTCTGAGCTGGGAGCAAGCAGGTGGGAGAGCTCTCTCTGAGCTGTCCCCTGGGCACAGCTTGCAGGTAGGGAAGGAAGGAGCCGTGTGCATGGTGGAGGGACATGTCCCCTGCAGGGCCACTAAGGGCAAGAGCCCCCTCTGCACAGCCAGGGCCAGCGCCCAGCCCCAGCATGGCGACAAGGGGACTTAAGGTAAAGCTGTGCTGGTGGAGCAGCAGCCTCTGGGTCAGGCTGGGGACATTGACACAGCGGGGCAGCGGGGCCCACTATTGTGGGGCTGCACATCTGGATTGGGCAGCGGGCAGCCTGCCTTCTTCTGTGGAGCCAGCTTCTGCAGCAGTATGACTACTCCGTGTCCCCTTCCCGCCACCCCGCCACACACTGCCTTTCCCACACTGGGCTCACGCCCACCTGCTCTGCAGCAGGGAAGGGCAAGAAGCAGCACCACCGAGAAGGGGTCTGCAGCAGCCCCTTCCCCACACAGCTCATGCAGGGTGCTGGAACTGGCCAGCCCCATAGGGAAATGGGGACGCCCTCGCGGAGCTTTACCTCTGACCTCCAGCTTGGCCTCGCACTGCTTGGTGCCATACTCGTTGACAGCCTTGCAGGTGTAGAAGCCGGTGTCAGTGCGCTCAGCTGCCAGGATGTGCAGTGTGTACAGACCCCGAGCCCCCTCTGCCTCCTCTGCATGGTGACGACGGCCGTACTTCACAGGCTGCCGGTTCCGCAGCCTGCTCAGGGACATGGGCAGAGAGGCACTGTCACAGCTGGCTTCATAGAAAGCCCCATTCTCCTCAATTTCAACAAGACCAAGACCAGGGCTCCTCTCCTTGGTGCTGCTCTGAGCTGGCAGACCCCAAATGGGGACATCCCCATGCCTGCCCCCTTCCCTGCCCTACTGTGACCCAGTGAGCATCACGACTCACCAGTAAATGATGGGCTTGGGCTCTCCACGGACGCGGACACTCATGCTGACATCCTGCCCCTCCAGCACCGACTGGTCCGACAGAGCCACCTGACGAAGAGGAGGTCAGGAAGCAGCCAGTACCCACCACCCTGGGGCCACGTGGCCCTGCCACCACCCCAGGGACCACCTGTCCCCCATCATAGAGCCCTAGAGCACCGCAGGGCACAGCTCCTCCTCTGTCAGGTCCCAGGGGGGCTCTCAGCTCACCTCAAAGGTGGGTGCAGCCTTGAAACTGCTCTCCGAAGAGCTGTGGGCAGCCCCATGCTCCGCTCTGGGCTGCAGCTTCATGGCTGGTCGGTGCTGCGGGGTCCCAGACTCAGGGAACTCTTCTAGTGGGCTCAGGTACTCTTCGTCTGAGGTGATGGGGCTGACCTGGCCCAGGGGGGGGGGCCAGGTTCCCATGTCGCTCCACGGCGGGGGCTAGCAGGAGAGGGTAGGTAAGGAGCTGGCAGCAAGCAGAGCCAGGCAGGGGGCTTGGGGACCCTTCCCCACCATTCTGTGCCTGGAGGTGCCCGGGGATGCCCACCCCATGCTGCATCCCTCCGGGAACAGCACGGCAGCCGGCAGCGAAGGGGTGCTGGGCTGCGCGGGGGGTGGGTGCGAAACACGCCCCGGGGCTGATAAGTGGACTCGATATCCCGCAAGGCGACAGCGGGGCTCAAGTGGCTCTTACGCAGCAGGCCGTGCTCCCATCCTTAAGCCGCCCGGATTCCGGGAATGGCTGCCCCTGCCGCGAGCCGGCAGAAGGCTGAAGGTGACATTGGCAGCTGCGCTTCCCTCGCAGCCCGGACGGCCGCTCCCGGGGTCCGAGCTAGGCATAGAGGGGAGCACGCGTGGGCAGAGGAGCCGGCGTGGGGGGAGCGTGGGGCCGGGACGGGGGTGAGATGTGTGCGGGGCCGGGGGCGAGCGTGCTGCCGGCAGAGCGCTGCCCGAGGTGGGGGGGCTGGCCCCGCTCCAGCCCGGCCGTGGCCGCCGCCGTTCCCCCTCCCGCCGCCACCCCCCCACCAGCGGATCCCCTTACGGAGCTGCCGAAGCGGGGAAGCGGGCGGGCTGCCCGGTGACGGCTTGGCCCCTCACCCCCCTCGTTGCCCCCGTGCAGCAGCAGCAGAGCGGTCCCCCAGGGTCCCGCTGGTCCCCCAGGGCTCCCCGCAGCCCCTCCGCCCGCAGCCCTCCGGTGCCCCCCGCACTCACCGGAGGGGCCGCGGCCCCCTCCCCGAGCAGGACCGAACCGCGGGAGCGCCGCTGTCGTTGCCGGGGCCGGGGCCGATGCGGCGGCGCCGGGCGCACATCCAGCCCGGAGCGCTGAGCCCTCCCCGGCCGAGCGCCGCCCCGGCCCCGCGCCGCCGCCCGGCCTCCGGGGCTGGGCCTGAATCGGGGGAGGGCCCAGCGGCGGTCTGGGGGCTGCCGACCCCTTCCCTTCCGGCCGCGGGGGAGAGCGGCCCCGAGGGGCGGCAGCTGCCTGGCAGTGCGCTCAGCGCCCCGGGTCGCCGCGGGGCAGCGGGGATCGGGGATCCTGCAGCTCCCCGGGGCTCTGCGCTCCCCAGGGGAAGTCCTGGGATGGGGATCCCCGGATGGCGGAGGGCATGCTGGGCATCAGCGCAGGCTGCGTGTCGGTGGGCAGCTGGGGTGCCCCGCGAGGCACGGAACTTGCCAACTCGTTGGGGATGCTCGGAGCCTGACCCCGCTCCCCCCACGGCAGAACCCGGCAGCGAGTCAGCTGCTTCGATTCAGACAGAGCCTTGTAGGGTAAGGAAGCCGCTTTCCTAGCAGTGACAGCAGAGCTGGCAGGCAGCCCGTCGCCTCGCCGGCCCTCTCGCCGCCCCCCGCTGCCTGCATCCCGGCCGCCGGCACTCACCGGGCCGCACGCTGAGGATGGCGCTGCAGCAGGTGGCTCCCACCTCGTTGGCCGCCGTCACCGTGTAGAGACCGGCGTCGGCCACCCGGGCGCTCCTGACCAGCAAGGTGTGCCGCTCACCCTCCGCCTTGATGGGCCGTGCCGTGCTGCTTCTCAGCGGCACCCCGTCCTTCCTCCAGGACACTGCGGGCAGAAGCAGGGTCACTTCAGGACCATCCCGGGATAGGAGAGTCCTCACTCCCCCGGTTGTCAGCATAGGTCTCTGCTCGACTTGGCGACCGTTTTGCCATCGGGAGCAGCCCCAGGTCCCCAAGGACCCTGATGGAGAGAGGCCACTCTAAGGTTACTGGCATCCTCCTGCCCTCCAGTGGAGGATGGAGGAGGGAACCAGAGCTTCTTTGCTCGTTGCCAGCCTTTGCCAGCTGCTCCGTGCCTGGTGCCTCCTCCTGCTATCCCAGCACAGGAAGATCACAGAGGTTCTGCCTGCACCCTGCCCTTTGCACCGCACCCTGGCACTTTGCTTCCTGTGGAGCGCAGAGCCACAGCTCCACCACACAGCTCAGGTGGCCCCAAGGGACCGGGACAGGCAGGGGGATCATGCCAGAGCCCATTGTGCTCTCATGCCCCGTGACCACTCACCTTCTGGCTGTGGGTTTGCTGTGACAATGCATTTGAGCAGCACCTCTGTCCCCACAGCCACCGCTGTGTCCTGAATGGGGATCTCAAAGATGGGCGCTTCCAGGGGATCTTCGCCCGCTGAGACGTAGGAGTCATCGGAGGACTCTGCACAGGGAGAGATGGCCCCACGGCCATGAGCAGGGTGAGTAGAGGATCCAGTGAGGTGTGGCAGCACTACAGTACTGCCTGTGCGTGGGACAAGAGCCATGCCCTACCTAGCTCTGGAGAGGTGGGCCGTGCCCGGCGCCCCTTCGCCTTGCTCCGCGTGCCTCTGCCTTCCTGAGCCGTCCGGATGCTCTCTTTCTTCTCCGCCACTTTTGCCTGCCTTCTCTCCACCTCCTTCCCTGTGCCGTGCTGCCCTGCCCAGCTCCTCTCCAGCCGGGCCTCCTGCTCCAAGCCTGGCTTTGCCCACGGCAGAAACCGCACCTCAGCAGACACCTCCGGCCTCCGGTACAGCCCATGGGGCACGGCCAGCCTGGCAGCCAGCCCTTCACTCACCACCGCAGGGGCCCTGGTTGCAGCCACGGGACCTCCGTCCGGGCACGGGGTCCCTTCAGCAGCACGGCCCCGTGGGGTGGCCTGTGCCAACAACCACTGCTCCTTCTTCCTCACTTCCCCACCACCATCTTGTTGCACAGCTTTCCTCACCTCCTCTGCTGCGCCGCCCCGTGCCGGGCCTCTCCGTGCCCGCTGTCCCCCCGGCTCCGGCTCCCCATTGGGCCCCACCAGTGCCACGCTGGAGAGAGCCAGGTGCTGGATGACATGCATGCCCTCAGCTGGAGCTGAGGCCTTGGCTGGTGGCACCTTGCGTGGCAAGGCTGAGTCGCGTGGAGTGCGGGCGGCGGGAGGCTCGGCAGATGGCTGTGGCTCAGCCTTGCCCAGCTCCTGCGAGCGCCGCAGCTGCTGCTTGGACACGGTCCTCTTGATGCGGCTCAGCTCCTCCGAGAACTTGTGCTCGATGTCTTGCACGCGCCCGGCGAACTTACCCCGCTCATCGAAGGAGGCGGCCTTCTGGCGGAAGGCCTGGCGGCGGCTGGCCGCACTGCCCTCCCCGTCCCGCCAGCCCCCTGGCGTGCCCGGCCGCCGCTCCCAGCCTGGCTGGTCGAAGGAGCGCGTCTTGCGCAGAGGCAGCCACGGCCGTGTGGCGAAGGGACTGTCCGCCTGCTCCAGGCTCCCGCGGCGCTCCTCGAAGTACTGCAGCCGCTCAAAGATCCTGGAGCCAGCGCGCACCAGCTTGGGCGATGCCCGCACCGAGATGCGGCCCGACGCGTCGCTCATGGGGGTGGCGGGTCGGGAGTCCTGCGTGCTGCCCTGTGACTGCGACTTGGGCTTCTTGATCTTCTCCTCATACTCCTCAGGGACGGTGTCCTGATAGTCGGCCGGCACTGAAGACGTCCTGCGGGGGGTCACGGGCGTGCAGGAGGAGGAGGGGAGGCGAGCAGAGGGCTGCGGGGTAGCTCCGGAGGGTGTGGGAGGGCACAGGCCAGTTCTTGGGGACGGCGAGCGGATGATGGGCGGCTTGGAGGTCAGCGGCAGGGCAGCTGGCGAGTGTGGAGGCTCAGTGCCGGGCTTTGGGGAGACGGAACCACTGTGGGGGTCATCTCGCCTGTATCCCCCCTGGGGGATGCTGCTGCAAGGGGAGAACAAGGGAGACCAAGTCAGAGCCCACCCTCACCTATGGCTGCATCATGAGTCCCAACCCAACCACCCAGTAGGGCACAGCAGGGGACAGCCCCTGGACCCTCAGTGGCCCACAGTGAGGAGATCCAGCCACAGTTAGGCCACTGGGAGCTGGCTTGCTGGTATGACCCAGCGGTGCCTTATTGCTGGTGTCTCATCTCCCAGGGACACCCATGTAGGACAGCAGTGTGGTGATGCTGGGACACTCAACAAGTGCCCTTCCCAGAGCTGCCATTCAGTCAAGATGAGAGCACAGGAACAGAGGTGTGCCCCCATCTCCCTGAGGTATTCCAGCATGCCAGAGCAGTGCAGAGAGCTCTTGCAAGGCCACAAGTCATCGCCCAGTGCATGTGCTGCTGCCAACATGTCCCTCTGCCCTGCCACCCGCAAAATCCCTGCCCACCCCCCCAGCCCCACAGCCCAGGGCTTGGCATGTGCAGTGCAGAAATCAAAAAGTGGAGATGAGGTTCTGGTGGAACAAGCAGCCTCAAACACAAAGGGAGGATGGAGGTCGAAGGAGAAGGCCTGCGGGGCTGGGGAGGGACGGGGGCTCTGAGCATGTCAGCAGGCCCTCGGGAGGAAGAATGTCCCTTGTCCACACTGCCACCCCTGGGTGGTGGGGACAGCTTGTCCATGGGTGCCACACCTTTGCACCCCCATGTCCCTGGCCATGCAGAGCCCTCATAGCTGGCCAGGAAAAGGTTCAGTTCGGATGCGGTTACCCCCAAACTTTAACTGGCCATAGCAGATAGGGACCCCGCTCCAGGCGGGGCAATTCCCTCCTCACCGGTGCCAGGCGCCTACTGCTCAGAGCCTCCGTTCCTTGTCCGGGCATGGAGAAGGCAAAGAAAGCCCAGGAGGAGGAGAGAAGATGGCTGCAGGGAGGAGATGGCCCCAGCGATGTCCCCTCCGTGCACTTCCCTCTGCTACTTACACGTGGAGCGAGAGCGCCCGTCCTCGGTACAGGCTGAAGGCGCTGCCGTACGGGTCGCTGGCCACAGAAAGGCTATCCTCTGACCCCCAGCTTGTGCCCACCAGATTAGCCCGTGATGCCCGCACCAGCGGCTCCACACCCAGGTGCCGGACCTCAGTGCCATGTGGTGACGGCGCATTTGCTTGCCTTGGAGTTCCCTGCGGCTGCCAGGCACTAGGGCGGAGGTAAGGTCCCCGCATGGGGAGGTTGGCATCTGACTCCTTCTCCACCACAGTCTGCTGGCTGCCCGACCAGCTGGAGCGCTCCTCCGCCTGAGACAGGGCCAACACTGAGGTTGGCGTCGTGTTCATGGAGGTGTCCACCAGGGTGTCGGAGCCACCTGGAAGGAGAGTGGTGGGCATCTCCACGTGGTATCCCACCCAGCTCATCCCATGAGTGGGCTGCCCCAAGGGGACCCCTAAAGCTCTGTGTCCCCGCAGCTCACCCGTGGGGGTGCTGAAGGCTGTCTCATCCTGCAGTTCGCTGCGCTGCGTCACCTGGGGGTCACTGGGCTCATCCTCGCCAGTCTCCGAGTCTGTGGGGGAAGAGCAGAGGGTGAGGGGACACGAGGACCAGGCTGACACTGCTCCACACAGACCCACCAGCTCCAGCGGCAGATGAGCAGTGCACAGGCAGTTCCGGGCAGCAGAAGAGCAAGGGTGAGAAAGGGATGACTGTAACATGGGGGACACAGAAGGCTGCCAGCAGGAAAGGCAAGACCAAGGCTGGAAAGACCATGGGACAGGAGTGGCATCAGATGATGCTATGTAGGATGGAGGCGGGAGAAGGGATGGTGGTGGTGGTGGAAATGCAGGGGAAGGAGGATGTAACTGGGTGATGGAGATGGGGACAGTGGTGGCATTGCAACAGGGAGGCACGCTGGGGGCACAGAGCCCCATCTGGGAGCAGGGCTGGCATGAGGCAGGCATCTTCCTACCGTAGCTTTGCTTCCTGCAGGAGCGGAAAACTTCGCTTCCATAGGGGCAGCAAGAGAGAGAGAGACATCAACACCCGGTTATCGGCCCAGCCTGCAGAGACGCATAGGGCACTGGGGGAGGACTTTGTCCCCAGCTTGTCCCTGTGCTACCATTAGGCATTGACCTGCCAGGGTAGCAGCTGGGCAGGCTGTGCCAGTTCAGAGAGCCTAGCACCATGCGCTGGCCTTGGAGGCCAAGGATGGGGCTAGGGCTGGCCAATCATCTGGTTCAGGGCCCGATGCCTTACCCTTCTGTATGGCAGGAGCCATGGGTCTGGCACCAGCCTTCCCTACACAAATTCACTACACACACACAGTCAGTACATCATCAGCACCAAATTCAACCTCCCCTTCCCTGCATCGCTCCAGTAAAGCACATGGCATCGTCCCCTCCCCACACCATGGTCACTTTCTGCCTTCACAGCAGCCAGCACCTGTACCTACTGCTGCTCCAGCTGTCCCCTGGGCTCCATGCCCTCACCTCCTGCGCCCCAGGTGGGCACTCCTAAAGGTGCTGGCACGCTTGGATATGTGTGCCTGGGGGCACACATGCTGCATCAGGCCTAGTGTGCACTCTGCATCCCCAATCCCCCCTGCAGCAAGTATTCAGAGGTGCTGCTGTGCCCCACAATGTGGTTCTGGCTGGGAGAGCATCAGTGCTGTTCTCAGGGAAGCTGTGGGCACTGTGGGCACTGTGGGCACTGTGTACCCAGGCATGTTGTGGCCAAGTCAGTGCAGAGCCAGAGCACTGCTCCTTCCCAGGAAAGTAAACCGGCACAGACAACAAGGATCACCATTTCCACCACTATGCAAGCCATCACAAGCTGATACTGCAGAGCTCTTTGTCAAAGGAAATATCCCCTGCCCTCCAGCCCTGTCATCACACACCACAGCCCAGTGGGGGTCCACACTGTCCACACTGCTATTCCCTCCCCTGTCTGGTCTGGTGCAGCCCAGCACACCGCCAACTGTCTCATCACTGCCATTGCAGCAGGATGCCTGCCACCATGTACTCAGCTCCCCAGCAGCACCCCTGCCCCTGGAGCTGCAAGGACAAAGGCACGCTCACAGGACACACCAGGAGCCTCTAAACCCATTTTAGGGCTGTGCACAGCCCTGTGCAGCCTCTGCTCACTGTCCCCTCCCTTGTACTGCGGGGGAGCCAGACCCCATCCCAGCAGGGGGGGCAAATCCTGGTAACTCAACGCACCATGCGTGAAGCGACCGAAGCGCCGCGAGTGGCCGGTTTTCTGCAAAGAAAAAGAGAAGAAAGCGTTATCCACAGCACAGCCTCACGCACACCCCCGGCTGCACGCCCCCAAGGTATCTACAGGCGCACACCCCACGCACACAGCCGTGCACGGGTGTAGGTGGACACGTGCAGCGCATGCCCACCAGCACACATACACGCACACCTCTTGGTGCTGCTCTCCTCCTGCTCCCTGGGGTGACATGGTACACGCCAGTCCCGCTGCCTGCAGTCAGCAGCTTCGCCCAGGCGGGTGCCCAAATGTTCCACAGCACCTTCGAAGCCACTGCCCGTGCCAGCAAAGGGAATGAGCCAGCCAAGCATCTTCCAGGCACTGGCCCAGACTCAGCCATGGGCACGGGCCCAGCGTGGGGACAGCAACACCCAGCCTAGTGGTGGCCGTGCCAGCTGTGAGAGAGGCTATTTGGCATAAGTGCCATGAGATGACCAGCCCGCAGGGCGGGAGGCGTGGGAGCCTCGCCGTCTGGGCAGGCAGGATGGCAGCGTGGGGCAGAGGTGCCAGCAGCTGCCTGCCAGCTCCCTACCCTCCTCCACACCGTAGCTCAGGGCTGGGCATCTGCTTGCCAAGGGCCACCTGGTAGCCATGCTGATGCAGGCAGGCAGGTTGGTCAGGAGATGCGGTGTGCAGGTAGCAGGGCTGGGCTGCCAGCGCCCAGAGTTGCTCTCAGCCCAGCCTAGTAGCAGAGTCTCTCTGGGACAACAACAGCCTGTGCCCTTGCTGCTCATTGTGGAGCCTTAGTGGGGCTCTCCCAGAGCCTCCCACCCATCCTGCAGCTTCTAGGCAAGCTCATGAACAAACAGCCATCAGGAATGGATGACAGACAGTCCCCAGGGACAGAGAGCCCCAGGGGCAGACAGATAGACAAGCACAGCCAGCAGTCAGATGTCTTTACAAGAGCAGCAGGCTCATTTTGCAGCCCCCTACAGTGCCAGTGGGCAGCACAAAGGGGCTCCCACTGCTCCCTCCCAGAATGCGGTGCTGGCCAGAGGGCAGTGACTGCACGAGACACATTTGTATTCAGGCTGAGCCAGTTTGAGCCAGGCTTCACCTCCCCTCCCCGACTGCCTGTGCTGGTTCTGGCTTGCAGCCCGCCTTTCAGGCCAGTGAAAGATAGATGAGTGATTAACTGCACCATCGGCGGATAATTCCCCCATTAAAAAATGAAAATGCAATTGAGTGCCATTATCGGGTGTGCTCACGGCTTCCCCGGGGACTGGCGCCATCAGCTCCCACCAGATCTGGTGACTGCACCCAGCAGTGTAGGGCCCACAGCTACAGAGGGGGGTGAGCCCCAGCCCTCTGCTCTACAACAGGACCCCTGGCCTAGACCCCTGGGGCATGGCACCCACCCACGGCTCAGAAAGCAGCATCCCACAGATGCTGTGATGCAGGGTCACCTCCAAGCAGCAGCCCTCTGCTTTCAAAGAGGAGGACAGAAAGGGGGCAGAAGGTTACAGGAGCAGCCTGGGACAAACCCCATTGGGCTGAGATCTGGGCAATTCAGCCACCAGTGATGCACCCTGCTTGGGGGGTTCATTTTCAGAATAGGAAACAGTGCAGGGGAGCCCCAGGAGCCCACCCTGCATCCACAGAAAAGGGGAGAAAAGCCAGTGGAGATGAGCATTCAGCCTCAGCCCTGCCCCACAGTGAGGTGCAGTGGGTCCTGGCCCTGCCTCACTGCCCCAGTGCCTGCATAGACCCACCCTCCTCATGCAGGGTCCTGCCAGGGGGCCGTCCACCCCTATAGCTGTGGCTATGGGGCAAGTGGGACTCCTGGGGCTATGGAGCAGAGCCCCCTCCTGGGACATGGAGCCAAGCAACATGGCACTGGTGTTACCGACTGTGAAGCCAACAGGGAGCAGGGCCAAGGGGAAGTAGGGAGGCAGCCCGTGTGGTGTGCCCAGAGCATGGCCAGCATAGCTGGACCATGCCCTGGCACGCAGGCTGTTCGAAGGGCAGATGGGGCAGCCAGGTGCTGCCTCCAGAGGAGATGAATGCCCCCACACCTGGGCAGGGCTGTCACCTCCCCACAGCATTCCGGGGGGATCCATGTCCCCATCCTGCACCCCTGGGTGGGGACTGTGGGGACACCCAGCAGGGTAACAGCAGGGTGGCCAAGCACCCATGTAGGGTGTAGCAGTGGGGTGCTGCTGTGAGCCCCACGAGAGGGTTCCTGGCAGGATGCCCCCATCCTCCCCTCACTGCTGAGGCCCGGTGACGTCCTTGCTCCTCGCTCGGCGGAGCGTGCGGAGAGGCCCGCGGAGGATCTCTGCTGTGCCAGGCATGCTCCTGACGCGGAGGGGATGACGCATGCAAAGCCTCGTCTCCAGCTCCGTGACCACCGGCGGCGGGGCCGGGGGGAGCCATGCAGCCGCCTCCACTGGCTCCGGAGGGCTGGCAGGGGACAAGACCCTCACCATGGGCTCGCAGCAGTGCTGGCTAAGGCGATGCTGAACACCTGCCCGGCACTGCTGCGTGGAACCGGCGGCTCTGCGGGCGGGGCTGGCGGTGGGATAAGCCCGGGGGGGGAGAAGGGCAGGGCCGGACTCGCCCCCTCCCCACCCAGGAGGGACGTGCGCCCGCTTCCCGCTACTTCCCCCCCTCCTCCCCGCATCACCGCCGTTTCTCCGTGCGCTCACCAGCTCGCAGCCCTTACCTGGAAGCGTTTCTTCACCCAGATCTTCTTCATGCTTCTGCAGAGCCCCGGCGGCGCGGCTACCGCCACTCAGGCCCGGCAGCGCGGCAGCCCGCAACTGGGGGGGTCCCCGCTGTCAGCGCCCCGGTGGAGCCCCCAGCATCCTCCCGGGGAGGGCGGAGGGAGAGGCTGGGGCTCGCCAGGTTGGGCTCTCGGGAAGGCTGGGGCTGTGATCATGAAGCATCACTGGAGTGCTCCTCCCTCCATCCTTCCCCCGCCTGCCTCCGCCTCCGCCTCCCGCCAGCCCTGGCACGCAGTAACAGCGGCGGGGGACGGTCAGGGCACAGGTGGCGGAGGCACCGCGGGATGGGAGACGCACACAACCCGCACTCCTCTGCCTTCCTGATGGCTTTGGCTGTGCGGGATGCTGGGCTGCCGAGCCCCCAGCCCAGAGTCACGGAGCTGCTCCCCGCTCCTGCACTCAGCACCGCTCAGTGCCGAGGGTCCTCAGCGCTCCCCAACGCAGATGACAGCAGCACAACGCTCAGCACCGGCGCTGCGTGGCACTGCCACAAGCACACCACCATGCCTGGCAGCTCCGGCTGCTTTTCCACACTCCCCCTCCCGGCCCACGGCTCCCAGCGTGGAGCTTGTCAAGGCTTCATAATAACTTGCAAATTAGCAGGTACAAAGGGAGCTGCTCGTACCACGGCTTGTTGACAGCCCCACCATCCGAGGGATGCTGTTGGGTTTCCGTGGAGACCCCGTGCGTCAGGCGAAGCACACAAGTGGCAGAGCTGGCACAAAAGGGATTTCCTACTGGAGCGTGGGGACACCAATGTCCCTCTCAGCCTGGTGCCACCCTGCCACCCCTAAAGAAAAGTGTCTTGCTGGGTGTCCCCCATGCACCCTGGCACAGATCCTGTCCCTGCTATGTGCCACATGCCACAATGACACTTGCTCATGGCACAGCCTGTGTGCAGGGACAGCCACCCTCGCTCCCCAGCATCCCCGTGCTGCTGATAGAAAGATGCTTGAGCACATGGTGCCCGCTGCAGCCTGAGGACACAGGGACACAGTGTGACCTTGGCTGGGGTGCTTGAGCACAGAGTGGGATGGGAGGGGATGTTTCCTACCCACTGTGCCAGCCCTGCTGCTAGGGCACTGGGCACAGAGGGTATGGAGAGAGGGATAGAGCCCTCCCAGTGGAACCAGGGCATGGCACACACCAGCAGGAGAGGAGCAGGCAGTAGTGGGAGCTGGGGGGCAGCACCAGGAGGAGGAAGGGGCCACAGACCTGCACACAGCCCCCAGAAGCTGTACTATATTTACCCATACTCGGGCCTGGGTCTCGGCTTCTCGTATGTAACACAAACCCTACAGCCTGTGAGAATCCGAGGGGATGGCACATTCCTCAGCAAAAATAACCCCCCGACAGCAGGAGAGAGGGCAGGGGTGGAGGTGACTGACTGGACAGCTGCATGCTGCTCCCCTACCCGCTCCCAGTGCCCCACAGGGGGCCAGCAGCACAGCTTCAGAGTAAGCCCTGCACCCAGGTGTCATGAGACAGAGCCAGGAGATCCCAAAGGGCTTTGTTCCCCACGTTCCAGCTATGCCAGGCTCTGGTGAGACACAGCCAGGCACACTGCCCACCCCATAGCATGCCACGGGCTAGAGTGGGCACAGCAGTACAGGGAAACTGAGGCAGCCCCAGAGAGTGCCCAGAGAAGGTGACAGCAAGGGGAGGCTGCGGGCTGTGTCTGGCTTTGAGCAAGCAGAGCGTTCAGGAGAGCTGGCAGGGGCTCTGGAGAAAGGGGCAGCTGGCACTGGGCACAGGCACAGCTCTGCAGAGTAAGGGCCTAAAATTAGGCACCGAGATAAATGGTGCGAGGTGCTGAGCCACCAGGGACACTGTCAAGTGGGGTGCATTCAGTACCACCAGCCACAGCCTTGTACACCATAGCTGTGGGGAAAATGGGAATCAGGGAGGGCACGGAAGGTGCTGGGATCACTGCCATGGAGCTGCACAGCTGTGCCAAAATGTGTTAAGTCCCCAGGAGACATCCCATGCCCTGCACTCTGCTTCAGGCAGGCTTCATCTCACAACACCAAGGGGCAGGGGCTGCACAGAGCAGGTATCACCATGCAGGGTCATCGTGCAGAGAGCACCATGCAGGGAGCATTACGTATGGACTGCTTCATCCGCCTCCCTGCTCCTGCACCCAGACCGTTCTGCAGAGGCAAGGTTACACAGAGCTTTGATTGCTGAGTGCAGGTGGAGGCAAGGAGCAGGACCCTCTGTTGGGCGCTGAAGACACACAGATCCAACCCTGAAATAAGATGCAGCCTCGGCATCGCTCATTGCTGGCGCAGCTAAGGAGGCTGGGCTCTCTAGCAGGAGATTACTGGGGTTTGGAAGAGGTGATTTAAGCTAGCTCATGGTGAAAAAGGCAGGAGGTAGAGCTGGGAAGTGACATGGCATTAGTGGGCAAGGAGCCGATGGTGGGGAACCCTGGAGCCCCTCCTGGACTCATGCACACTCCCTGCTCCCCGTGCCAGGCACTGACACACTCACGGGACCTGGGAGAAGAGCAGGAGAAAATCATTAGTGGGGTGGAGCGACAGATTCAGGGCAAGGGATTAGAGGAGCTAAATCGGGCTCGTGCGAGCAGGGGGGAATGCAGAGCCAGTGCAGGAGGTCCTGAGCACAGAGCTGGGCAGTACAGAGCCCCCCCAGCAGTGACCTGAGCCACCTTGAGAGAGCTGTCAGCCCCATGGAGAGCTGCAGGTCAGTTCACACATCAGGGAGAAAAGGCGGAGGACAGGAACATGGCACTATACAGAGATCGCTGTGCTCCAAAGCAGGGCAGAGCCACAACCCTGCCCTAGGGCTGGCTTTGGGTGGCTGTTTGCTGAACACAGCACATGGGAGCGCCTGGGGCAGGGTGACATTCACTCCACAGCCCTGGCTGCTCTATGCCTCCTGTGGCTGCTCCAGAAATGTGGCCATGAGGGCTGGGAATCGGGAGCAGGGAGGCATGCGTCAGCACAATGAGAACAGGAACCTGGGGAAATCAGGCAGCTCTGAGCAGAGACACACTGCAGGTCAGAGTGAAAGAGGGATGAAGCGCCACTCTATGCTCCCATCACAATCCACAGTGCCATTGACCCCAAAGGTGCAATGCATAGTGACCACATATCCCCACTGCAGGGCAGGACAGCTCCTGCACACTTTTGTGCTACACCCCTAGGCTCACAACCAGCAGGAATGCATAATCTCCAGTGGCGCTCCCCCAGCAACCCAGCCCCACACAGAGCAATGCTTTTTCCTCACAGCTTCCCCATGCAGCACAACCCTGGTGCTTTCCTCACCCATGACCCCAGTGTTTGCATAGCCACCCTCACACGTTGGCACTGCTGCCCAGCACCTCCATCCAGGCAGCCCTGGTAGCACCTCAGTGCTCCAGGGAGGTGGCACTGCCCTGGGGTGATGAACCCCCTTCTGTTCAGGATGAGGCCCCCACTGCAACCAGGTGCCCCACACACACCCCACATAATGCTGAGCATAGGGCAGCCATGGGGCTTTGGAGATCAAACTGATGCTGTCCCTTCTCTCTTGCTAATTAACCACCAGGCCCTGCCTACTTACATGCATAAGCTCCTCCTTCATCCCTCAGGCTCCTCCCCCTGCTTCCCCACACTTGGGGGTCTCAGTTCCCTCAGTGCAGCACTGGTGCCCCCAGTGCAGCCCCGGTGCCTGCTACAGCTGCAGCAGTGGCATTACAGCCACTTGTGCTCAAGGGGACTGGTGCACGGGGGTGGCTGATGCAGGGGAACCAGGGGTGCCGTACACTTAAACAACATGACCAATCTCTCTCTCCTGCTGCCCCATGCAGGCTCAACATCACATGCTCCAACCCCTCAACGCCCTGGCATCCTGCCCCGTCTGGCAGAAGCTACTGCAGCCACATGTTCACTTCCCAGCTGCACAGCTGCCCTGGTGCTGCCAATACAGGTGATCCCAGCCCGTAGCAGTCAGACATGGTACAGCTCAAGCTCAGCCAGCCTTTGAGCACAACGTGTGGGGAAAGCCTGTGAAGTACCACCACTGCTTTCAGCATGGGGAAGCAGTTCTGGTGGGGATGCTGGAACCGTGGTGGTGGAGCAGCGGTGTCGGTGGCCTTGTGGCCCTTACCTTCCATGTCGATGATGGCCAGCACAGCGCTAGTCATGGCCTCTCCTCGCTCATTCTCAGCGATGCATGTGTATACACCGGCGTCCTCCTTCGTGCTGTCCCGGATCCACAGCGTGCCGTACTCCTCCCCGCGTGGGGCCAGCTGCTCCTCGTTGTGGTACCAGCGCAGGTTGGGCTGGGGGTTCCCCACCACCACCACCCGCAGTCGGATGTCACAGCCAGTGCCAATGGCCGCGTTCTTCAGCTTCCGCACAAAGGCCGGTGCCGCCAGGCGAGTGGGGCCCTCCTCAGCCGTCCCCTGCTCCGCTGTGACCTTGGCACGCTTCGGGGGGATGCCGGGGCTCGGAGGGGCTCTCCCCATCACCCTCCCGGACTCCCCACTGGCCCCGCTGGTGCTGCCACGTGTCTGTGCCCGGTGCATGCTGCTTGCTTTCCTTTCCTCACCTCCCCAGTGCCACAGTCCCACGCCCCAGTTTCCTTCCTGGCGCACACCAGGGGGTTCCGGCAGCGAGGTGGCCCCCCTCTCCAGGTGCCGTTTGGTTCACAGCCTCCCCCAGGCCGGCTACAGCCCCGAAGGTCGTGGTGCCGTGGGCAAGCTGGATACTATTTTTAGGCTGGGGGCTCAGATTGCTGCTCACCGCATTGCTTCTCACCCAGCACAGCACCCGTGCACCATGCTCCACCACAACCCCTGCCCACCCTACACCTTGGCACCTGCTCCGCCGCTGCCCTGTGCGGGTCCCACGGTGCCGGCGCTGCCCTGCCGCTGGGCCCTCACATTCCCCCCTCACCCGTCCCGCGCGGCCCCCGCAGAGCTGCGCTCCCTCTGCCCCCTCTCCTGAAGTGGCAGCTGCCTCTGATATGTCACATTCCTTGGCCAGGCTCCCCCTCTCCGCACCCGCCACGCAGCTCTGCAGCCCAGCTCCTCTTGCAAAGATAGAAAGGGGCCAGCACCTTTCCATATTAGCAGTGAGGCCGGAGGGGAACCAGCCTTCCCCCCCACCTTCCCAGCCGTGTCACCGGATCGGGACATAGAGACCCTGGTGGCATGCGGAGAGAAAGGACACCGTCATGCTTCCTGCAACGCGAGACCCTGTGGTGAACTGGGACAGGATCCGGGCTCTGCACTCCATCCCCAAGGAGGGCTGTGGGTTTTGGGGTGCATCTCTTTAGCCAGCAGCCAGGGCTACCCGTGCCACACAGTGCCTCGCCACCCCCAGGCAAGGCAGGGCTTCCCCAGCTCTGGATTTATGGCACACATCTCTTCACCTGGCCCCAGCCACCCTCTCCAAGGGCTGTAAATCTGGGTGAGCGGGACGTTAACGATATGGCACGCTGCTCGCCTGCTGTGAATGAGACTGGCTGGCTTTGGCAGAGCCAGCGGCCACCAGCACAAGGGCAGCTGATTAGTGGCACAGCACCAGCACCGATGTTCTGCATGTAGGGGAGCAGCTGCGATGCCCTGGGACATGCCAGAGTTGGGGAACCCGCTACCCACACCCAGAGTTGCAAAGCAGATGAGCAGACCCCAGCAGAACCAGAGAAAAAGTCTGTGACAGCCCTGGGGCCTCTTCTGCTGCAACTCAGTGCTAAGAACTGCTCCTTCCCCACTTTGTCTCCAGCCCCAGGGCTGGCAAGGAACAACTGCCACAGGGCAGCCCCTGGGGTAGCTGCGGTGCGGGGGGTCTTCAAGAGGGTGGCAGCGATGGGTAAGGTGGGGTCAGGGCAGAAGGCAGAGACTTTGCTCCACCAGCTAGGTAGGGAGGGAAGTGGCTGGTGGTGTCGTCTGTCCCCAGGGCAGTCCTCGATGCCACAGGGCCACCTGCTGGACGTAGCTCTTGAGGTCTGAATGCCCTACAGCCTTCTCTTTGGTCCTGCAGCCAAAAGAGGGGGGTCCTCACAAAGACAGGAAGCTGTGCTGCCTCTCTGGCGGCAGCCCTATCCGCGTCGCTGGCAGCAGCTTGAGGACACCTGTTTTTTGTCGCTGAAACATCCCACTGGGCTCGGTGAAGGCAGAGAGGGGCAGCACTGGCTGAGAGCCATCTCAACACCTTGTGACCCTGACGGGGGAGCACAGAATGTTCTTCCGTGTGCTGGGGGCCAGCCCAGCAGGGCTGTTTTGGGAATGGTGGACACCTCTCAGGAGGCAGAGAGTCCCAACAGAACATGGGGATCCCAGAGCCACTCTGAGCCTGCTCAAGGCTCAGTTCCCCTCGGGGACGGGCTCTGCTGCGGTCCTGGTATCGGCAGGGTTGCTTGCTCCCCAGCAGTGGAACTGAGTACCCCCGATGCTCCTCTGTGCGCCACCCCTGCCCCTCCCACGCCCCATAGATGCACTGGAGGCAGGGCGATGCTCCTCTGTTTATTTCAGCCGCCGGCAGTCACGTACACGCGGTGGGGTGGGGGTGCGGTGGGGCGAGGGGTGGGGGCGCCGGCCCTGGCCCCCGGGCCTCTCTCCGGCTCCTCTCTCTCTTTGCCCCCTCTCTCCCACTCACTCACTCCTGCTCTTTCCTGTGTCCACCTACGGGTTTCCTCTCGGCTCAGCCAGCCCCGTCCCCGCGCAGCCTCTCCCCCCCACCCGCCCCCGGACGGGGCTGCCTCTAGGGCACGTGGGGGGGAGCGCAGAGCCCCGGCCCCCGGAGCACCCCAACCTCTCCCCGTCCCCGGCATCGCTGCAGCCCCACCCAGGAGAAACTCCAGCTCCGGGCCGGGCTGCGGTGCCGTGCGGGGAGACGGGCTCCTGCTCCTGCGGGACCGCCCCCGAGCGGGGGGGGGAGCGGCTGCGGGGCGCGGGGGGGATGCAGAACCCGCTGCTGGGACCCGAGGCCACCACCTGCTCCCCCCACCCCTTCCTGCCTATTCCCTCCGTCCCTCTCTGCCGCCCCCCGGCCCGGCCCTGATCCTGGCGCTAGCTGCGAAGCCTTGCGAAGCCGAAGGAGAGAGCCCGGGGGTGCGGGGAGAACCCGGGCCGTGCCCGGAGGCGGCCGTGTCGGGGGGAACTACGGGCTTGGGGGGGGCGAAAGGGCGGCTGGGCACAGGGATAGACTCTTCTACAGCACCTCGTGCTGCTGCTGGGTCGCCTCGCTCACCACCTGAGGGAAAGGAACGTGAGATGATGCCATGTCCCTGATCCCCACTTCCCATCTGTCTCCCCACAGTGCTCACCTCTCCATCACGAGTTTCGATGGTTTTGATCATCACTGTCTTCTTGGTGTGCACCTCGGAGCCACGCTGGTCTGGGCTGGTTTCTGTAGGGAGGGGGACACAGGGATGACAGCGACCATGAAGACAGGTGGCATGGGAAGATGGCACTGGGGCCGGGGCAGAGGGTTTCCAGAAGCCCTAGGTCACCCCACCTCACCCAAACACCTCATGTGCCCCTCTCCCTTCCCAAGCTCAGCGTGGCATCAGAACCCCCGAGGGCTCAGCCCAACTTACCTCGGAAATTGAGAGCAGAGGCAAAGGTCTGGTGCATGGGGATGCTGATCCTGCACGGACACAGAGGGAAGAACTCAGCGCCAACCACCCCAAAACCACGCCCCCACCTTGTCCTGTTTCCCCCTGCCGCTCACCGGTTCTCCTCGCCCTCCAGCAGCTTGCGATAGGTGGCGATCTCCACATCCAGGGCCATCTTGACATTGAGCAGGTCCTGGTACTCGCGCAGGTGCCGGGCCATCTCATCCTTCAGGTGCCGGATCTCCTCCTCCAGCCGCGCAATGGTGTCCTGGTACCCGCCAGCTTCCCCTGCAAAGCGCTCCTCCATTTCTCGCATCTGGCGCATCAGCGAGTCATTCTGGGGAGACAGTGGTGTGTGTCAGCAGGGGGGTGGCACATGGAGTGTTTCTGGGGCACCCGAAAGTCCTTCCTGGAGAGCCTGGAGTTTGTTCTGTGCTGCCTATTGCTCACCGTGCCCTTGAGGGCATCGATCTCGCAGGTGTAGGACTGGATCTGGTGGCGGTACTCCAGCATCTCCTGCTTGGCCTGCCGCAGGGCATCGTTGTTCTTGTTGGCTGCTTGAGTCAGGTCAGACACCTGTGGAGAGGATGTGGTTGGCAGATGTTGTCATGGGGATGGACCCACCGACCCCCAGCCCATCCCCAGCCCCACACCTTGGATTTGTACCACTCCTCAGCCTCGGCAATGTTCTTGGCGGCGATGCTCTCGTACTGCGCGCGGATGTCCCGCAGCGCGGCTGTCAGGTCGGGCTTGGAGATGTCCATCTCCACCTGGATATGCTGCTCCTGTAGCTGAGCCTGCAGCTCGCGGATTTCCTGGGGACACAAAGGGGTGTGTCAGGGCCCTGCTCCCTGCTCCATTCCCCAGCCCCAGCCATGCCCATGGGACTGCCCCGCACCTACCTCTTCGTGCACCTTCTTGAGGAAGGCAATCTCCTCCTGCAGGGACTCAATGCGTCTCTCCAAGTCAATGCGTGCCAGCGTAGCCGCGTCCACATCCTGGGAGGACACAGAGAGTGGAGTTAGGGGTGGTGACAGGCACCCTCGGGCTGCACAGGGACCACCAGCCAAGGCTGGAAATGGCAAAGCTGTGCCCACAGCCATGCTTCAGTGATGGGCACTGGTTGTTTGAGGAGGGGGCAAGGAGGACAGAGGTGTCCAGGCAGCGTCGGGACTTGTCTACTTACAGCTCGGAAAGCAGCCAGGTTGTTCTCAGCCTCCTCCTTCAGCTGGATCTCCTCTTGAAGCCTGGAGACAGAGAAGGAGGCATTTGGGGACACCCGGACAGACCTCTGTCCCCCAGCATTGGTGTTTCCTCTTGCTGTCCTCAAGCACAGCGTGGCTGGTGGGAACACAGCAGATTGTCCTGTACTCCCAGCAGGCGGAGAGAGGGCTGGCTGGGGGCCAGGGGTTCTTCCTCCCATTCCCTATTATAGTCAACGGCAACGGGAGCACAAAGGCATGAGGTCAGCTCTGTGTCATGCTCACTGCCCCGGCCCTTATAGGGACGAGTGGCCGGCAGCTGGGGGACAGGGTCCTGAGAGGCAGCCACTGGCTGAGTCACTCATGGGGACAGCAGGACGGGCTGGGCACCTGGCTCAGAATGTGGGGAGCCAGAGTGAGACAATGGGTTTTGGAGACTGTGAGTATGGAGTGCACCCCAGGAGCTGTGACGAGGGAGGGGGCTGCCCTGTGCCCTAGGCTGCAGCTCACAGAGTCTCAAGGGGACAGAGGTGCCTGTTTGTGTTGGCACAGTAATGCAGGAACCTGACACCCGTTTGTCCTGTGCCCTGCTCCTCCCCTGACATTTGGGGTCGTCCTACAGAAGCAGTGCAGGTGGGTGGCAGGACAGCCGACTGCAGTCAGCCTCACAGCATCAGTTGCTCCAGCCTGAGCTGCTGCTCCTGCTGGGTCATCCCTCAGTGGTGGGGTCTCCAACCTTCCCTGTCCACATCCCCATGATGGCACAGCAGCCAACACCTGGACTTCAGGACCAGAGGTTCTGCCTGGTGGCCCCGTGCTTGTTGCACCACAGTGTCCCTCATCCCAGTGGCCATTCCCCCAGGCCCCAGCCTCATCCCCACCCTAAGGCATCCCTACAGAGCTTGGAAGCCCCTTCTGTTCCTGGTGCACCATAGCACCCACAGCAGGCCAGGAGCACTGCTGGCCTGCGGAAGTGCAGCCGCTTCCTCCCCTCCCTCCCCCGCATCCGGAGCCAGCAGAATCCTCCCCCACACCCCACAGCCCTCCCTGCTTCTGTACATCTGTCTATCTGTCCATCAGGTTTAAGATCAGCCATGAGCTCTTCTTGCTGTGAAGAGCAGGGCTCCCTCATCCCTGGCTCCAGGGATCCTGTGCCATCACTACACGAGAGTGCAAGGGACACCTCCTGCTGCTGGGGACCTCCTCCCACTAGGTGCTCCCTCAGCACCTCCAAAGGGCTGGTGTGCACCTTCCCTGTGCCACGGCTTAGGTAACCCCATACCCTCCCAAGACCTGCAGACACAGTGCCAAGGCTTTGGCCCTGCCGCGTGCCCTGTGGATGGGTGCCCAGCAGGAGACACACACAGGGAGAAGTGAAGGGGTGAGGGGATGGAGTGGCGGGGCCACGGTGGTGAACACCCAGGGGGATGCCAGAAAGGTCTACCCAGGGCTGGAGCCATTCCCAAGAAGGGATTGGAGAGGAAAGGGCCCCCTCACCTCTGCTTGAGCTTCTGCAGGTCATCTAGCAGGTTGTCACGCTCCACCTCCACGCGCGCCCGCTGCCCAGTGAGCGCATCCACCTGGCGCCGCAGCTCCCGCAGCTCCTCCTCGTACATCTCCGCCACGCGCGTGGGCTCCTTGCCCCGCAGGCGGTTCACCTCGGCCACCATCAGCGCATTCTGCTGCTCCAGGAAGCGCACCTTCTCAATGTAGTTGGCAAAGCGGTCGTTGAGCTCCTGCAGCTCCACTTTCTCGTTAGTGCGGGTCTGGAGGAACTCCTGGTTCATGGCATCGGCCAGGCTGAAGTCCAGCAGCTCACCGGCCCCCTGGTAGGCGCTCTGGTAGGTGCGCAGCGGTGTCACGCGAGTGGTGCGGAAGGTGGACAGGGTGGGCACGGCCGAGGTGCGCGACACCTGGTAGACACGGGAAGTGACAGAGCTGCCGCTGCCCCTGCTCCCGAACGAGGCACGGGGGAAGACCGGCGAGGTGCCGCCGCCAAAGGTGCGGCGGTAGGAAGAGACCCGCTGGCTGGAGGAGTACGACTGGCTCATGGTGGCGGTGAGGCGGCGGCAGGGAGCAGGGAGCAGGCAGCAGGGCTGGCGAGCGGCTGGAGCTCGGCGAGGCGTCGGGAGTCGTCCTGCGTCGCTGCTATTTGTATCCTGCTGACATCACCGGCCCCTCCTGCTGCGGGACAGCTGGGGGATGCTGCTGGAGGGGACGGCTGCCAGCCCCCGCCCTCAGCACTCACCTGTGGGCACCGCTGGGCCGTGGCCCCCCAACAGCCCCCGACAGCTCACAGCCCCCCTAGGGTTCCCCTTGTTGCCACAGTCCTCTCAGCACATTCCCCCTTCCTGAGCAACATTGCTGTGGGACTAAGGAAAGGGATGGGGGCAGATGGATGGCGATCCCCCCAGCACTGCCCTGACCCCAGCTGGGGCACAGTGCTCCCATTGAAGTGGACACTGGGCTGATGCCAGAGAGTAAGAAGTGAACTCAGCACTTTTCCACTCCTGGAGCCCAAACTCTATGGTCTAGCAGGGCACACTGACTAAACTGGCACCCCAGCAGCATCCCAACTTGCCCCATGGCGAGAGTACCAGGCTCAGCTCTCTGTGTGGGGCCAGATACCATCCCCACTATGGGACATGCCCTCAGAGGGGGGGGGACACAGGAAGAGAGCAGTGTGGGTCCCCCTGACTTGAGCGTGCTTGGAATTACCACCACCCCGAGCCCATTTTCTGGCACACAAGGGTCCGAGGTGGGGCTGGGCACCCTCAAGGCGGTGCTGAGTGACCCAGAGCAGGTGCTGGGGTGCAGAGCAGCCCAGTGACAGTGACGTCACCCCGAGTCTTGGCTCTGGCACATTCCCGAAGCAGCAGGCACCCAACCAAAATAGCCTCATACTCATTCGCGTGGGACATCAGTGGTATTTATAGCTGGGGAGGCACCCTCTTAACCCTGTCTGTACCAGCTACATGGATGGGGACCCTGTCCTCCCCCTTGTCACTGTCACCCCCCATGCAGGGATTAGCAGGATTAGCATGCCTGGGCCCTGGGGACATCTCTCTCCAAGGAAAAGACAGTTGCTGCTGCTTGCACTTCTGGGGTGGCCATGCTGGGAGGCCCCCTGCTCCCCAGGCCCTACTGCCCACAGAGTGCTCCCTACCATACCCAAACCAGGCTGCTCCGGGAGACGGCACGGTCCTTGCACCACTGTCCCCAGGACGCTTTGGCACAGGGGACTGTTGTGCCACTGAGCATAGGGTGACTCAGCAGCAGGAGCAGCACTCAGCCCTGCACCTCCCAGCCCCATGCATGCAGAGAGTGGTGCCTGGGCTCAGCGCTACAGCCTGAGGACAGTGAGGGGCTGGGGGC
This sequence comes from Centrocercus urophasianus, assembly GCF_019232065.1. Taxonomy (NCBI): domain Eukaryota; kingdom Metazoa; phylum Chordata; class Aves; order Galliformes; family Phasianidae; genus Centrocercus; species Centrocercus urophasianus. The sequence continues at coordinate 73,087 of NW_024884382.1, read as the reverse complement.
AGTGAACTTGGGCAGATGGTCAGGATCCCACATCTGGGCTGTGCCCCTCAGACCCTCCCTCTGTTTGGAGTCTCTCCAGGCTGCCCAGACGCAGAATAACACCGTGGCTTCCCGGACGGTGCTTACTGCCCAGTGGAGCCTGACTTTAAAAGGGAAGGTATTTCCAGATGAGGCTGTTTCATCCCAGCGGGGGGGACATTGTGTAAGGGAGGGCTTGAGGGACGAGAAGGAGAAGATGGAAAAACATACAGCATCCTTCCTCCCTCTGCCCCCCTTCCCTGCTCTGACCATGCCCAGCTTGTCTCTGACCCCATGCATCAGCCCGTGGCTAAGATGTAAAGGGACACACGGGTCCCCATGCCAGCACAGCCCCACTGCTCAGTTGTCCCTTCCAGTGACTCCATCCCACTGCTCTGGGTCAGGGTTGGGGTCAACACACTGCATGGGGAGTGGCTCCCAGCACAGTGCTGACCCCACTCTGGAATGCACTTTCTGAAGTGGCCTTTCCTTGGCTGCCCTACAGCCTTCCGGGACACCATCACAGGACAGAGGCCCTGCATTTGGCATGGGGCCGACAGAGGGACAGACGCCTCTTAGGAAATTCCCTTCTCCATGGTGTGGGAAGGAGGCAGGAGAAGCGGGAAGTGGAGATGTGGGCAGATGGGTCCTCAGCCATGTGCTGGGTTTGTCCCACTCCACAGCACTGGAGACAAACTTAGCATGGTCCCTCCAGTTGTGGACCGGGGCAGAGGCAATGCCCCAAACAATATCCCCCACCACGCTCAGCATCATTCGGCTTCAGCCCAGGCCATGCTGACCCAGATGGAGCCTGGGAACGGGGCCCCAATCCCTAGCGCTGGCTTGGCCCCAGCTCCCGCAGGGCCCCGGGATGAAGGCGTCGGGAGCCAGAATGTCAAACAACACCGTGAGCCAAGCCAGCTGCATCCCGCAGCCAGCCCTCCTCTCTGGACCTCCCTCCCCGCTGCTCCCCCGGGATTTAAGGCACGCGGGGATCCAGGCACAGCCTCTCTGGGGCTGCGGGCACTGGGGGCTGCAGCCGGGCGGGATGCAGGGATGGGGTACCGGCTGCTACTCAGTCTCATACCACGGTGCTGCTGGGCAGGTCTGGGCCCTGTCTGGCCTTCTGCTGATGAGGATGAGAAAGGAGCAGCCAGGGTGTCCCCCCCACTTCGCTGGCCCCCGGCCGTCTCCCTCCATCCCGCTCCTTTTACAGACACGAGTGTCTGAGGCTCCTTTACCCTAACAGGGAAGGAGCGGACGCCTGTTCTCTTAGGCGCGTGCTATTGTCTAAATAGGAGATCACTCTTCCTCCGTGCCTGGAGTGCAGCCCAGCCAGCGTGCCGGGGTCCCATGGAGCCCTGGGTGCCTCCAAAAGCCACAGATCACTGTTTGCTGCTCCCTTCAGGCTGCTAGCATGGGCACAAAGCAGCCCCAGTCCACATTCCTCCCTTCCCAGGTTTAGCGATGCTGGGGGTGGCTGCTTGTCCCTGAGTGCCATGGGGATGCTGGGTGTAACACAATTGCCATGGGGATGCTTGGAGTGGCTGGCTGACCCCATAATCCATACGAATACAGGGCATGGCCCCCTCGATCCATGTGAGTGTGTGGGACGTGTTTTCACCTTTGTCCAGGGGGACATTATGGGGGCATTTGTTAGGGCCTATGTGGATGCTTGGGGACAACCACCTCCATGCCCTGTGAGGCTGCCTGTACTGATCAGCCACAACTAGCTGTGACCCATGGGGATGCTGGTGATGTTCACCTGTCCCACAGGCCATAGGGATGCCCACAGCTGACCTGGCTGCCCACATAGATGTGGGATAACTTGCCACCCTCGCAGCCCAGGAGAATGCTGGGTCATCCATCTCCGTGGCCTTGATGACATCACCCATACCAATAAGATGAGGCAGCACTCACTCCATCCCACTGCATGGCTGGTGGCTGGTGTAAGGGCAGCCGTGTGCTCAGCCTCCAGCAATGCCCGGGCATTGACTTCACTTTCCCATGCAGGGACACGTGGCCTGGGCTGGGGGCTCGGCAGCAGCATAGTTGCCATCCCTGCACTCATCCTGGCAGGGCGGGTGCTGGGGGGCTGGCAGGCTGCAGGAGAAGGAGGCGGCCCTTCCCGGAGCTTTGCACATCCATCCTGGCTGCCTGGCCCTTAACCCCTTCCAGTGGGGCTCAACTCCAGCTGCACGGTCCCATAACCACGGGAAACGGCACGGCACCGCAACCCCCGGTCCCCTCTGCACTGCACACCCGAGGGCGCATGCAGGAACCCTGCGGTGGGTCACGAGCTCTGCAGCGAGGGTCCCAGCCGCACTGAGCGCTGCAGGGTGGGGCAGCTACGGGGCACAGGGCAGCAGGTGCAGGGTGAGTCAGGGAGCACCCAGGAATAGCCACTGGCAGCTTTTCCAGGAAGACCCTGTGGCTCTGGGAATCAGCAGCAGCGTGCCAAGGTGCTGCCCTTTGCCCATTGCAGCGCGGCCACACCCGGCCCCGCCACTCACCCACACCCCTGGCACCCTGATCCCATATCCACCCACTGGGTGCAGCGAGCAGCCCCTGACCTGAGGGCCCGCAGCTGACCCACGCACCTCGAGCCCCCGGCAGGAGGCTGCACGCGGTGTATCCGGCACGCCGTGTTTGGCTGCGGTAGTCGCTGTTGGCATGGAGACCCCCAGCTGTCCGCTGGCGGGGTGGACATGGGAGTATGGGAGGCATGGGAGCCCCGTTCCTCTTGTTTTTTTTTCGGGGGAGGGGGATGTAAGGCAGGTGCTGGGCTGGGAGCACAGATCCGGGGCTGCCGGGGTCACGGCAACGGGACCACCAGTTTCCCGTCTCTCAACGCGCCCCGAGGCCTCGCATTGGCGGGGGGGAAGGGGGAGAAGTGGGGGATGCACGGGGACACGGAGCGCTGCGCTGCGTTACGCCGCGACCTTCCCCCGCGCGGAGGTGTCGGTCCTCCCCGCCAGCAAGGGGCGCGCGCGGCGCGGCGCAGCGCGGGGAGGGGCGGCGGCGGCGGCCATGCAGGTACCGGGCGGGAGGCGGCGGCGGGGCCGGGAGGCTGTACGGAGCCGGGGGGGGGTCGGGGCCCCTGTGCGCCGCCCCCGGCATCGGGAGGGATGGGGGAACCCGCGGCCCGGCCCCGGCGGTTAGGGGAGCGGGGCTGCTTCCGACGTGACCCCGGTGGCGGTGCCCGCAGGCGGTGGGCCCGAAGCAGGCCGTGCAGGCGGCGGCGCAGGAGCTGGTGAGGTTCGTCAACCGCGGCCCCTCGCCCTACCATGGTAAGAGCCGCCCCGCCGCCCCGCAGCTGGCACCGGCCGCCGACTGACTGTGCCTTCCCCGCAGTGGTGGCCGAGTGCCGCAGCCGCCTGCTGCAGGCCGGCTTCCAGGAGCTGAAGGAGACGGAGCACTGGGACATCCGCCCCTCCTGCAAGGTGGGTCCGGGGCCGAGGGCTGGGGGCCGAAGAGGGAGCACGGCCCTGACGGCCTGCCCCGAACCCCCCCCCTCCCCGCAGTACTTTGTCACCAGGAACTTCTCCACGCTCATCGCCTTCGCCGTTGGGGGCCGCTTCCAGCCGGGGAATGGGTTCAGCCTGCTCGGGGCACACACTGACAGCCCCTGCCTCAGGGTGAGACCTTCCCGACACGCCTAATTGCTCTGAGCCCCTGTGCCCTCTGACACCTCCCTGCCACCCCCCGCAGGGTGCTGAGTGCCCGCACTGCTCCGCTTTTGCATTTCCCTCCCTACAAAGGGCCTCATGGCACACTGGTGGGCTCTGGGCATGCTCTGCCCAGTCCCCACCGGTGTCCCAATCTGTGGTGTTATCTGTGCACTCATCCAGGTGAAGCGACGCTCGAAGCGGGGGCAGGTGGGCATGTTGCAGGTCGGTGTGGAGACCTATGGAGGCGGCATTTGGAATACCTGGTTTGACCGTGACCTCACCGTAGCAGGAAGGGTGATCATAAAGGTGAGCCCGGCTTGGGGTAGGGACGGTGGCTTGGCTGTGGAGTAGGACGTGCTGCTACTGCTGCGACCTCCCAGTCCTGCAGACCTGGCCCAGCGAGGCAGCTTAGCAGTCCTGCTGGTATTTCAGGAGCCGAACACGGGGCGCCTGGAGCAGCGACTGGTGTGCGTGGAACGGCCCATTCTCCGCATCCCCCATCTGGCCATCCATCTGCAGCGCAGCATCAATGAGAACTTCGGACCCAACACTGAACATCACCTGTAAGGCCTGGCTCAGCTCTCCCAGCTGGAGCATTGCCCAGCCTCAGTTCTCAACCTGTGGCAGCTGCTGATTACAATGGCTTAACTCATAGTGGAGGGCTTGGGGAAGAACACTGGGGTGTCCTAGGGTGGCACAATAGGTCTGTGCTTAAAGTTTAGTGTGTCCTTACTCCATTCACCATGGCAGTCAGTCCCCAAGGGGTGAGCAATGCCCTGGAGCTGCTGCCACTGTCTCCCCGCAGGGTTCCCATTCTGGCTACTGCTGTGCAGGAGGAGCTGGAAAAAGAGCCAGCCACAGAGCACACAGCTGGTGTTGCCACAGCCCAGGTGAGTAGGTTGCCAAGAACAGTGGGGGGCTGACTACGGTCTCCCGTGTGCCATCTTTTGATCTCTTGTCCTCATGGCTCCCTGCCAGCAAGTTCTTCTCCTTCCCATTCACAGCTACGCACTCTCAGTTCCACCCCAGAACCACTTACTCAGCACATGTGCTCCACTGTTCTCTGTTCCCACCCCAACCTGCAGCCATCCTAAAGGAAAGGGAAAATCTCCCATCAAACTGTCACATATAGACTCCCTTTTCTCTTAGAGGAGGGAGGGGAGGTTGTGCAATGGGCAGAGAGCCCCTCACTATGCCCTGTGAGCACAGCTCAGTGAGGGCTCAGATGCAGAGTGTGTTAATAGGCAGGAAGCCTAGGACTGCAGTGTGAGAAGGGAATGCGAAAGTTTCTCTACTCTCCATCATTTGCACTGCCCACAGCTCTGCTTTTTTTCCCAGACAGAGCGGCACAGCCCTGTCCTGCTTTCCCTGCTCTGCTCACAGCTGGGAGTGAAACCAGAGCAGATTGTGGAGCTGGAACTATGCCTGGCAGATACGCAGCCAGCGGTGAGTACAACAGAGCCTCCTTTTACCTGTATGCAACATGCCTGCAGGCTGGCACTGCCCAGTCCCATGCACAGGACGCTTCCTCTGCCTGGGGGACACAAAGCTGAGAGCAGACTGAGAGGAAATGGCTCCTAGGGGGCAAAGGTGTGGACTGGGCTTGGGACACATCCCACCCACTCTTTGGTGTCTTAAAATCTGTGCCTTACTCCTTGTTCTCTGCCTGCAGACTCTTGGTGGTGCCTTTGATGAGTTCATCTTCTCCCCACGCCTGGACAACTTGCACAGCTGCTACTGTGCTCTGCAGGTGAGAGGAGGAGGGAAGGAGCCTTGGGGTTTTGTTATGGCCCTCTTGTGCCTTGACTTAACTTTGCTGGTCTGTTAGCTGGTTCCTATGGCAAGGGTATTGGGCCTGGGGTTGGATAGTTGCTGCCCCCTTGTGCTAAGTGTGTGGCATTCCCAGCATCTCTCGAGGGTGATGAATTCTGCTCTCATTGGGCACTGTACCCACAGCTCCTTTTCTTGGTGCCTTGGACTTTCCTGGGGATGTTCCTGCCAGCTTAATGCTGAGCTTCCTTGGATGGGGTGGCACTTAGGCTGGTGCTCTTTCTCTTCCTCTGTCTCTCCAGGCGCTGATAGACTCATGCACAGTTCCTTCCCTCTCCCAGGAGCCTAATGTGCGCCTCATTGCACTCTATGACAACGAGGAGGTGAGAAGCATAGCCGTGGGGTGGCTGGCACACAGAGGGGCTTTGTGTTCTGTGCTCCTTCCACCAATGAATAGAAGGAGTTGCATCTCAACCCCCCATGGAGCACCGTAGGGTTTGCTCACCCCACCACATAGCCTGGGCCTGGCAGGGAGTGGGAACTTTTGATGCAGTTGGAAGCCTCTCTGCTGGGTGTGGGGAGCTTGCTGTCACTCAGCTGGCCTGGAGTACTGGAGGTGGCTGGGTTGGTACTGGGTTGGTTGTGCTGATGGTCCTCCTGGTAGGTAGGGTCAGAGAGTGCGCAGGGTGCCGAGTCCCTTCTGACAGAGCTGGTGCTGCGTCGAATCTCAGCATCACCGCAAAACCTGACAGCCTTTGAGGAGGCGGTGGCCAAGTCCTACATGATCAGTGCTGACATGGCCCATGCAGTGCACCCTAACTATGTGTGAGTATTCTGAACCCTGCCACATTGTATGTGGGGACACATCTTTTGCACTCCTGTTGGCATAGTGGCGGGACAGTTCTTGTAACGGGGAGGCAGGATTGCAGCATGAAACTCCTACGTCTCTTTTGCAGGGACAAGCATGAAGAGAATCATCGTCCAGCCTTCCACAAGGTGAGCACAGCCCTCTGCTTTGCGCCAGACCTGGTGCCATCTGTCTGCTCAGCAGCAGCTTGAAACACACAGCCACTGTCCAGAGTGCAACTCAGCAGCAGTTTTACAGGAGACCTTTGTCCTGTCACACAGTGCAGATGTGCACATTGCTGGAGTTAATTACATGGAACCACAGTCCTATCTGTGGAGATGTTCCCTAACTTAGAGCTGCAGCTGTTCCCATGGCAAGCATGTCACTCGTAGGATCCAGGGGGTGGGACAGCATTTCTGACTGCGGGTCTCTCCTGGGCACTGAGCACTTAGAATTCTGTAAGTAATACAGTATATTCCTGTGCCAAACCCCATGTCTTCCCTTTCACAGGGCCCTGTCATCAAAGTGAACAGCAATCAGCGCTACGCCTCCACAGCTGTCACTGAGGCAGTCATCCGGGACATCGCGGCCCGAGTGGGAGTTCCTCTGCAGGTGAGCACAGCTGGGTGAGCACAGCTCCCTGGTGAGTATTACCAGTTCCTGCTGAGGCCGTGTGCTGGAGGGCAGGACCAGTATCAGGAACTTACCTCTCCACCACTGTACCTATGCCTGCTGGTGTCTGTACTTCCCTGCTGTGCCGGGTGTCCTGGCAAGCAAGCTCAAGGGATAGAAGGGAGTGCAGGTCTGGCCTGACCTCACTGAAGCTCTCTGGGGGCTTTGGCATCTTGGCTTACAGACTGTGCAGCTTCCCTGTCCTAGCATGTCTCCCGTTAGGACTAAGCCTGGTGGAAGCCACAAGGGAGGCTGTGTGGCACTGGGAGCAGCTGCCAACCCTGTGTGTCCATGCAGGAGTTCATGGTACGCAATGACACGCCATGCGGCACCACCATCGGCCCCATTCTGGCCTCCCGCCTGGGGCTGCGCGTGCTGGACATCGGCTGCCCGCAGCTGGCCATGCACTCCATCCGAGAGATGTGCTGCACTTCGGGGGTGCTGCAGAGCATCACTCTCTTCAAGGTGAGCTGGGTCTCTGCCTGCTGCCCCAAATCCCCACTGCTCTGTGCTCTGCGTCCCCTTCAGCCCTACCTTTTGGGCGGGCTCCCTGCTGCATGGGGGCAGCGCAGCAATACCAGGAGCTTCCGGAGGTGCTTCTTGCCTCTCCGCCATCCATCCCCGCCTTCCCTGGTGACTGCCATCCCCAAATGGTTCCTATGGCAACCAGCGCTAGCCTTGAGTCAGTGATGGGTTACTATGGTGACGCGGTCCTGCTCTGTGCAGCAGCTGGGTGCGCTGAGGCTGCACGTAACCCACCAGGAAGCTGCTGCCTGTGCCCCTGCCCCGCACCCTGATGGATCTTCTTCTTTCAGGGCTTCTTTGAGCTCCTGCCAGTGGTCAGCAGCAGCCTGATGGTCGACTGAGTGCGGTGGGAGAACAATTGTGGGATTCATCCCTGATTAAAGCATCTCTGTCTCACTGGGGAGTGGTCTGTGTGTCTGGCTGAGGAGGGGAAGGGACAGCTGTGGATCCTGAAGCTGCTGAGAAGGTTGTCCAGCGGAGGAGTTGGGGTGAAGGATGGCCCTCGGAGCTGTTGCTGTCCCCAAGGCCCTGATGGGACTGTAGGTGGGCTGGGGCCAGCCCTGAGTTCCTGCCTTGCACATCTGCTAGCCTCAGCTGGAACAAAGCTCCAGCTTTGTCCAGTCCCTCTGTGCCCCTACCCCAGGAAGGGCCCTGAGGAGTCACTTCGGAATGCTGGAGTACTGTGTCCAGGTGTGGAGCCCTCAGTACAAGAAAGACATTGAGATTTTGGAAAGGGTCCAGAGGAGGGCAACTAAGATGATCAGGGGGCTGGAGCACCTCCCCTATGAGGACAGGCTGAGGGAGTTGGGCTTGTTCAGCCTGGAGAAGAGAAGGCTGCGGGGTGACCTCATTGCAGCCTATCAATACCTGAAGGGAACCTACACCCAGGAGGGGAGTAAACTCTTCAAAAGGACTAGGGGAAATGGATCCAAGTTGAAGGAGGGAAGATTTAGGTTGGATGTTAGGGGGAAGTTCTATACAAGGAGAGTGGTTAGGCCCTGGAACGGGCTGCCCAGGGAGGTTGTGGATGCCCCGTCCTTGGATGTGTTTAAGGCCAGGTTGGACGGGGTCCTGGGCAACCTGATCTGAATGTGTGTGTTTGGTGGCCCTGCTAGGCAGGGGGGTTGGAACTACATGATCCTTGAGGTCCCTTCCAACCCGGGTGATTCTGTGATTCTGTGTGACCCACGGCTGGGGACGCCTCCTGATTTCCCGAAAGCCGGCTCTGGCGGGCAGGGTGTGAGGGTGTGCTCTGGTGCTCGCTGCCCATTGACTAGGGCGCAGAGGCGAGGCCCAGGCGGGAGCCAGTAGGGCTGCAGGGCGGGCAAGGGACGGCCGTTGATTGGCGGCTGCATGCTTGCGCGATGACACACCCCCTAGGGGCGGAGTTTGTCTCCAGGGAGGTCGTGATTGGCGCCCTGCTCTGCCGTCTCTCCCCGGAACGCGGCGTCATTGGCCTCGCTCTACCGGAGGGGGGAGTCAGCATAAAACGGGGAGGGGGGGGGGGGAAAATAACTCGCGGCCCCCGATGGGCCGCTGCGGGGGGGGGGTGTGGCGTGGCGGCGGCGGGGCGGGCGCCATTGGAGGGGCGGTGGCGGTGGGCGGGGCGCGCGACGGGGCGCGGGTTGGCGGCAGCGGGGGCGCGGCCGGTGGGTGCGCCATGGTGCGGCCGTGAGCGGAGCATGGGGCGGCGGCTGCTCCGGGCTCTTCTCTGCCTCCTCCTCGTGGCCGGCCGCGGGCTGCTGCGAGTCGGAGGGGCCACCTCCGCGCACGGTGAGAGAGTGGGGCTCCGGGAGGGGCGGCGGCACCGCCCGGCCGGCGTTCCCGAGGCTATCGGGTGGGGCGGCGGGATGCCGTAGGGCGGGGGATGAGTGCTATGGTGCCGTCACGACGCGGCGGGTCCGGCCCCGGTAACGGGAGAGCGGCGTTGTGCGTCACCCGCCCCTGGGGCGCCTCTGCCTGGGCTGCTGGCTGGTGAAGGGGATGCCCCTGGGCTTTCCGCTAGCTGCGGAGTTGCAGCGCCTGGCAGGACGGAACGGGAGCAGGGCAATGCTCTTCCGGACACCTAACCTGGCGGGTGCTGCGGGGCCCGGCTCCGAGGTACAGCCGAGAATGGGGACCGGGGCAGCGTCACCGCGCGGTGGCTTCCTGCGGGACCCCGGTACCCTTTAGCTGCCCTCCGCCGGCAGGTGCGGCCCGGGACCCGGAGCGAGCCGGTACGCTCTCTGAACGCTCCAGCTCTGCCCGCGTCTCCATTCCAGGAGCTCTGGGGGTACCGGGGACCCTTACCGGCAGCAGGGCTGCAGCCCCACCGCACGGGCCTGGCGGCCGCTGACTCACTGCCGGTGGGCAGGTGCCGCTCCGTCCATCCGCTCCCGGGCAGCGGATCCCTGCAGTCACCCAGCTGAGGAGGGGAATACCGTCACCCGCTCCCCGGGGCCGCGCCGCGCAGTCCTTCCATCCCCGGGAGCGGTTGCGGCCGAGCCCTGCCCGGCCCAGGCTTCCTCTCCGGTGCGGAGTGGGACTGCCCGGCGGGACGCGGCTCCGTCTCTTTAGCACCACGGACAGCGCCAGGCCCGCCGCCCGGTCCCGGCGCCCGCGGCCCGGAGCCCCCCAGCGCCACCCGCGCTTCCCTACGCCCCGCGCCTCCTTCCGCACCCACCCTGGGGAGCTGGCGGGGGGCAGCCCGCGGGTACCCGCGTTCTGGGGACCCCTCCCCACTTGCCCCGGCGCGGGCTCAGCGGGCCCCTCCCTCCCCTCCCCCTCGGTTGTTTTCTCGTTCCTTCCTCGCCATCCGGGGCTGAGTCATCGCTTGCTGCCGTCTCGCTGCTGACGGTCTTGGACCGAGATGCGGGGGGAGGAAGGGGGATGCTGCCCCCCAAAAGGGGTGGGGACCTCATCACACTGCTGCGTGTGCGCCTTGGGGCCCCCCGTGCTGCGAAAGCGGGTCCCCCCATGTTGCAAGGTGCAGGGCCGTGCCCTCGTCTGGTGGTGTCACATGTGGGAGGGTGAGAGACGATCCCGCAGCTCGCTGTCCCCCTGGCTTTCCCTTCCCCACTGCCAGCACCCCGCAAAGCTCCAGACTCCCCCTTTCCAGAGCCAGGAACAGGCTGTGCTCAAGACCCACTGCTCAGCTTTGGGGATAAGGAAGGCTGCACTGAGGCCCTGCCCTGGGCTCCCCCACAGCCACCACACTGCACCCCCTGGCACTTCCATGCAGAGAAGAGTCCCCAAGCAGGTGGCTGCCTTACCAGTGATGAGCAAACCCCATTGAACCCCCCCTTGCTGACTGTGCTGGGTCTGTCTGTCTGTCTGCCCCAGGCTGCCTGTTTGACCGGAGGCTGTGCTCCCCGCAGGAGGTGTGTGTGCAGGGTGAGTGCCTACAGAAGAGCTCCTAGTCCTGCTCTATCTGAGGTGGTGCCTTATGGCGAGCAGGAGGGAAGGATGCAGGTGGGGCTGTTCCACCCCAGCTGTGTCAATTACTCCTCCCTACCGCCCCCCTCTCTTGCAGATGGGCTGTTCGGGCAGTGCCAGGTGGGCTCGGTGCAGGACAGGCCTCACTTTCAGGTCACCTCCCCCGTGCTGCAGCGCTTACAGGATGTCCTGCGGCACCTCATGGCACAAGGTGAGGGCTGGGGAGGCATAACCATGGGCTGGGCAGCATCACACAGAGGCACCACGGGTAGCAGGGATATTTGAGATCCCACTGGTTGGGAACTGTGCTGGGGTGAGGAGGGACTCATCTGGCTCTGGGAGGAACAGGGATGACCTCAAGCAAAGGGTAGCTCCCCACCCCCAACATCTCATGGCCCCCCTCCACCACAGGGCTCTCATGGCAGGATGGCATCACGCAGTACGTAATCTCACAGGAGATGGAGCGCATCCCCCGGCTCCACCCACCATCCTCGCTGGAGTCCTCACCCAGGGACAGGTAGGGCAGGGTGGAGTGGGGGGCACAGCAGGGCTGGAAAGCTGTGCCCGGGTGCCATCCCTCACTGCTTGTCCCAAGGTCCCTGTCTGCACGCAGCTCCCCCCCGGCGCACCCCACTGCCTATGGCCCCCAGCCTGCCTGCAGCCCAGCACCCAGGGCAGCCCCCACATCTGCTGCCCTCAGGCCTGGCTCAGCGCTACCTGGAGCACCTGCTGCTGCCCCCACCACCCCAGCTGGGCTACGAGGAGGCTCTGCTGCATCCCTACTCCTACCACAAGGTACGTGGGAGGGCAAGGATCCTCTCACAACCTCTTCTCCCTGTGCTGGGATGTACAGTGGGTGCTGATCCGAGGCTGTGGTTTGGTTGCAGTTTGGCTACCAGGATACCACTCACCAGCTCCCAGGCAGTGCGGCCAGGCAGGGCCCCGATGCTGCCTCGCTGCTGGTCCGCGGCCTGTATGGTGCTGGCCCCATGCCCTCCTACAGCGGGCAGCCAGGGGCAGAAGGTGGGCACCTCTTCCAGGATCTGGGCCTGCTTGCGTTGCCCAGGGAAAAAGCTGCTCGCATGGACCCGGCCAGCACCAGACCCTTGCACAGTGCGCGCCTCCCAGGTGACTACAGGGATGTGGGGCAGCAGGATCAGGCAGCAGCCGTGGCTGCCTGGCCATCCCCTGCACAGACAGGTACGCGTTCCCTGAGCTGGGGCTCTCCATCTCATTTGCCCTCCATCCCCAAAATCCCCAACCCACAGCCCCACCTGGGTGCAGAGCTCTCACCAAATGCCACATTCCCTTGCAGATGCCTCCTTGAAGAGACTGGCCTCCCTGCTGGCTAGCTACGGGCTGGGGCTGCCCGAGCTCAGTCCCCAGCAGCTCAGCAGTCTCTCTGCCCTTCTGCAGCTGCTGCAGAGCTCCAGTGAGCGGGATGCAGGGTCCCACAGTGCTGGGTGTGGGGTGCTTGCCTTCCTTTGGAATCCCCATCCTTCTCTTTCACAGGTGCTGCCAGCCCTGAAGCACCCACAGCAAAGCGACTCAGTGCTCAGCAGGGAGCTGCTGGGCCACAGGTGGGCTGTGTGTGTGTGGGAAGGGAGTGTAGCCTCCCTGGGGGGACTCGTCGGGGGTCCCAGAACCTCCCTGTCTCCCATCTATAGGTGTCAGAGGGGGACATGCAGCATGGAGAGGAGCCAGTGCCACCTTCCTCTACAGTGCCACCTCCCAGGGTCACAGCCAGCAGTGCCCCAGCACAGGGACTGGGGGGCCGGGCAGCCACCTCGCCAGCCCCCCAAGCCCAGCCACAGATGGGGCGTGGAGGGGACAAGATGATGGCGGTGGAGAAGAAGAGCTACACAGAGGTGAAGGACAGCAGTGGGGTGCAGCGGGGCACACGGCCACCCGATGAGTATGGCTACATCATCACGGACCAGAAGTGAGAGTGGGGCCAGGGCACTGCACAGACCTCATCCCCAGCACTGGAGCCACGTGCCCACCTCACCCCACCTTGTTCCTGCAGGCCGCTGGGGCTGGCTGCTGGCGTGCGACTGCTGGAGCTCCTGGCCAAGCGCGTACACCTCTCCACCACCAGCTTCATCAACATCAGGTGAGGGCAACACGGTGCTGCCTGGGGATGGGATAGGATGGGCTCTGTGCCCTGCTCTCACCCTGTGTCCCCCCCCAGTGTCGTGGGGCCTGCGCTCACCTTCCGCGTGCGGCACAACGCCCAGAACCTCTCGCTGGCAGATGTGGCCAGCCGGGCTGGTGAGTGCTCAGGTTGGGATCCTCCTACACACCTGTTTTCCCCTCTTCTTCAGGGACTGAGAGGGGAGTGGGTGTCAGCAAGAGAGGGCTCCTACCATACATCCCCGTGCTGCTGGCTGAGCTGGGGACCTGGGGCATGGTGGGGTGTGCTTGGACTCCTGGAGTTTCCTTGGCCAAGGGAAAGCACCCCACTGACTGTCTGTCCCTGTCTGCAGAGCAAATGAAAGCAGAGCTGGAGGCTGAGCTGGGCCTGAAGATTGTGCAGACGGGAGTGGGAGAGGTAAGACCATGGCATGAGGATTTAAGGCTGGGATGGTGCTGCAGGGAACTGGGAGCTGTGGGATCTGCAGGTGCTGCTGGGGCCACTGATGGCCCCACATGAGGCTCTGAGGACAGGGATAGGAACGGAGCCTATGTTAACAGCTGGGGAATGGCACATGAGGCTTTATGTTGGGAGCATTCTGTTCACACCCCACAGCATGATGCTACCTGTTGAGGCACTTAGCTCTTAGTAAAACACAAGCCCATGGGGTCTGAAGGCATTTTGGGAGGATGTCCCCCTGCATCCAGGACTTGGCTCATGCCCAGCCTCACTTCCCTTCAGTCTCTATTCATGGCCTGCGCACGCCAGCCCTGTGCTAAGCACCCTGGGGACCAGACAGGGAAAATGCCATCATCCCTGCAGGGAGCAGTGTGGCAGCTGAAGGCAGGGATGGAGCAGCAGCCATCTGCTGGGAGAGAGCCTCCCTCCCCTGCTCCTGTGGGCCACGGGAGCCATCCCATGGGGGACAGGGATAGGAACGGAGCCTTTGTTAACAGCTGGGGAATGGCACAGCAAACCCCTGGGCCAGGGTCCCTATTCCCCCCCTCTTGCCCTGGGGACACCGGAAGGGGGAAGGCCACTAAGGCAACTCCATCAGCCCCATGCACAGTGTCACGATGGCAGTGCCTTTTGATGTGACAAGTGGCAGGAGCCAGAAGGGAGGGGATCTGCAGCCCTAATGAGTGCTTCTCTAATGAGCAGGACCCCTCAAAGGGAGTTTTTTGCATTGAGGGGTGAGCTCCTTGTGCTGAACACCCCCAGGACAGAGGACAGCAAGGGCTGGGCCTGGCACTGCCCCAGCAATGGGGGCAGACGGCAGGGACATCCCCAGGCAGCGTAGGCAATGATGATGATGATGATAATGATGACGCAGCATCCCCTTGGTAACCTCATCAGGCCCATGGCCAATGGGAAGCCAAGGCAGTGAGGTAATGTAGGGCTTTAGCATCTCATTGGGTGCAGAGTATTTGGTGGTGGGGCTGCCCTAGCATCCTTCCCACCCCTAGCTCTGGGGAAGGACCCTGGCAGGCTTGGCCTTGGGGGTCTTGGTCTCATCCAGCGAGGGCTCAGCATCCTCCTGTCACAGCATGGGGGCTGAAAGGCTGAGGAGGATCTGGGGTTCAAGTTCTTGGGTTGGGTCAGGCAGGAGCTCGCTGAGCAGAGGCTCTGAGGGCCCCCACCTGCCCTGCAGCCTAGCAGGGCTGGGAGGCAGTCCCTGGTACTGGGAGCAGCAGGTGGCTGCTGCTTGGGCTTCTCCAAGCTGTGCACTTCCTGCATCCCAGAGGGCAGGGCTGTGAGCTGTGCTAAGTGCAGACACAAGTGCCCCTCGCAGGGACACCAGCTCTGCTCCCAGTGAGCTGAGGAGCAGCACAGCTCCAAGCATCCTCCCTCTGCTTTAGCCCCCACATCTTCAAACGCAGTGTGGGATGGGTTCTGTCCCTCACCCCTCCCTGTGCAGATACCTCACTCCTACCCTTGCTTGGCTCTGCCTGCAGCGGAATGAGGCGGCAGTGTACCCACGCCCCTCTCACTTTGGGGACAGCTTCCACTCAGTGCTGCTCACCTTCATTGCTCTGGCCTGCGTGGCTGGTGTCTCCATCGCAGCTGCTGCAGCCTTCTGCCTCCGGCAGCACGCCAAGCAGCGGGAGAAGGAGCGCCTGGCTGCCCTGGGGCCTGAGGGGGCTGCCGATACCACCTTGGAGTACCAGGTAGGGATGTGGGATGCTGCATCCACATGGCTGCAGGTACAGGTGGGGCCCTGTGGCCAAGTACTGGGGCTCTGCTTGCTGTCCCCAGGAGCTGTGCCGTCAGCACATGGCCACCAAGTCACTCTTTGGCCGTGCTGAGGCCCCTGCAGCAGCAGCAGAGACATCGCGAGTGAGCAGTGTCTCGTCGCAGTTCAGCGATGCCCCGCAGCCCAGTCCCAGCTCACACAGCAGCACGCCATCCTGGTGTGAGGAGCCTGTCCAGTCCAACATGGACATTTCCACTGGGCACATGATCTTGGTGAGCCCCCCTGGTGGGCTGTGGCCCCCAAGGCTCCTCCCAGTGCCAGGCTGACCCCTCTCTCTGCATTCCAGGCATACATGGAGGACCACCTCCGCAACAGGGACCGGCTGGCCAAGGAGTGGCAGGCGCTCTGTGCCTACCAGGCTGAGCCCAGCATCTGCTCTGTCGCCCAAAGTGAAGCCAATCTGAAGAAGAATCGCAACCCAGACTACGTGCCCTGTGAGCATCCCAGGACTGTGGTGCGGGGCACAGGGATGTTGGAGGTGCTATATGGAGTGCTGCCCCTAGTGCTCACTGCCTCTCCTGCGCTCCTCTTCCCCAGACGATCACGTGAGGATCAAGCTGAAAGCCGAGAGCAACCCGTCCCGCAGCGACTTCATCAATGCCAGCCCGATCGTGAGTGATAGCTGGGGTCCCCTCTGGCTCCAGGGGCAGCAGGAGCTCACTTCAGCTCCACTGCCCCTAGGGCATCCCTTATTCCTCTTGCTGTCACACACCTCCCAGCCCACTGACACGCAGCGTGACACCCCTTTCCCCATCCAGATCGAGCACGACCCGCGGATGCCGGCTTACATCGCCACGCAGGGGCCATTGTCCCACACCATCGCTGACTTCTGGCAGGTGAGTGTCACCCAGCTGTGCCAGCATCTGGTGACAGGGACATGCCCTGTGCAGCTCTGGAGCTCCTGCATCCCGGTGACACTCGCTGTGGTCCAGATGGGTCACGGCAGCTCGGCCACCGCACCTGGGCTGTCACCCAGCAGTGACAGTGATGGTGTTTGGCGTGCAGATGGTGTGGGAGCACGGCTGCACCGTCATCGTTATGCTGAGCCCGCTGGCTGAGGACAGCGTCAAGCAGTGCGACCGCTACTGGCCGGACGAAGGCTCCTCGCTGTACCACATCTACGAGGCGAGTGCGGGCTGGCAGCAGGGAGCACCCCGCAGTCCCTGTGCCGGGGGCACCGTGAGCATCGCCCCGCTCCAGCGTGTGGAGCGGAGCCGCGCAGGGTCCGCTGCTCGGTGCTGACACCGCGGGCCGACCCTTCTCCGGGCAGGTGAACCTGGTGTCGGAGCACATCTGGTGCGAGGACTTCCTGGTGCGCAGCTTCTACCTAAAGAACGTGCAGTCTCAGGAGACCCGCACCCTGACGCAGTTCCACTTCCTCAGCTGGCCGGCCGAGGGCATCCCCGCCACCACCCGGCCCCTCCTCGACTTCCGCAGGTGGGTGCCAGCGCCGGGAGGGGGCACAGCGGGCTCTGAGCGGGGCCGGGCACGGCTCGACTTGGGGGGTGGGAGCCGGCGGTGGCCCTGCCGGCGGGACTCCTATCCGCCCCGCTCCTGCGCTCTGTCTCTGTCCCTGTCTCGCAGCTGCCGGCGTCATTTTTGTGATTTGCAGCTAGTAATCTGGCTCCAGTTGCATAGTCACAAAAGTGATCGTTGGCAGCCGTGCCTGCCGCACGGAGCGTGCCGGGAGCCCAGCCGGGGCCGGACCGCAGCCATCCCCGCCAGCGCCGCTCCCCCGGGGACTCCCGCTCCCGGCCCACGCTGGGAGGCGGCAGGAGCCCCGCACCGGACCCCGGTGCCCCCTCCCAGCGCAGCCCGACTCAAGCAGGCGCTGACCCGGTGCCTCTTGTCCTTGCAGGAAGGTGAACAAGTGCTACCGGGGCCGCTCCTGCCCTATCATTGTGCACTGCAGGTACCGCAGCGGGGGGGTCGTGGTTGGGGGCTGTGAGGCGAGGGCCGGGCCAGCACCCCCGACACTTCTCCGCGTCTTCCAGTGACGGCGCAGGCAGGACCGGGACCTACATTCTCGTCGACATGGTCCTGAACCGCATGGCCAAAGGTACGGCGTGCACCACGAGCGCTGGGAATGCGGCGGTGGGCTCGGCCCTCAGCTTCCTCGTGTCCCCGCCCTAGGTGTGAAGGAGATCGACATCGCTGCGACGCTGGAGCACATCCGCGACCAGCGGCCCGGCATGGTGCAGACTAAGGTACCCCTAGCCCCGCCGTGCCGGCAGGCCCTGCTGCCCCCACCCTGAGCAGGGGCTGCTCCAACCTCACCTCGTTCCGCCCCCCCAGGACCAGTTTGAGTTCGCTCTGACCGCCGTGGCTGAGGAGGTGAACGCCATCCTGAAGGCTCTGCCGCAGTGATGACGAGGATCCCCCGCCCTTCCCTCTCGTTTCCCTGCCGCCCCCTGCCCTCTGGCTTCGAGCGCGCTCCTGGCCCTGCAAATGCTGTCTGTGCTGCTGGCTCTGTTTTTTTTCCCACCCCTCTCCTTGGGTTGCAGGGCTCAGCCCTCTACATGCCCCGTGGCATGCAGCCCCTTTGCTCCTGCTGCTGCAGTGAAGAGCGGGCTCCTGTCCCCTGCGGCAGAGGGGAAGGGCAGTGATGCTGGGAGAGTGGTCTGGCTGCTCTCCCACCCCTGTCCCTGTGCCCAAGCGGGGATAGGAGTGGGCGCGGGTCCTGGCCCTGCCCTGTCTCCTCTGTGTCACCCCCACCTTGTCACTCAAGCAGAAGAGAAATTTCTAGAGAAATATAATTTTGTATCTTGATGTGAATAAAGTTCTTGTGTCATGTTTGTGCAGCTGCAGCTGGGCTTGGCCTCTCTCTGTGTCCAGGGGAAGGGAGACATGGTGGTGGCCCAGGCCTGACCCCAGGCAGGGGGATCCCGCACCTCTTTTTGGGGCTGCCCCAATCCCAGAGACACACCACATGCTGCAGCTCCTGCAAACAGGTTTATTGACTGCTGTAGGCAGATGGGGCTTGGGGGGGCTGCCGGTGAGGGGATGGAGGCAGAAGCAGGCACCATTACCTTTGCCCTGGCTGACTGCTCCTCACTGCCTGCCACAGTCCCCTGTGCCCCTGAACCTCACCTCAGGGGAGCAAAATCTGTACCCCCCCAGCAGCCAGCTCGGGCTAAGCTACAGCAATCCCTGCTCCAGCCCCCTCTCACCACCTCCTCCCCAGCACCCAGCATGTGGTGCATGGGGCATGCTCAGGGTCCACCTTTCTAATCCTATGGGTCTTGCTTGGCCACACGCACTAACCATCCCCCCCACTTTTCCCCCCACCCCCACTATATCCCATGGAGCTGCAGGGTGCTAAGGGAAGGAGGTGGCAGGGGGTGGCCGTGCAGGGACAAAGCGGAGTCCTCTGTGCCTCCATGGGCGAGCAGGCGTGCACGGTCCCTGGGCGCAGCAGCCTCAGAACACACCTGGGGAGACAAGCGGAGGGGGGGACACAACATGACTGGTGAAACCTGGTGCTGGGAGAGCGTGGCAGCCAGCTGGGATGGAGGGAAGAGGAAGGTCCTGGGAGGAAAGCCAAGGCACTGTACAGCAGAGCTACACCCATCTTCTGCACGGGAAGGGGGTGACAGCTAAGGGAAACAAGAGGGATCGTGCCCCTAGCCAAGGCAAGTACTCCTGTGGGGTGTGCAAGGAGTGGGAGAGAGCAGGCAGGGTTCTGCAGCAGGAGGGATGGAGAAGGTTAAGGCAGGAGCAAAGGCATCCACTAGACACAAGGCACCAAGCAATGTCCGCGCACCTCTCCTTGCAAGAAGGAGCACCCCACACCCTCCAAGTCTGAGAGGCCAAAACCTCTGCGTGGATGCGGAGAAGGCAGAGAGAGGGGAACTCCCCTGCCCACGTTCCACAAATCCTGGGCACAGAGCTGCCCATCCTACAGAGCCCCACCAAGGGCCTTTCTTTCAGCAACCAGGCTAATCTTGGCCGCCTCCCCCTCCCCCAGCACCAGGGCTCCCCCCCAGCTACCCTTCACCTTTGGAGGAGCAGGGAGGCAGGACTGACCCCCCTTCCATTGCTGTGGGAGACAGCCAAGCCATGGGCAGCCACCGCATCATGGGTCCTCACTGCAGCCCTGGCACATCATTCTCTTCGCAATGCCCTACAGAGGGCCCTTTCCCGGGGGGGCACAGCCCCTTAACCCCATGTTCACAGCAGGTGGCAGTGCCACTGCTTCACCTTAGAGGCAGGTTTACGCCCTGGTGTTGTGGGGCTGCCAGCCCTGGGGGGCTCCCGCTCTGGCCCCTCCCGAGGCCCATGGGCTGCACTGGTGGCACAGGGGCCAGGGCTGCCCCCTGGAGCCGGGTGGGCGCTGGGGCCGTGCCCACCTGCTTGGTGGTGCCCCGCAGCCTCCATCTCAGAGAGGCTGTAGGCCATGGCCAGCTGCAAGTCCTCATCCTCATCCTCGCTGTCTGTGTAGAGGCAGATGGGCGAGGAGCTCGGAGGCTGCTGTGGGGTAGGCGGTGGGGACGAGGGGGGGCGTGGGCTGGGGAAGGCTTGCTGCTCCCACCGGCTCAACTCCAGCCCCAGCGCCATGTCGTCAGGGACACCTGCAGGGAGAGTGAAGTTAATGGCAAGGAATCCCAGTCCCCCCAGCCTCGGTGCCCCCTTCTGCTCAGGGCAGCATAGTGCAGAGCTGGGTGCCCAGCTGAGTCTATGTGTCTGTTCCACAAAGCTTGCACAGGGCCCCAGGTGTCCAAGCCCTAAGGTAGCCCACAGGGCTCCCACCAAGGAGGTTTCCAAAGGAGAGGGTGCTGAAGGTGGCAAGGCTTGGTGGCACCGCTTCTCACCATCGATGTGGATCGACTTCAGCTCCCCATCCTCCTCCACTTCCACCCGCTCCCGCCCATTCTCAATAATCCTGTAGGCAAACAGATGGGTGGGCAGAAAGACAGGCAGACGGTTAGCCTACAGCCAGGCTCTGTGGCAGAAGCAGCCCATGCTGATGAGGTCCTCACCGCTTTGTGGTGATACGTCGACCATTAACAAAGGTGGTGGAGGTGGAGACGGAACGGAATCCCAGCCCTGCATCAGCCCCCGAGCTGAAGGATGAGGTGAAGAAATCTGGAGGAGGGAACAATAAAGGAGCACCTGAGAGGCACGGGCATGTGGGATGGGAGGGTGGCAGGGATGAGCCCATCGGGCCATGGATGCTAAGCTCAGGCACTCCATATTCCCTACCTGAGGATCCAGGGAAGGTGGAGAAGAAGTGTCCCCCTCCGTGGTGCCGGGGGCCAGCTCCCCGCAGCTCAGAGAAGGGCAGCATCTCATCTGGAAAGCAGGCAGCCCCCATCAGCATCAACCCCAGGGCAGGCTAATGATGCCCCATAACTGGCCCCTGGTCCCCTCCCACCCCACACACACCAAAGAAGTCAGCAAAGGGATCTCGCCCGCCAAAGAAGTCCCGGAAAACATCGTGAGCGCTGCGGAAGGTGAAGGTGAATTCAGGAGCCCCAGCATCGGCTCTGGAGCCCCCTGGCCCTGCTGGAGGAAAGAGACACAGGGTTGAGAGGGGGCAGGAGCTCCAGTGTGTGCAGCTCCACAGCTGGGTCTCCATACAAGGCTGTACCCAGAGCTGCACTGACCCCTCACCCCATAGCCCCGGTCTGCCCACTCACCTGCCCCCATGAGGCCCTCTTTGCCATAGCGGTCGTAGACATCGCGCTTCTGCTCTGGAAGAAGAAGAGAGGGTGTCAGGGTCAGCTGCCCCAAGGGTGGGGAGTGCCCGTGACACAGCACCGTGGCCTCTTACTGTCTGACAGCACTTCATAAGCCTCAGCGATTTCCTTGAACTTCTGCTCGGCGTATTCCTTGTTGTCCGGGTTTTTGTCCGGGTGCCATTTCAGTGCTGCCTTCCTGTACCTGCACAGAGGGACATTCAATGATGGGCGCACGGCGGCCAGCCAAGCCTCGCTGAGCACTCACAGCTCCGGCCATGACGGCAGCAGCTCTGAGCTCACTTCTCCCAGTTCCGAAATACAAGCCAGCCAGCACTGCCACAGCACCAATGCCCACACGCACAGCAGCACCTCACATGAAGTCTGGCAGCTCTGGCCACCAAATGGGCAAAAGACTTCCTTTCCCTGCCTCTGCAGCTTATTTCTACTCCTGTCCTCCTGCTTACAGACCCTCCCTTAGATGCACCGCAGCCCTGCTCCCCCCTCGAGGCAGGACAAGCAGATTCATGGCACGCACTCGCCCGGGCAGCGCTCCCGCCACCAGAGTCTAACAGACCCCGGGGCCGTGCCGGGCTGTGCTGGCCACAGGACACCTGGCACCCAGCCACGGCTGTGTCGGGGTCACGCCCGGGCTCTGCGCGCCGTGCCACCGCCCAGCACGCAGCCACACGGCCGCACAGCCGCTTCCCTCCCGCTCCCTGCTTGACCCGGGTCAGAGCTCCGAGTCGTGGCATAGCTCCCTAAGCCGGTTCCGCTCTCCATCCTCGGCCACCCCCGCGCCCTCCGAGGCACGGCCGGCGGGCACCGACTTACGCCTTCTTGATGTCGTCGGCGGTGGCGTTGCGGCTCACACCCAGCGCTTCGTAGTAGTCCACCATGACGCGCGGCCGTCCCGCGGGGTCGCTGGGGGAGGAATGGCGGTGTCAGGCGGCACGGGGTGCGAAGCAGCGCCGCGCTGAGCCCATCACTCCCCCCGCGGCCGCTCAGACCTCCCCGGCACCCGCAGACCGGTGGGCAGCATCCCGCTGCCGGCTCCGCGGGCGCTCCGCGTTACCTCTGCGCTCGGCCGTGCCCCGCCGGCTGCCGCCCGCCCCGCAGCGCAGCCCTTCCGAGCCGCAGCCGCCCCGCGAGTGCCGCGGCCCGCGATAAGGCGCTTAGCGCCCGCTCGGCCTTAGCGGATTAGCGGCTCGGGGCCGGCGCTGCCGTAACGCACCGCGGCCCCGACCCGCGGCCCGGGCCTCATCCGGTGACGGCACCGGAGGCCGCGACTCGCCCTGACCCGCGCCGGGACGTCGACACGGCGCTCCGGCGCCCGCGCGGCTGCTGGAAGTTTCCGCGGCTCCCCCCGCCTCCGGGACCGGGCCGCCGGGAGGGGACGCGGCGGGACGCCGCTTCGCGGAAAGGGCCCGGCCCCGCGATCGCCCCGCACGCCCCGGTCTGCCCGACGCGCCCCGCGCCCACCTGGCAGCCGCAGCCGCAGCCGAGCGCACCCCGCCCGCACCGGGCCGGCGAGCCGCGTCCCCCAGCCCGGGCCGCCGCGGGGCCTGGAGGCGGGTTCCGCGGGGTGACGAGCGCCGGCCGCTGCCA
>NW_024884382.1:46377-50396 GCF_019232065.1 Centrocercus urophasianus | reverse complement strand
CCGGCCCGTGGCTCCGCGCCCAGTCAGCTGCGCTGCCCGGCCCTGCTGGAAAGGCCGCGATGCGGAGCGGCGACGGCAGCGGGGACAGCTGGGGTGACTCAGCGCTTTGCTGTCCCCGCGGGGGGGGGGGGGGGGGGGGGGGACGCGGGCGCCGGGTGCCGCTCCTCCTGCGGCCGGGGGACGGCCCGTGCGCCGCGCTGCCGCGGGCACCAGGGGGAGCCGCGGGACGGGGCAGAGAAGCCCTCTGCACGGTGACGGGTGTCGTCAACCCGGCCGCCCCGCGCCTCGGGAGGTCCGCGTCAATCCGTGCTGCGGCGCACCGCGGCCTCTGCAGAGCGGTGCCCGACGCCGGGCCGGTCCCTGCCCCGCGCAGACTCAGCAGCGGGGGCCGGACGGGGCTGTTAACGAGAGGGGATGTTTTAGAATCGCCCGACGAAAAAGGGCATTTTGTAGCAACAAATTGGTACAAGTTCATTCGGGAATGTGGAGGAAGGGGCGGCCCCGTAAATCGCTGAGTCCACGTGCCTTAAGGAGTCCGGGGCCCCGGTACCCCGGCGGGTGACGGGCATCTCTGCATCTCCCTCCTCGGTAACTTTTCCCTCTGAAATCCACCGGCGCTTCGCCAGCCGCCAGCACCGCCTTTCCGCTTTTAACAATGCTGCAGCAGTGCCCCGTGACTCCAGGCTGGTTCCTCCGTCCGACAGGCTGCTGGCACTACACACAGCCCCCTTACGTCTCTGCAAATCCCCCTCCACGCGCACATCGCCCTCGCACACATCTGCCGAGTCATCGAGGACTCTGGTTCTCCCCAAAATCGGGGGAGTAGATGAACGTGCAGGGCTGCGCTACTGGGGAGGGGAAGTCGGCTCTGACTCTTGCCCCACGGCTGCTGCCCCACTCCGGCACACTCCTCAGCATTGCATCAGAACTGACCGCAGCGCTGTTGCAACCCCCGACCACTTGTGACACAGGAAGGCCTGCAGGTCTGGGGACGGGCAATCAGCCGCTGGGTCCAAAGCCCCTCCAGAGCCCCCCCAGGAGCTCTAGCGTCAGCTGCCCAGAATTCAGTGCCACCAATACTAGGAGTATGGGCGCAGCTCATCTGCCGACTG
This sequence comes from Centrocercus urophasianus, assembly GCF_019232065.1. Taxonomy (NCBI): domain Eukaryota; kingdom Metazoa; phylum Chordata; class Aves; order Galliformes; family Phasianidae; genus Centrocercus; species Centrocercus urophasianus. The sequence continues at coordinate 49,284 of NW_024884382.1, read as the reverse complement.
CCTGGGGGCACCTGCCTCACCCCAGAGCTCCGACGTGAAGTCATCGCCATCAGCCAGACGCGGTCTGTTCACTGCCGTGGGTGTGCAACCGCTTTTCACAGGGTGTGAATGAAGAAGGGAGGTGACACCTGTCCAGCCCCTGAGCCAGGGCGGCTGCTCACCGAGGGCCGGTCCCGACTCGCCCCTGGTAGCCCGGCACGTCGCGGATGAGCACAGCTTCGTCCCTGGGAGCGCCTCCCTGCCCGGTGAGTCAGGGCTTAGGGCTGCAGCGAGGTCTGGAATTACCCTCATTGTTCCGCACGCAGCAGGCATTTCACAATTCTCTTCATTTCATCTGAACCAGCAATTACACGTCTTCAGCTCGGTTCCAGCGCAGAAAGCCCACGGAGCAGGGGCAGAGCTGGCACCAGGATACTGCTACAGGAGGAGGGTGGGGAGCAGGCAGAGCAGAATTTTGCTCCTTGCATCCCCACAGTACACAGGGCTCTGTCATCTGTGCTATCTCCAACCTGTTGTACTCTTTCTTCCATCAACAGTTCGTTTTTTCACCGCAGCTGTACAGCAGAATGGTATACAAACAGACACAGGAGCCTCCTGGAGAAGCTGCACATCCTTTCACACCCCAAGGTGCCAGCAGCTTGTCGTACAAATCCTGCAAAGTCGGGGGCACTGCTCGCTGCCTGGCTCTGCCGCCAACCTGCACTGCAGACTGCTCGTGCTACAAACGCCCAGAATTGATTGGCACAAGGCAGCACGGAGACAGGAGACACCTAGCACCAACCCCTTGGCATCTGGGAGGTATTTCAGCCAGCACCTCTGCAAAGATTTTCATGGGGAAAGTGGACCCCACCACTCTGTTCCACACAAGTTAGCTTACTGGGCTCAATTTTTAATGCCTCAGTGCTCCCAGCCTGCCTCCCACTCACGGACTGTGTGCATCAGCACAGGCTGTGCTATCTGCAGATCTCTGAGGTCACCCAAAGGGCATTTATAGCACGGGACATGTAGGCATTTCTGGAGTCACACAGCCACCACGGCACCCTGTGGTCCAGCAGCACACCCAACCTGGGGATGTGCTGCACTGTAGAACCAGCAGCTTTTCCCACTGGCTCGGTGAGCCCCACCTTGCTCATTTAGCCCAGGCAACTCAGCTCTGGGTATGCTGATAGGCTCTGGCACAGCCTTCACAGCAGCACCACTGCCCTTAGTGAAGGTGACACTGGCTAGGTGACTTAGGGACAAAGAGGGGCCATTGTGAGAAGGTCATTTATGTTCAGCTTTCAGAGCAAGCTGAGGGATGACAGCACCTTTCAATGAAAACTCATTAGATCAGAGGCTGGGGCAGAGGTAGGGCTGGCTCCACATCACAGTGGGTGCCGCAGGGTGTTTTAAGATGGACCAAGCATCAGTGAAGTCACAGCAAAGAGCCAATGAGCCCCCTTAGAGGCAAAATTTCATCTGAACAAACGCACACAAAATATATGCGGGTATATGCAAATTTATGCAAATTAAATAGGCGGGGCCTCCCGCCCCGGAGAGGGGGTGCCTCCCCCGGTATAAGGCAGCAGCGGGGCCGGGCCGGCCGAGCGGAGCTACGGCGGTTCGGGCAGAGGAGGTGTGCGACAGCGGCAGCATGGTGAGTGCCCGGCGGACCCCCCCTCCGGGCCCCCGGACAACATGGGAGGGGCCCCCCGGGGCGGGTGCGGTTACCGCGGTGTCCGTGCAGCCGGGGTCCTGCACGCCGTGTGCTCCCTGTCCATGCCGGACTGCAGCCTTTCCCAGGCTTCTGTGTTCGCTCTGACCTAAGCAGGGGGGGCATCGGCTCGGGGAGGGCTGCGTTAAGGTTGAACCCGTCCCTGCTCCTCCTTCTGCACCCTTTTACGGCCACAGCGCCCGCAGAAGCATCGTACTTCTCGTGGCCGTCCCGAGGCGCTGACAGCAGCAGAGGTGCTGGCTGCGTGCTTCGGCTGCGGAGTTTCCTAGGGCTCACCGCTGGCTTTCGTGTTACGAAAGCTGATGGAGCTGCTGGGGGCGGGGGAGGGGGGGGGGCCGGCGGGAAGACAACGACGAGAGAGTGTCACTTTGCTCCTTGCTCCTCAGCTTCGGGAAGGATGGTGAGAGCCAGAAGTCCGTCTCTCTAAGGCTGCCAAGGGCTTGTTTCTCTATCCCTGTCCCCTCTGCCTGTGAGTGGCGCTGAGAGCACCCTGGGTGCTCCCCTCTTGTGGCTATCGGTGCTGCACCCAGCGCACAAAATGGCCCCACCGCCTTCCTGCCCGCTGACTCACAGCGGGGCACGGAGCGCTGGAAATCCGGTTGGGTTTGGATGCTCTGCCCGATGACACATCCCAGTCTTGGCAACAGCAGGACCAAGGCAGAGTTATTTTGGCGCTTGTCAGAAAGGCTGCAGCTGTTGGGTGTCTCACCTGGAGGGAGGGAGGCTGCAGGACGGATCTCAGCCCGTTGCTGGGGGACTCTCTTGCATCATCAGCTTTTGGTTCAGCTGCAGCATGCAGTGAATGCCTCCCACTCCAGAGCTAATTTAGGGAAGTGGAGCCTCCGAGCATGGCAACCATTCAGTGCTGCAAACTAGTCCCCAGTCAGGTTCTTGCTCTCAGTGCCATCACAACCACAGCTTCCAGGGCATGGGCACTGCTCTGCCATTACAGCCCTGCTCTGAAAGTAGCAGATGGGCAGGGGCCATGCCAGCTGCTGTGGGGCTCAGCCTTCCAACTGTGTGTGTTCGTGAAATGAAGGAGATGCTCCCTGGGTGCTCCCAGGGTTGTTGGCTGTGGCAAAGCAGGGAATGTGCTACACCTGTGGCCCCCACCAAACTCTGATCCTGCTTCCCCCTCCCCAGCGCGAGTGCATCTCCGTCCACGTCGGCCAGGCCGGCGTCCAGATGGGCAA
>NW_024884382.1:23570-46367 GCF_019232065.1 Centrocercus urophasianus | reverse complement strand
TATCACGAGCAGCTGTCGGTGGCTGAGATCACCAACTCGTGCTTTGAGCCAGCCAACCAGATGGTGAAGTGCGACCCTCGGCACGGCAAGTACATGGCGTGCTGCCTGCTGTACCGTGGGGACGTGGTGCCCAAGGACGTCAACGCCGCCATCGCCACCATCAAGACCAAGCGCAGCATCCAGTTTGTGGACTGGTGCCCAACCGGTTTCAAGGTGGGCATCAACTACCAGCCGCCCACGGTGGTGCCGGGGGGAGACCTGGCCAAGGTGCAGCGCGCCGTCTGCATGCTGAGCAACACCACGGCCATCGCCGAGGCCTGGGCGCGCCTGGACCACAAGTTCGACCTGATGTACGCCAAGCGCGCCTTCGTGCACTGGTACGTGGGCGAGGGCATGGAGGAGGGGGAGTTCTCCGAGGCGCGGGAGGACATGGCCGCCCTGGAGAAGGATTACGAGGAGGTGGGCCTGGACTCCTACGAGGATGAAGAGGAGGGCGAGGAGTAGAGCGGTCGCCTGGCAGAGGACTTTGCTGCTTTTCCCGTGTCACCTGCGGAAACCCTTTGCAATAAATCATTTGAGAACCTTTGTGTCTCCCAGTGACCCCCCAGCTGTGCTGGTTTCTTGCCAGGTCAGGTGTGTGGTGCATGCTTCAGTGCTGCTGCTGCTGCTGCTATGCTTCCCCCCTGCGTGCTCTGCTCCTGCTCCAGCTCCAGCTTGCTCCTCGCGCAGGTAAGAGACCCTAGGACTGCAGTGCTCATCCCACACTGCTCGCCATCCAGGCAGGGTGGGTACTGCCTCCTCATGTGGATAACCCTACATCCTTCTTGGAGTCCTGAGGAGCAGATTCAGCCTGAGCACAGCCTGAACTGTGGCTGCTGAAACATCTTCATGTATACAGCCAGTTGGGTAGGTGGGCTTGTCAGAAAGATGAGTGCTTGGAGCATTGGGAAAAGCCTAGGGCATGTCCCAGCTCTGCAGTGCAGTGGATGCACATTGTGAGGGCATCTGGCGTGGCATGGATCCCTGTGGCTGTTTTACTACTGTGTTGTGGTGAGAGGATTAAAGGAGGGGAATGCTCCCTTTGAAACCACTTGGCTGCCTCTCTTTCTTTCCCTGCTGTGGGCAGCCCAACTGCTGTGTGTCTGCTACACACCTCCAGCTGCTGATGCTCATAGTGCCATCCCAAGGCTGTCTTTGTCCCCCTGCAGCAGAGCTGCTGCCCTTTGCACCCAGGTGCTGGGCTCTGCCTGTGCCTTGCGCAGTGCGTGCTGCGTGAGCCCCTTTCCTGCACTGCACTGCCCCTGAGAGCCTGCACAGCGGTGCTGCACAGCAGGGCTTAGCTGTGACCACAGACGGATTTGTCACACTGGGGCCAGAGATTAACTTTCTCTGCTTAACACTAATGCTGCAGCTGCATGGAGCCGTGGAGCTGTCCTCCCCCACCATTCCCCTTCAGCAATGCCTGGCTGTGCCTGGCTGCTTGGTCCCGGCTGTGTGCCCCGCTCACCCCATGTCCAGCAGGACAGAGGACACCGTGCATATCTCCGCAAGAACACCTTTATTCAAAACACAAGGCAATGTGGGTGCCAGGGCAGCGGGCGCTGAGCCCAGCCTGCCCCTGCCTTGCTCCACAGCACAAGGCCGGGCCCGGCTGCAGCCATACCCCAGGGCAGGAGATACCTGCTGCCCTGTGGGCTCAGAGAGGGCAGCGAGGCCTTGCCCTCAGCAGCAGGGCACATGTGCCAGTCCTGCAACCTAGTGCTGGGCCGTGCTGGCCATAGCAGCCACACAGACACCAGCAGCCATGCAGGCCCCAGCGGCAGCATTCAGGGTACAAACCACTGCATCGCACAACCCCAAATGACAACATCTGACTCCAAAACACCTCCAGCACAGAGCAGCTCTCCCTGGGGTGCAGAAATCCCCTCAGGAGCAGCCGTAGGGGAAAGCAGGTCCAGGGCAGCCCAATACAGCCTAGGCCAGCAATGGGCCACACTCAGATACTTGTGGTGACCTGGCCGGCAGGCATAGCCTGCAGTCCCTCCAGCTGCTGTAGGATGTCCTCAATGTTGGGCCGCTCCTGGGGGTTCACTGTCATCATGGAGGAGAGCAGGCAGTGCAAGGCAGCTGAGTACCTGTAGGGGGTGAGGGGTCAGCATGGCCCTGCCATGGGGAGCAGGGCCCACCCATCTCCAGAACCTCACCTGGAAGTTGTGGGGACGGTGATGGGGTTCTGCACCGCCAGTGCCACGCTGTCACCCTTCTGAAAGATGGCATCGTAGGGGCCCTCCCCAAACATCATGCAGTACAGCACACAGCCTAGAGACTGCAGCGCAGCCATTAGAGTGGCCCCTTACCCCACAGCGTTGGGGGCGGAGGGTCTGCGTCCTCACCCAAATATCCGTTCGCTCATCGATGACGCACTGGCTAGGCACCGTGAAGAGTTCAGGGGCACGGTAGGAGATGGTGCAGCGCTGGGCAGCCCAGTCCTGCAGAGAGGCAGAGGGGATGCAGGGCTGGTGGCAGTGGGACGATTCCCTCCCACCCCCCCCCCAGCACGGGCACCCACCTGCACAGCCATGGCCTCCCGAGAATTGGTGACTTCCATGCGGGCCCGGTTCATGGAGCCCAGGTCCATTAGAATAGGCTGGTCATCCTCATCCAGCAGCACATTGGTGGGCTTGAGGTCCCTGCAGTGGGAAGAGGACATCACCAAGCGCCCACTAGAAGCCTGCTGCCCCCACCCCTGGCCAAGGACCCCACCTGTGTGCGTAGCCCTTGCTGTGAATGGCCTGCAGCCCACTGCAGATGCCATGGAGGATGAGAAGGATGCGCTGCTCTGGCATGAATGTTCCTTTCTCCCGTAGCGCTTCCACCTCGCTCCATAGGGTCCCCCCCTGGCAAAGATACACAGCGGGTGATCACCACAGCCCTGCGTGACATAAGGCCGGGGGCCACTCCCTCACCTTCACATAGGGCAGGAGCAGCCAGGCCTCGTGCTTGGCACCCTTTTCCACCAGGCAGTGGGCCTCCAGGCGCAGAATGTTGGGGTGTTGGAAGAGGTTGTGCATCTCCACTTCACGCAGGGCCGCCTGCCGGTCCTCCTTGTCGTGGCACAGGATGCGCTTCAGCGCATAGAAGCGCCCGTCCCGCAGCCCCTCCACCAGGTCCACGTAGCTGAAGCCCCTGCGCGGAGCAGAGCGCCGTGTGGGGATGGCAGCCGTGCCCAAACATCCCCTCCATACACGAGCATCTCTCCCAAAGTCCTGACTATCCATCCCCTCCGTGCCCCGACCACCCCTTATGCCCGACGTCCCCCGTGCCCCCGGCATCCCACCCCGTGCCCAATATCCGCAGCCCCCCGTCTCGCCGCACCCCTCGGCCAGGCGCTGCAGCAGGAGGTATCGCGCACCCCCCAGGCTGACGGTGCCACGGGAACAGACGCACAGCGCCTGCCCCATCGTCCGCGCGCGTCATCGCCCGCCGCCGCACGTCACCGCCGCGTCACCCGGGGCACCGAGGGGGCGGAGATTCGCCGAAGTGGGCGTGGTCTGATAGGAAGTGGGCGTGGCCTGCCGCGAGGGGCGGAAGGCGGTGCCGCGGGGCGGTGCCGTTCGGACCCGTGCCGTCATTATGAGCGCCGCGGAGCTTCGGGCGGGATGGGAGTTTCTTCGCTCGTTCTGCGCCGTCTCCCCAGCCTCTGAGCCGCGGTCATGGGGCTGCCGGCCCTCGTGCTGCTGCTGGCGGCTGCGCTGCTGTGTACGGAGGTGGGTGCGGGAGGGCGGCGGGCTGCGGTCGTCTCGTTCTTCTCGGCCCCCGTGGATCTGCGCTGGGGCCGGGGAGGGGCTGCCTCCTCCAGCTCTGCCCCCGTCCCGCAGGCCGCCCTCCCGGCGCGCTCCTTCCAGATCGATTTCGAGCGGGACTGCTTCCGCAAGGACGGGGCCCCGTTCCGCTACGTGTCGGGCAGCGTGCACTACGCCCGCGTCCCGCGGCCCGCCTGGCGAGACCGGCTGCTGCGGCTCTACATGGCCGGGCTGAATGCCGTGCAGGTGTAAGTGAGCCTGAGGCTGTGTGCGGAGCTCTGACACCCCGCAGCTTGGGCTGTCTCTGGTTGCCATCCCCTCCTCCCCCCAGCTACGTCCCTTGGAACTACCACGAGCCGCAGCCGGGAGTGTATGACTTCACGGGGGAACGGGACGTGGAAGCCTTCCTGGACCTGGCTGCGGAGCTGGGGCTGCTGGTGATCCTGCGCCCAGGGCCCTACATCTGTGCCGAGTGGGAGATGGTGAGCCCTAGCCCTGGCCCTGCCCCAGGGCTGCCAGGTGGCTCATCTGGCCCCGTGCTCACTGATGATGCTCTCCACGTTCCTGTAGGGTGGGCTGCCTGCCTGGCTGCTGTGGAAAGCAGACATCATCCTGCGCTCCTCTGACCCTGGTGAGCTCAGCATGTGGCCACGGCCGTGGTGTCCCTTCAGACAGTGCCCGCATGCTCCTCAGCCCAGCCCCAAGCATGACTTTTTCCATTTGCTTCTCCCTCTTCTGGGAGCCTGTAGTTCTTCCTCTGCACCCTCAGTCCCTCTCATTGCAGGGCCAGTGGCTGAGGGTTGGGGCTAAGCTGCCCCTGTCCCCAGCCTACATGGCAGCCGTGGACGCCTGGCTCCATGTCCTCCTGCCCAAGATTAAGCCACGGCTCTACCAGCATGGGGGGAACATCATCAGTGTGCAGGTGGGTGCTGTGGGACCTGTCACCAGGTGCCTGTCAGGACATGGCTGTATCCCACCTGGTGCCTGATTTGCAGGTGGAGAATGAATATGGGAGTTACTATGCCTGTGACCTCAGCTACCTGCAGCACCTGCTGGGCACCTTCCGGGCACTGCTGGGCCCTGAGGTGCTGCTCTTCACCACTGATGGTGCACAGATGGAGGAGCTGCGCTGTGGCACCCTGCAGGGGCTCTATGCCACTGTTGACTTTGGGCCAGGTGCCGCCAAGGGGAAGGAGCAGATGAGATGGGGCAGATGTCCTCTCCCCCTTTCTGCTCCAGCCTCACTTCTTTTCCCCTTGTAGACTCCAATGTGACAGAAGCATTTGGTGCCCAGCGCCACATTGAGCCAAGGGGACCGCTGGTGAGGCACCATGTGAGAGGGTGGTGTGGGGTGTGTCACCCCATCTCCAGCAGGTGACAGCCCCTGGCTTCCCCAGGTGAACTCTGAATACTACGTGGGCTGGCTGGACTACTGGGGGGGCCCGCATGCGAGCACCAGTGCCACACTGGTGGCTCAGGGACTCACCGATATGCTGCAGCTGGGAGCCAACGTCAACATGCAAGTAGCCAACTTAGGGCATGGCCTGGCTACCAGACCCCTCCTCTATTGGTTTTAGAGATGGTTGGGGGGCAGCAGGGTGGTCCAGGCCATGTGGGTGCTGACTGCTCTCTGGGCTGTTACACAGGTACATGTTCCATGGGGGCACCAACTTTGCCTACTGGAGCGGTGAGTGGGAGACTGAAGGAGGACATGCAGCAGGACTCTTTGCATCTGGGAGCCTTTTCCAGGCTGCTTCTCTGTCCTAGGGGGGAGGTTTTTCGATGCTGCACCCCAGCTTGTACTCCAGAGGGCTCCTTTAATCCCTGAGTAGTTCTGGGTCATGCTCCCTACAATTGTATTGCCTCCAGCATAGAGCTGGTATCCAGGTGCTAGGCTCTCCCTGCAGCTCCCATCACTTCCTTGGCCAGGAGCTGACTTCAAGGGCCAGTACAAACCAGTGACCACCAGTTATGACTATGATGCACCACTCTCAGAGGCTGGAGACCCCACGGAGAAGCTGTTTGCCATCCGCACAGTCATCAGCAAGGTACTGAGCCTGACAGGAGGAGGGGCAGTGCTGGGTTCTGCTGCTTGTCCTAGGAAGAGGGAGCAGAGAGGGGCTGGGCAGGGCCATGTCTGCACTTATTCTAGGGGAAGCCTCAGCCCTGTGGGGCACCTGACAGTCTGCTGTTCAGTTTCAGCCCCTGCCAGTGGGCCCGATGCCGCCCCCCACCCCCAAGTATGCCTACGGTTGGGTGACTCTGCACAAGGTGAATGCCCGCCTCGAGGTTTGTGCTGTCCTGCCTGGCCTTGCCTGGCTGCCCAGCTCCCATCCCTGTCTTTGCAGTATGCTGATCTCCTGGACGTCTTGGATGTACTGTCCCCCTCTGGGCCCATCCAGAGTGAGTTCCCACTCATCTTTGAGGCAGTAAAGCAGGTGGGTGCCCTGAAGGTTACTGGAGGAGAAGTTCTAGGATAGAAGAATGGGACTCATTACCAGCCCTACTTCTCTTTCTGTGCTGCCTGACAGGCCCACGGCTTCATGCTGTACCGCACGCAGCTGCCCCGTGACATCCTAGCCTCAGCCATGCTGAGCGCTCCTCCCCATAGCATCTGTGATCGTGGCTACGTGATGCTGCAGAAGGTGAGAGAGCAAGGGTGCCTGCTTCTTGGGAGAGATGTGCTGTGATGGGGATTGGGGCAGCACACTGACTGAGAGCCTCATTGAAGCCCTGAGGGCACTCCGCTGGCCCATTTGTGTCTGCTCTGGTGTAGAGAAGGCAGTGGAATGCTATACTAGCAGGCTGCTGCTAGCAGTGCTTATGGTGGTGAGACAGAGCGTGGGACTGGGATGTAGTGGGGCAACGCTTACCCTATGGCTGCAGGAGTACCAGGGAACGCTGGAGCGGGACGGTCAGACAGAACTGCATGTGAAAGGCAAGGCAGGGGACACGTTGGATGTACTCCTGGAGAACATGGGCAGGATCAGCTTCGGGGCAAACTTCAGTGACTTCAAGGTGAGGAAAGAGGGCCTCAGGGCTGCTCCATGCAAATGGCGTGGGCACATGTGGCCAAACACCCTCCCTTGCCCTCAGCCATGGTGAGAACACCTCAAACCCTGCTACCTGGTTAATCCTGCACCATCCCCTTCTTCTTATCCACACACCCACTGGCTTAGACCTGGGCAGGTGGTAAACACTTTGGGATAAAGCAGTGAGATTGGCATCCCCCTTTCCTGCTGCTGTGGCAGCCAAGGCCATGCAGCCTGTCTGAGGGGATCCCATCTCCACTGCTAAGGGGGAGATGCATGCTTGGGCTGCATGCGACATCTTTCTGCCTAGGGCAAACCGTGCTTCCCCATTTTTCCTTCTGCTCCACTTCAGGGCTTGCTGGGGAACCTCTCCTTGGACTCCAGACCACTCAGCAAGTGGCTTATCTACCCCTTGGCCATAGATACTGCCATCCAGCAGGGCTGGCCCCATGCTGCCCTGCCTAAATCAAGCTGCAGGGGCAGAGCAGGGCCAGCCTTCTACACAGGGACCTTTGAGACCCCTGGCATTGCCTGGGACACCTTTGTGAAATTCCCAGGTTGGAGCAAGGTAAGCCTGTGCAGAGTTAGGAGGGGGATGAGGGTGGAGAGCATGGCTCAGTCTTATCTCCATCTCCCAGGGCCAGCTGTGGATAAATGGCTTCAATCTGGGCCGGTACTGGCCCCATCAAGGACCCCAGCAAACCCTCTTTGTGCCTGGCTCGATACTGTGTGTTGGCTGCCCCAACAACATCACGGTGCTGGAGCTAGAGGGGGCACCCCTCAACCCCTTCCTGCTCTTCCTTGACCAACCCCTTTTCAACAGGACCCTCAGCCATAGCCCCCTGGACAAAGAATAAACACAGGACTGCCAGGCACTGTCACTGCTTCTCACTATGCCTGCAGGGATTGCAGGGGGCTGGTGAAGCACTATGGGTTTGGTTGGTGCTTAGGAAAAAGGCACAGCCCAGCAGGGACAGCCAAAGTTGGCTGCTTTGGAGCCAGGCAGGCTCTTTACTAGGAAAGGATCCCAGAATCAGCTTGTTTTCCATCAATACTTGAACTTATCTCAAATAGTTTCAATGCTTAAACACCTAGAGGGGGTTGAAGGCACCTCTTTATTGACAATGCAGGCAGAGGAGGTAGTTGTTAACATGATGTGGCTGAGACTCAGTGGCTTCCAGGAGAGGAAAGGGCAAGATACAGGTGAGAAGGTACCTCCAGGCATGGGGGCTCAAGGCTACAGGGTTTGTACAGATCAGGATCAGCAGCCTACAAGGCACCCATCAGAAAAGCAGGCAGTAGGACTTCCTAGCTGGAACCAGACTACAGAGCAGTCTTGGTCTTTTGCACTAATATGTGCAGGCCTTGTGTAACATACCTTGAGTTACACTTATGCTGCAGCTGCCCAGTTTTGTGAAAACTGCTGCAGAGAGTGATATGACCAGCTCAGTCCCCCTTACCTACCAGCACTGCTCTACAGACTCTCTGTAGCTGCACAGCCAGTGCTTAGCCATGTCTCCACCACATGGGTCCCTGGCTGATGATGGCATCCCCCAGCCTTATGTGTGCTTGGCCTGGGCCCGGCGGTGGGTTTGCAGACAGGCCGTGGAGCAGAAGGAGAAATCAAGGTAATGGAATGGGATCTGGCCCAGCAGGGACTCTCCACAGTACCAGCAACGGCTGCAGGGAAAGAACAGAAGTGGCCTTGAGTGAAGGGGGCACTTGGAGAAGGGAGAACAGGTTCATACAGTGGCTGAGTAGCAGCTGTGACGTGAGGGAGCAGGTGCTCACACTAGTACAGGGCTAACCTAGCAGCCTCACCAGGGCACACCCCCCTGGAGCTGATGCAGCATGGGAGTACATGAGGTACCTCAAGGCAGGCTGAACATGGGACTTTGGCCCTGTCTGTTGTTTTTTTTTTGTTTGTTTGTTTTGGTTTTTTTTTTTTTTTTTTTTTTTTTTTTTTTTTTTTTTTTATCTCCCAGACTACCATGTGTAGATCTGACCGCCCTCAAGCTTGTGGGGTGGCACAGGGAAGGATACTGCAGCTGGGGTCAGAAAGTCACAGGAGAGGCTGAAGGCTTGGTTTGCCACAGATCTGGCTGCAAGTGGACAAAGCTGTCTTGACAAAATGTTTGAAGGGGATGGATAAACTGCTGGGAATAGGAGGGACAGGAATAGCCTTAGACTGGAAATGAGGACTGGAACAAGAACGGCAGGGAACAGCTGTGCTGATGCAAGGAGTTTATCTGCAATGATGAGCGCCATATTATGCTAATAGTGGGGGACAGTCTCTGATTGAAGGGAACACTTCTGGCCAGCATTAGCAGCATTCTCCCTCTGTCACCTCACAACAGCCATGTTATGTGGGCTGTTACCTGATGTTGGAAAGAGCTGTGCTGCCATTCTTCATCTGTTCAGCCAGTCTCCGCTCTGCAGCTAGGGCCCTCTGGGGAGCAGAGAGTTAGGTCAGCCCCCAAGGTGTGCTGAGCCAGAGCTCACTGCATCAGTAGTGGCCCAGCCAGGCTGGTTCCTCTCCCATGTGCGAGGCCTTACCTTCTCTCTATCAGACAAGGCTGCAAACTGCTGCTTCTCCTCTTCCTCCTGCTCCAAGCGCTGCCGCTCCTCCCGCTGTGCCTGCTCCCGCTGCTTCCGCTGGGCTTTCTGTGCCCGCTTTTTCTCCAGCTTTTTGGCTTCCATCTCCTGAGTTAGAGGGCCAGGTACCTGGGGTAGTATGGGCAGGGGGCAGTCAGCATCTCCCTCAGAGTAAGGGATAAAGGCATGAGGAGGCAAGAGCAGGATGCTGGAGTGTGGCTGAAGGCCACTTTGCTTGGGGTCCCCAGAAGGCAAGGGCAGAGGGCAGGCACCCACCTTGGCACGGCTGTAGTCGTACTTGTCTGGGTGGTCTACCATGAATTTGCGGAAGGCATTGCGTGTTGGTTTGTCAGCAGAGACGCAGTAAGGGGTTCTCTCCTGTCTGTCTCTGCAAGGTGAAAAGAGCAGCTCAATGTTATGGTATCACTGCTTCTCCTTGGGCTGTGAGCCCAGTGACTCCTTGAAGTTGTGTCTAAAGGATGTATATCAGACCAGAGTATTAGAGCCAAGGAGGGGAAGGTTGCATACTCCGACACCACAATCCCCCACATCCTCTCCTTGCATTTCAAAGGGTAATCTCACCCCAAACCTCTGAATTAACTAGAAATAAACCCAGCGGTCCTGACCAACCTCAGCTGCCCCAGGACAAGGCTGGTATCAGCCTCACATAACTGCAACAGGAGGGAGTTGCTGGACTCCCGTAACAGTGGCTGTCAACTGCTGGATGCCCGTGGCCATACCTGAGTGCAGGGTCAGCCCCTGCTTCCAGCAGCAGAAGCACAGCCTCAGCCCTCCCTGCACGTGCAGCCACATGAAGCAGGGTGAAGCCATGCTCATCCATAGGCTTATTGAGCAGGGAGTGTGGCAGATGCAGGGGTTGTTCATCATCCCCATCCTTGCTGTCCCCCAGTGGGCCCCTGCTCTCCGGATCACCCAGGAGGTGCTGCAGTGTCCCCACATCCCCAGTCTTGCAGGCTGTGAACAGGGCATCGCGGAGCTGGATCTGAGGGTCTCCTGTGACAGAAGAACAAGAGGGGAAGCCTGATGGTACAGGACCATTTGGCTGACTGGGAAACCAACATATCGCTGTTAAAGCACTATCCTGATAGTTGGATGTGGGTATGTAGCAGAAATGTTAAGTCATGGCCTTGAACCCATAATGGAGCACCTGGTGGGAAGGCAGGGCCAACCCAAGAAAGCTCAGCTGCATGCAGCTCATTGAGTGACTGGAAGGGGGGGAGCCAGGATCCATCCCTTCCCAGACCTCTTTTAAGGGTGGGCAGTGGAGGTGAGGGGAATATCTTGCAGGAGATCTCTATGTCCCTGAGGCCTCGCAAAGGTAAGCAGCTCTTTTCCTTCATTTCTGCACCCATGGCTGCTGCATTTGGGCTCATTCTCATTTGCTGCAGCCAAAGACTTTGCCACCCCACTATTACTGCAGTACTTTCTATCCTATTATAGCATTACATGGGTACCAGCACTTCAGCATCTGTGACAGTGTACCGTGACTCTGTTGACAGCAGGCATGTCCTCTACTGAGATGAAACCTATCCCAACCTCATGCAGCAGCCTGGCTTAACCAGGTGCTGCCTGCCTTACAGAACAGGATCTAGGGTAATGGAACTGGTGTCCCTGGATACCTTCCCCTCTCCCATCAGCTTGTATTCTCCAATGAGCAGGCCAGTTGCTTGCCTGCAGCATCCCAGGCCTGCTGTCACAGCAAAAATCTCTGCTGCTCTCTAGTCTTATCTATCCAGGTAGAAACACTATGGTTCAGTTACTGTTCTGCACACACCGCATGCCTGAAAGCATGTGGCTACATTACAGCCACCCTGACACTTAACTGTTCAATGTACCTGCACAACAATTTGCTCTTCACCCCAACTGCAAAGTACCCAGCACACATGGCAGGTGCTCATCTGGCCAGGCTCTCAGCTCTGCTCACCTGCAGTCTCCCAAGGAAAGGGTTCAGCCCCAGACTTCCCCTTCAGTTCTGTAACCAGCTCCAGGCTGGGCTGCCCACCCTGGGTTCCACAGCATCCTGTCTCTTCAGCATGGAGCCCTGCAGTGGGATCAGGGGGTGAGGAAGCCTAGCCAGCACCTCAGGCGTGGCAGTCCCTTCCCCAGTACCTTCCCCCTCACCATTCTCCATCTTTTTATTTCTCTTCTTCCACCTTTTGCGGTTTCTCTTGGGCATCACTTCAAACTCCCGGAGGTCCAAGGTCCCCAGTGTCACTTCCACAGTTTCCAGTTCCCCTGCTGGAGTCTCTTCCTCCTCTTCTACCTCCTCCTCCTCTGGGGCTGATGAGGGAGAAAGGAGAGGGGCTGAAACCCCACACAGAGCATGAATTATTTGGGGCTTTCAGATAAGCACACCTTCCCCTTCTACTCAGCAGGAAGCCACTCTCTGCAGAGTCCCCGCTACAGCATTCTGCCCTGTTACAGGGCTGTAAATCTCATCCCCAGTTAACACCTGACCACCCCCCCCCGGCTCCCCCCTCGCTGGTTGAATTCACCACCTGTGTCCATCTGCAAGGAATCCATCTCAGCTGCCCGCTGCTTCTTCTGCCAGACTTTTCGTGGGGACCCAGTGATGTCCTCCAGTGGGGTGTCCTTCCCTAGACATCAAGGGTGTCATTGCCCAGGGATGGAGAAGAGGAGAACCACTAGATGTGCCCAGCACTCCAGAGTTACATGAGGGACCACGCCACCTCACCTGCACCGACCACAGGTGTTGGGGCACCAGGGCCAGGCCAACTCACCAAACACCTGCAGACTGGACAGCACAGCATGGACTCGCAGCACCTCCCTCAGGGTGGCCCTGCGTGTGCTGAGGGGGATGTGGCAGACACGGGGGTCTCTGGGGCTGAGGTGGGGGTTCCTGCTATCAAAGAGCAGCGCCCGGTTGTGACGAGGGGCTCGGAGAAAGATGCGCTGAGCTTCCTTGAGGTGCTGTGCCCAAGCTGCCAACAGGTCCTGAATATCCTGGGGAAGAAAGGAAGGTTCCATGGAGTCCTGAACGCACAGTGTGGGCACCAGCAGCCCTGGAACAGGCAAATTCAAGACACGGCAGCCTAAATTGGATCCTGATTCTGTTCTGGAACTCACAGCCTGCATATGAACTCCAACAGTGGCATGGCATCATCGCACAGAGCTGGTTATGACCAGCTGAAAACTGGTTTCCCTACTGAAAACCCAAGCCTGTGGTCTGTTCTCACCTTACGCAGTGCAGCTTCGTTGTAACGCCGCAGGGAGGCTCCTGCTGATCTGGGTGCTGATCCTGGAGTCTGGGCATCCCGTAGGCTCTGGGCTGTGCCCCGCCGGGCTCGCACAGTGTAGCGGTGGAAGGTCTTGTGTTCCTGTACCTGGGAGCTACAGCGAAGGGAAGGGCCCATCCAACAGCTAGCCATGCTTGTCCCTACCGAAACAACTTCAGCCTTGTGCCCTTGTACTCACCCACGGAACACAGCTCCTGCAAAGTGCCCACCGCCCATCATCAGCACAACCCAGCATGTGCTTGCACTGAGGCTCTGCAGTGAGGTTATCAACTCCATGGGCTCCTTGCTGCCACCCTGAGACACAAACACTCCTGCTAGCATCTATGGGATCACCCACTACTCCTTGCTGTCCCCAAGTCAAAGGACACTTCCCCTGCTGGCATATATACAGTCCTAGTCACACTGCTGGGGGCACCTCAGCTGCAGCTTCTTCATTCCCCTCAAGAGGCCCCAGAGACTTTCAGACGGATGTCTGCATGCCAGTGCCACCCCTCTTCTCTGGGTCCCCGTTCCCAACAAACTGGACTGTGACTTGCCTTCCCAGTGCTCAGTATGCAGCGATAGGCAGAAATGAACTGTCCCCTTGCATTGCGGAGCAGCACCTTGTGGGAGCGGGGACGCTGGGCGGTGGAAGGGCTGTTGCTGGCAGGGGAAGGCAATTCTGACTCACTGCTTGCATCAGAGCTCTCTGAATCAGACCCTGAGATGCTGGAAATATCACCTGCAGGGAAGAGAAAATGGGGCAATGGAGCAAAACAAAGATCATCAAACAGCCTACCCGAAACTTTGCAGGTGGCTCCAGGGATCAGCCCACAGCCCTGACGTATCAGACAGATGAAAAAGACTGTGAACATCTACAGGCACCTGGAGGCTTCACTCCTAGACAGAATAGCAAAGTCACTAGAAGTCTCTGGGTCCTGCTGAGGCAGCCCCATTTCTCACCTGCTCTGCTCTTCTCCTCAAATTCTTCCACCGTCAGCGCCCGGCGGCCTTGGAGTCGCTGCTTCAGGTTGAAGCGATGCCAGTCAAGTCGGTAGTGCTCAGTCTGTGAAGGGAAGAGTGAGCTAGCAGGGTCCCAGTGTTCCACCCCTACCAAAGACTCCATGCTGACAGACTCCAGCAGCCACACCAATTCTGGGGCTGCAGTGATCCTGAGAAGAAAATAACAGTACATCAGGCAGAGCCAGTTAGCCGTTAACCTAAACAGACCCAGGCCTGCACTGCGCTGTGCTGCATGTGCAGCTCGGCCTTCAGGCCTTTGCTGCGCCGCACAAATCCCATGGCTGCAGGACAAACTCAGCCGAGTCACCAGAAAAGAGCAGTCCACAGACAGCTCTCACTCAGTAGCAGCACCTCCTGCATGGCCTTGCATTTGTCCAGATCTGCATTAAGAAGTTCTCATATGAAGATCCTTTCAATTTTACAATAGGAAAGATGGATGGAGTTGCTCTCTTTAAAGAAAACACTGTGTAAGAACTTGAAGGACTACAATGGGAAAAACTTTGCAAGGACTGGATCTGTGCAGCCTGCGGCACCCTGATGGAGATCCATCACACCTTGTGACTCTCAGGACTACTAGCATTTAAAGAGATGAATGAATATCTGCACTATCCTCTTTTTCTTGTAGTGTTGCTTCAAGTGAAAGATATATCAAGTGATACTGTACAGAGTCTGAATGACTTTACCACTATTATGAGGAAACAGCACCTCCTGGTGCCAACAAAGCGTCACCAAACGTACTGGGCTATCCTCAAATGGCACAGTCCTGTCTGATCTGCCTGGATCAGACATGCAGAACTCCAGGAGAAGGCCCTAACGAAGCTGCCAGCAGCAGCTGTCACTGAGCAGCCTGGTGTGGGGCTGAAACCCCCAGCAGCACCCAGCAAGCCACGACAGTCTGCTCACCTGCTCCTCCCGGCTGCAAAACTCCCGACCGCAGGTTAAGCAGCACATCCGCTCCGGCACCTCGGGGACTGTGCCGGCCTTCTCCCCTCCGTGGGTGGCTGCAGGTTTCTCTGAAAGAAGACAGGACCGTGCAGCACCACAAACAGCGGGTCCCCCTGGGTCCCCTCTCAACCCCACGCTGCCTGGCTGCACAAGGGGCACAAGGCAGGAGAGGGAGCCTTGGGGATCCTGTGGTGATGGCATTAGGCCGAGGGATGCCTACTCAGCAGGGCAGCTCTGCTGCTCAGCACTCCCCGATGCCAGCCCGGCACGCAGCCCCCTTGCACCGCAGAGAACAACGCACCGTGCCCTGAAGGCGCTGGCTCGGCAGCAGAGGGATTCGCAGCGAACCCGCTTACGAGGGAAAGCCCGTGCAGGAGAACGGGGTCCAGGACAGCCTGGAAAACCGACCTGCTCTCGGGGGCCGTCATCGGCCCAGCTCCCCCCCCCGCTCCAGCCCGGGCCGCAGCCCCTATGCGGATCCCCCAGTGCCCCCTTGCGGCACCGGAAGTGCAGGCCGCAGCCGGGGTACTCTCAGCCAAGGCCGCTTCCGGCTTCCCCCTACGGGTCGCCGCGAGGGTCATCCCACCGCCCGCCCTCCCGCCCTCCGATCGGCCCAGCGCGGACCCGCCCCGCGATCGCCATTGGGCGGTGCGGCCGCCGGTCGCGCGGGGGGCGGGGCCGGGCCCGGGGCTGGGGCCGGCGGCGGCGGGGCCCGGCCATGGCCCACCTGGAGACGCAGTACCAGCGGCTGGAGAGCTCCTCTACCGAATCCCCGCCCGGCGGCGGCGATCTCCTTGTGCACGTCCCGGAGGGCGCTAAGTGTGAGCCCGGGGCCTGGGCAGCGGCGGGCCGGGAAGGGGTGGCAGGCCGGGGTGAGGCCCGCAGGCAGCGGCGAAGCGGGCTGGGGGCTACGGGCAGTGTGGAGCTGGGAGGGCCCCGGGCTCGGGTTATGCCTGGTTCTCACTCTGCCTCTCCTCCGTGCAGCTCCCTGGCACCACATAGAGAACCTAGACCTCTTCTTCTCTCGGATATCCTTTCACAGCCTGTGTGGGGGTCAGGGGGGAGCTGTGTAGGTGGTGGAGAGGTTTGGCTGAGAGCTGAGGGTGTTAGTGGGACAGCAGCCTCGCTGTCCTGTGTCAGAGGGAAGGAGTGTCCCAGCTGTTCTCCTTAACTGTAGCTTTCACGTCTATAATTTGCATCAGAAGAATGGCTTCACCTGCATGCTCATCGGAGAGATCTTTGAGCTCATGTAAGTCTGGAGTGCCCCTGTGTTGGGGCTGCAAAAGCCCATGGGGAGCATCGATGAGAGGCTGTCGAGCTTCTGCAGTTGAGTGGGCAGGAGGGTTCCTGTTACAGTCCTCCTGTCAACCCTTCATTAGAGTTTTCTGTGCCCCAGACCTTTGGTTCATTCTGTGGAACTGGTGCCCTTGAGCTTTCCTGCTGCCTGTGGAATGTGTGACCCTGCATCTTCAAGATGTGTGACCCTGTGCTCCCGCCTGCTTCACGTTTGGAGGAGGCAGAAGGCTTCCCTCATTATTTCTCTCTTTCTTCACAGGCAGTTCATCTTCGTGGTGGCGTTTACCACCTTTCTTATTAGCTGCGTTGATTACGATATCCTTTTTGCCAACAAAGCGGTAAATCACAGCCAGCATCCCAGTGAGCCCATAAAAGTGACTCTACCAGATGCTTTCCTGCCTCCTAATGTCTGCAGTGCAAGGTAGGGGCAGCCAAGGCACTTACCGCGCTTTCTCAGGTGCTGGTAGCTCTTGCCCAGGGCTCATCTCCCACTGCTACTGCCACCTTCTTTTTTTCAGAATCCAGGCAAACAGCTTCCTCATCTGCATCCTGGTGATAGCTGGGGTTTTCTGGATTCACAGACTTGTCAAATTTATCTACAACATTTGTTGCTACTGGGAGATTCACTCTTTCTACATCAATGCCCTCCGAATCCCCATGGTAAGTAGGTGGGACAAGGGCTACACATGGTACATGAAGTGGGAGGTGTTTTTTTGTGCAGTGAGAAGCAGCTCATCTTCACTCCTCTCTGGAGCCAGCTTCTCTGAGAGACTTGCACTGAATGCTCAGTCCTCTGCTTCAGCTTTTCCCAGGCTATGTGACTGCATGGTTTTCTTTCCAGCTTCTTCTCCAGCAGCCAGCTTGCTGCTTGTTACCCACTTTGCCCAGCCTGTCTCTCTCTGTGCTGGCACATGCATCTGCCGTCTGCTGCTCCATATGTTTAGTCTTCTGTGGTGGCCTTTTCTGTGACGCTTTTCAACAGAGAAGGCATAAGTGAAGGTATTCTTGGACCCCTGGGAAGCAGACACTATCAACTTCTTTGTTTACTTCTTTGATTGGAAAAATGGGGAGTAGAGCTACTTAGTTGTTGAAGATTGCGTTGGTGATGAGTTTGGCGAAGCTGGGCTCTGAGGCTTGTGCATGCATCCTAGTCCAGAGTCCTTGCTCTGATGGACAGCACCAAAGGGTGTTTGTGTGTATTTTGAGTAGAGACTGTATCTTGAGAAAGATGGGATGAGCCAAAAGGTTTGGTTTATCCCCTGCTTTTCTGTAGGCTGCCTCTGGGACTTTGGTTATGTTCCCATCCCCTACTCCTGCCTCCAAACAGCAGGACTGTGAGCTCTGGGAGGGAGGACCTATGCGAGACAGCACCTGTATTTGTGCCTCTAATACAACTGGCATGTGAGTGGGTGGGAAACAGCCACCTATGCTATTCGAGGGGCAAAGGGCACTGGGGCATGGTTTGGGGCTTGCTGGGATGACTCAGACTGAAGCAGTGCAGGAAGAGGTGCCTGGTGCCGTGGTTGCTCGTGGCTCGTACACACCCTGAGGTGTGTGCTGGGTTCTGCTGTTGGAACAAGCTCAGCCCAGCCTCCATCCTTGGAACCTGCCCCAACCTCACTGCTTTCCCTTCCAGTCCAACTTGCCCTACTACACCTGGCAGGAGGTACAGGCCCGCATCGTGCAGATCCAGAAAGAGCACCAGATCTGTATCCACAAGAAGGAACTGACAGAGCTGGACATCTACCACCGCATCCTCCGCTTCAAGAACTACATGGTGGCCATGGTGAACAAGTCACTGCTGCCCATCCGCTTCCGCCTGCCCCTGCTGGGAGACACCGTTTTCTACACGCGTGGGCTTAAGTATAACTTTGAGCTCATCTTCTTCTGGGGGCCTGGCTCACTCTTTGAGAACGAGTGGAGCCTGAAGGCTGAATATAAGCGGGCTGGGAATCGCCTGGAGCTGGCTGAGAAGCTCAGCACTCGCATCCTTTGGATTGGCATCGCCAACTTCCTCCTCTGCCCCCTCATCCTCATCTGGCAGATCCTCTACGCCTTCTTCAGCTACACGGAGATCCTGAAGCGGGAACCAGGCAGCCTGGGTGCCCGCTGCTGGTCTCTGTATGGCCGCTGTTACCTCCGTCACTTCAACGAGCTAGACCATGAACTGCAGTCACGTCTCAGCAAAGGTTACAAGCCAGCTTCCAAATATATGAACTGTTTCATCTCCCCTCTCCTCACTATTGTGGCCAAAAACGTGGCCTTCTTTGCTGGCTCCATCCTGGCAGTGCTCATTGCTCTCACCATCTATGATGAAGACGTGCTGGCGGTTGAACACGTCCTGACCACAGTCACCCTTCTCGGGGTGGGCATCACAGTGTGCAGGTGAGGGAGGTCGATGCTGAACAGGGCTGTATGCTGCTGGCAGTATGGTGGAGGAGCAGTGAGGTTGATAGCCTTCATTTGAGTGCATTTTTAGTGTTACAAGTGGACATGAATCTGTGTGAGTGAAGGGCACGGCTGGGGCGAGTCAGGGCAGGGCAGGCAGGAGAGGGGGCCAGTGGTGAACTTGGACACAGTGGCTATGGTGATGGCTTCAGTGTTGATATAAGGGAAGTTGCTGGAGCCATACAGTAACATCCCTGGGCTGGGCTGGCAGGAGGGTTTGGGTTGGAGTGAAGGCCACAGGTGAAGCTGTAATATGTGTCAGTCTTCCATCATCCCTGCATGAAATCTTCCAGGAATACTATGACGTTTCCCTGTCTTGCCCTGCAGGTCTTTCATCCCCGACCAGCACCTGGTGTTTTGCCCTGAGCAGCTGCTGCGAGTCATCCTGGCACACATCCACTACATGCCTGACCACTGGCAGGGCAATGCCCACCGCTATGAGACGAGGGATGAGTTTGCCCAGCTCTTCCAGTACAAAGCGGTGAGCCTAGCTTGCAAGGGGCTGGGATGGAAATCCTCTCCCATCCCTGGACTGGCACAGGAACAAGGTGGTTTTCTCAGAAGCACCCTGCCATAGAAGGTGGCCTAAAGCTATGGGTTGGCTTTGGGGCTGGCAAGTTTCTTGACATCCTCACCTTTGTGCTGAGCTCATCATCTTTGTCCTCAGGTTTTCATCCTGGAGGAGCTTCTGAGTCCCATCATTACCCCCCTGATCCTCATCATCTGCCTGCGTCCCAAATCCTTGGACATCGTTGATTTTTTCCGCAACTTCACCGTGGAGGTGGTAGGGGTGGGTGACACCTGCTCCTTTGCCCAGATGGACGTGCGCCAGCATGGCCACCCAGCGGTACGTCCTGTGGGGGCTGTTTTCATACCAGGACTCTCTCAGGAGAGAAGAATTGGGATATTTGGAAATCTAGAAAGTCTGACTGATGATAACTGATTTAAAAGCTGGGCTACTTTAGCCCAGGAGAGAGGCAGCTTACTGGGGATGGGATATGTATATTCCCTTTTACAAAGTCTGCTCTGGAGAGAAAGAAAATTAGCCTGTTTCCTGGGCCTTTCCTGAAAATGTTACTTGCCAGGAAAGAATTTCTAGTGACAGGACCATGAACTAGCAGGGGATGGACTCACTGTGGCAGGCAACTTACAAAAACAGCCTGTGGGTTGGACAATACAAAACAAACCTTTCAGCTCTGTGACTGGCCTTCACCTCTCTAGTTCCCTTCCAGCAATGCATATTTAGGGACGGAGAAGGAAGGTAGGCTGCAAAGGCTGAACTAGTTATGGGGCTTTTGGTACAGTGCGTGCCAACTGCCTGGGGATATGGTCCATCATGCAGGTTGTTGTGTACTATGTCCAGTCTAGCTGGTGTGCAGGATTCCTAGGTTTGGCACGGGTGTAAAGGAGATCCTGGTCTTCTCTGTGCTTTACAGTGGATGTCAGCAGGGAAGACGGAGGCCTCCATTTACCAGCAGGCTGAGGACGGCAAGACGGAGTTGTCCCTCATGCACTTTGCCATCACCAACCCCAAGTGGCAGCCACCCCGTGAGAGCACGGCCTTCATCGGCTTCCTGAAGGAACGGGTGCAGCGGGACAGCAGCATGGCACTGGCCCAGCAGGCTGTGCTCCCTGAAAATGCCCTCTTCAGTTCCATCCAGTCCCTGCAGTCAGAGTCAGAGGTGCGCAGGATGGAGGAGAATGTGCTGTGGTTCTGGAGTGTTCGCTGGGTGCTGGCAAAGTGTGATAATCCGGCCTTCAGGACAGACTTTGCCCTTACCTGGGCTGTGTCCAGGAGTGCAAATATGATGAATCAGCACTCACTGGGACTAATTCTGTTTTTTTAGAGAAGGGCAGCAAGGGTTTCTTGCCTCCTCTGAGGTGGGAATGGGACTAAAGAGAGCTGGGGTCTCGGTGGGGATCAGGCCTCCAAGTCTGCGCAGGACAGTGATTCTCTCTCCCTTTTGTCTCTGCAGCCTCACAGCCTGATTGCCAATGTGATAGCGGGCTCCTCAGTGCTGGGATTCCACATGGGCCGTGATGGACAGGCCTCTCGTCATCTCTCTGAAGTGGCTTCAGCCCTGCGTTCCTTCTCCCCACTCCAGTCTGCCCAGCAGACCTCTGGTGGCTTTCAGACAGCAGGAAGAGATGGAGAGGGAACCCAGCCTCGTGGTTCCAGTGCCATGACAGCCTCTGGGTAAGGCAGCCTTCACTGCCTGACCCTAGAGCAGAAAGAGGCTTGGTGGTATTTGTGGCCACATAAACATCACTCTTGTTTCCCATGGCAGTGCTGATGCGAGGACTGTGAGCTCAGGGAGCAGCGCCTGGGAGGGTCAGCTGCAGAGCATGATCCTGTCAGAGTATGCCTCCACTGAGATGAGTCTTCACGCACTCTACATGCATGAGGTGAGTTGAACTAACCAGAGGGGATATGGGCCCAGCGCAGACAGGACTGCGGTGCCCTGCTTTTGTTAGCTTGGATTGACTGGAAGTGCCTTGCTGGGGAGAGGATGCACTGGGGGTGCAGTGGGGCATCTGTAGCTGACCCACCTGTGTCTTGGCTCTGCAGTTGCACAAGCAGCATGCCCAGCTGGAGCCTGAGAGGCACACCTGGCACCGGCGAGAGAGTGATGAGAGTGGTGAGAGCACCCATGAGGAGCTGGATGGTCAGCGAGGTGCCCCTGTCCCCCTGCCTCGCTCTGCCAGCTATCCCTTCTCGTCACGGCAGCCTGCTGAGGAGACAGCCACGCTGCAGACGGGCTTCCAGCGACGCTATGGTGGCATCACAGGTATGGGAGCCAGGGCAGAGGTCGGAGCCTTCTGGTCACAGTGCTGTAACCCATGTCCCATAATAACGGCACAAACAACGTGCTTATCTCTGAAGACTGACAGCCCCCCAGGTAGCTAATCCTCCTCGCCTCTCCTGCAGACCCAGGCACAGTGCACAGAGCCCCATCACACTTCTCCCGCCTCCCACTGGGAGGCTGGGCTGAGGACGGGCAGTCAGCAAGACACCCAGAGCCTGTGCCAGAGGAGAGCTCAGAGGATGAGCTTCCACCGCAGATCCACAAGGTAGGGGAGGAGGCTGTGGCTGACAGGGGCAACGCGTGCTCTGGATGCCAGGCTGCGGGCCAGCTGCCAGCACCCCTTAGGTGTCACATTCCCTCTCTGTCTTGCAGGTATAGCCTTGCAGACTGGGGATCTTGTGGGGGTTGCAGACTGGGAGCCGCCTGGGCAGCAGGATGCAGTGTCAGCCCGATTCCTCTCCTATCCCAAGGGGATAGGGTGGCCATGGGCTCCATTTTGTTGCCATCAATTGCTGATGAGACAAAACTGCCAGGCAAGCAGCTGTCCAGCCGTGTGTCAAGTCAACGCCACTCTGACTGTTGTGGGGTGAATGCGTGTGTGAGTACATACATGTGTCTGTGTTCACATCTGTGTCGTCCGTGTCGGAGGATCGCTGCAGAGCCGGTGACAGCTGACGGGACTGGCAGCGGGGAGCTGTGGATGGGCTCGGAGCCTGCAGCGGCAGCTGCTGTTTGAAGGGATGTGACAAGGCATGAGCTCCAGATGTCCGCCCAAGAGCTGGGACCCGCCTCCAAAATGAAAGAAGGGAGCTGGTGTCCTCCGGGGATGGCTGACAGCAGCGGGAGCTGTCGGAGCTGCCTTGCTCAGCCTGTAGCAGTGCTGAAACCACACCTGCAGCCCTGGGGAAGTGCCGTGCGCCGCATTCCACCTCACAGGACCAATGTTGCACACCTCAGTCTGGAACGGAACAGCAGTGGGGCAGTCAGCCACCCCTCTCTGTGCACATGCGTTTACTGTCCCGGCATCCTGCAGCAGGATGGTCCTCAGCCGCTACTGTGTGCTTTGAGTTGGGAACAGCTCTGCTGCAGCTCCTCCCCAGCTCCTGTGACATCTGCCCTGTCCCAGGCATGCGGGAAAGGGTCCATGGAGTGGCAGACCTGGGTCTCTGTCCCTCCCCGCTGGCAGCCTCCATGCTCGCCCTCTGGCTTGGGCTAGAGCAGCACTTCCTGCCCTGCACGGTGCTCAGGGGTTATGAGCTGCTCCCAGGCCCTCTTGCAGTGCCAAAGAGCTGGTGCAGCCTGATGTCCCCTGGGAGTGCACGCAGCCCGCTTGGAGCCCACAGTGAAGGTCTTGTGCTCTGTGTGCTGATTCCCTTCCCCCAGGCATCATAAAGGCCTTTTTCCTATGCCCAGTCTGCGATGCATCAGGCCTGTTCTTTCATATCAACCCTTTACTCCTGCCTTAACAATGGCTTCAGTGTGTCCTGCATCTCACCCAGGGGTTCCTGGCTCCTTCCCTTCCTTCCTGAAGCAATCTTTTTGCAAGGGTTGCTATGGAGACCATAAGCTGAGCAGCTGCCCCATGTCATGG